>NC_088408.1:91128127-91475627 GCF_034236695.1 Oncorhynchus nerka
ATCTTATCTTGATTATTGTCCTGTCATGTGATCAAGTGCTGCAAAGAAAGACCTAGTTAAGCTGCTGTTAGCCCAGAACAGAGCGGCACATCTTGCTCTTAATTGTAATCAGTTGGCAAATATTAATACTATGCATGTCAGTCAATCTTGGCTTTGAGTTGAGGAAAGACTGACTGTACACTTCTTGTTTTTACCACCAAGCACCATGAAGACCAAGGAGCTCTCCAAACAGGTCAAGGACAAAGTTGTGGAGAAGTACAGATCAGGGTTGGGTTATAAAAGAATATCTGAAACTTTGAACATCCTACGGAGCACCATTAAATTCATTATTAAAAAATGGGAAGAATATGGCACCAAAACAAACCTGCCAAAAGAGGGCCGCCCACCAAAACTTACAGATCAGCCAAGGAGGGCATTAATCAGAGAGGCAACAAAGAGACCAAAGATAACCCTGAAGGAGCTGCAAAGCTCCACAGCGGAGATTGGAGTATCTGTAAATAGGACCACTTTAAACCGTACACTCCACAGAGCTGGGCTTTACAGAAGAGTGGACAGAAAAAAGCCATTGCTTAAAGAAAAAAATAAGCAAACAGGTATGGTGTTTGCCAAAAGGCATGTGGGAGACTCCCCAATGGAATAAGGTACTGTGGTCAGATGACACTAAATGTTGCTTTTTGGCCATCAAGGAAAATGCTATGTCTGACGCAAACCCTACACCTCTCATCACCCCCAAGAACACCATTCCCACAGGGAAGCAATGTGGTGGCAGCATCATGCTTTGGGGATGTTTCTCATCAGCAGGGACTGGGAAACTGGTCAGAATTGAAGGAATAATGGATGGCACTAAATACAGGGAAATTCTTGAGGGGAAACCTGTTTCAGTCTTCCAGAGATTAGAGACTGGGACGGAGGTTCACCTTCCAGCAGGACAATGACCCTAAGCATACTGCTAAAGCAACACTTGAGTGGTTGAAGAGGAAACATTTAAATGTCTTGGAATGGCCTAGACAAAGCCCAGACCTAAATCCAAATGATAATCTGTGGTATGATATAAAGATTGCTGTACACCAGCGGAACCCATCCAACTTGAAAGAGCTGGAGCGGTTTTGCCTTGAAGAATGGGCAAAAATCCCAGTGGCTAGATGTGCCAAGCCTATAGAGACATACCCCAAGAGACTTGCAGCTGTAATTGCTGCAAAAGGTGGCTCTACAAAGTATTGACTTTGGGGGGGGGGGGGGTGAATAGTTATACATGCTCAAGTTTTCTGTTTTTATGTCTTATTTCTTGTTTGTTTCACGATAAAAATATTTTGCATCTTCAAAGTGGTAGGCATGTTGTTTAAATCAAATGATACACCCCCAAATACATTTTAATTCCAAGTTGTAAGGCAACAAAATAGGAAAAATGCCAAGGAGTGAATACTTTCACAAGACACTGTATAAAGTGCATGGTGAAAGTATTCAGACCCCTTGAATTCATCCACATTTTGTTACATTACAGCTTTATTCTAAAATTGATTAAATTGTTTTTTTCCCCTCGCGAATCTACTCACAATACCCCATAATGACAAAGCAAAAACAGTTTTTTAGACATTTTTGGAAATGTTTTAAAAATAAAACACTGAAATATCACATTTACATAAGTACTTTACTCGGTACTTTGTTGAAGCACCTTTGGCAATGATTACAGCCTTGAATATTCTTGGGTGTGACGCTACAGTTTATTCTTCTCTGCAGATCCCATCAAGCTCTATCGGGTTGTATGGGGAGCGTCGCTGCACACCAATTTTCCGGTCTCTCCGTAGATGTTCGATCGAGTTCAAGTCCGGGCTCTGGCTGGGCCACTCAAGGACATTCAGAGACTTGTCCAAAAGCCACTCCTGCGTTGTCTTGGCTGTGTGCTTAGGGGCATTGTCCTGTTTCTCTCAGTCCCTGCCACTTTCTCCAGACGTGACACTTGGTATTCAGGCCAAAGAGTTCAATCTTGATTTCATCAGACCAGAGAATCGTGTTTTTCATGGTCTGCGAGTTCTTTCAGTACCCTTTGGCAAACTCCAAGTGGGCTGTCATGTGCCTTTTCCTGATGAGTAGTTTCTGTCTGGCCCCTCTACCATAAATGCCTGATTGGTGGAGTGCTGCAAAGATTGTTGTCCTTCTGGTAGGTTCTCCCATCTCCACAGAGGACCTCTGAAGCTCTGTCAGAGTGACCATAGAGTTCTTGGTCACCTCCCTGACCAAGGACTTACTCCCCCCATTGCTCAGTTTGGCCAGGCACCCAGCTCTAGGAAAAGTCTTGGTGGTTCCAAACTTATTCCATTTAAGAACGATGGAGGCCACTATGTTGTTGGGGACTTTTAATGCTGCAGAAATGTTTGGTGTCCTTCCCCAGATTTGTGCCTCGACACAATCCTCTCTCAGAGGTCTACCAACATTTTCTTCGACCACATGGCTATGTTTTTGCGCTGACATGCATTGTCAACTGTTGTACCTTACAGTTGAAGTCGGAAGTTTACATACACTTAGGTTGGAGTCATTAAAACTCGTTTTTCAACCACTCCACAAATTTCTTGTTAACAAAGTTTTGGCAAGTTGGTTTGGACATTTACTTTGTGCATTTCCAACAATTGTTTACAGACAGATTATTTCACCTATAATTCACTATATCACAATTCCAGTGGGTCAGAAGTAACTAAGTTGACTGTGCCTTTAAACAGCTTGGAAAATTCCAGAAAATGATGTCATGGCTTTAGAAGCTTCTGATAGGCTAATTTACGTAATTTCAGTGAGTTGGAGGTGTACCTGTGAATGTATTTCAAGGCCTACCTTCAAACTCAGTGCCTCTTTGCTTGACATCATGGGAAAATCAAAAGAAATCAGCAAAGACCTCAGACAAAAATTGTAGACCTCCACAAGTCTGGTTCATCCTTGGGAGCAATTTCCAAATGCTTCAAGGTACCACGTTCATCTGTACAAACAATAGTACGCAAGTATAAACACCATGGGACCACTCAGCCGTCATACCGCTCAGGAAGGAGACGCGTTCTGTCTCATAGAGATGAATGTACTTTGGTGCGAAAAGTGCAAATCAATCCCAGAACAACAGCAAAAGACATTGTGAAGATGCTGGAGAAAACAGGTACAAAAGTATCTATATCCACAGTAAAACGAGTCCTATATTGACATAACCTGAAAGGCCGCTCAGCAAGGAAGAAGCCACTGCTCCAAAACCACCATAAAAAAGCCAGAATATGGTTTGCAACTGCACATGGTGACAAAGATCGTACTTTTTGGAGAAATGTCCTCTGGTCTGATGAAACAAAAATAGAACTGTTTGGCCATAATGACCATCGTTATGTTTGGAGGAAAAAGGGGGAGGCTTGCAAGCCGATGAACACCATCCCAACCATGAAGCACAGGGTTGGCAGCATCATGTCCTGGGGGTGCTTTGCTGCAGGAGGGACTGGTGCACTTCACAAAATAGATTGTATCATGAGGAAGAAAAATTATGTGGATATATTGAAGCAACATCTCAAGACATCAGTCAGGACATCAGTCAGGGAGTTAAAGCTTGGTCGCAAATGGGTCTTCCAAATGGACAATGACCCCAAGCATACTTTCAAAGTTGTGGCAAAATGGCTTAAGGACAACAAAGTCATGGTATTGGATTGGCCATCACAAAGCCCTGACCTCAAAACCATAGAAAATTTGTGAGCAGAACTGAAAGAGCGTGTGCGAGCAATGGAGGCCTACAAACCTGACTCAGTTACACCAGCTCTGTCAGGAGGAATGGGACAAAATTTACCCAATTTATGGGAAGATTGTGGAAGGCTACCCGATACGTTTGACCCATGTTAAACAATTTAAAGGCAATGCTACCAGACACTAATTGAGTGTACTGTATGTAAACTTCTGACCCACTGGGAATGTGATGAAATCAATAAAAGCTTAAATAAATCATTCTCTCTACTATTATTCTGACATTTCACATTCTTAAAATAACGTGGTGATCCTAACTGACCTAAGACAGGATTTTTTTTTACCAGGATTAAATGTCAGGAATTATGAAAAACTGAGTTTAAATGTATTTGGCTCGTGTATGTAAACTTCCGACTTCAACTGTATCTAGTCAGGTGTGTGCATTTCGAAATCATGTCCAATCAATTGAATGTCCCACAGCTGGACAAGGATGATTAATTGAAACAGGATGCCCCTGAGGTCAATTTCGAGCCTCATAGCAAAGGGTCTGAATACTTAATTAAATACGTTTTTATATATTGAATAAACTAGCAAAAATGTATACAACGCAGTTTTAACATTGTCATTATGGGTATTGTGTGTAGATTGATGAGGACATTTTTATTATTTAATCCGTTTTAGAATAAGGCTGTAACGTAAAAAGATGTGGAAAAAGTCAAGGGATCTGAATACTTTCCGAATGCACTGTACCTTATTAGATGAGTAGGTGGATCAGTGTTGATTCTATGAATTCAGTGAATATTTTATAGTCACCATTTTGTGTTTTTCATCTCTGTGTTGATGGCTGATGATTATGGGGCATTTCAATCCTGTCTCTAAATGAGGGGTCTTCCAGGAGCTTGTCATGCAGAACGGCTGATTGCTGAATTCTTTACTTCAGAGAATAAGGACCATTATCGTTTGTTATCCACAGAAATGTGCAGTGGAGAGAGTGATAGGGAGAGAGATACATAGACATAGAGAAAGATGGAGAGAGGGAGAGAGATATAGATAAAGGGGGAGAGAGACATACAATCAGCATTGTTCAGAATTAAAGAAAGAGGAGAGAGAGATAAGACAGAGAGGAGGGAAGAGCAAAGAGGAGAGAATGAAATAGAACAAAAGCGAGGAGGGAGAGAATGAAACAAAGAAGAGAGAATGGGAGAAAAAAGAGAAAGGCTTCTCTTTCTCTCTCGTTCTCTCCTCTCTCTCGCTTTATCTGCTTCTCTCCTTCTCTTGTTCCATCTTTCTCTACTTCTCTCCTGTCTCTCATGCTCTCTTTTTCTCTCACTCTCTTTCTCTCCTTCTCCTATTGCCAAAGCAAGTAAAGTAGATAATAAACAATAGTGAAATAAACAAAACAAAAATCCATTAAACATTACACTCACAAAAGTTCCAAAAGAATAAGACACTTCAAATGTCATATTATGTGGAAGTAGTTAAAGTTCAAAAGGTAAAATAAATAAACATAAATATGGGTTGTATTTACAAAGGTGTTTGTTCTCCACTGGTTGCTCTTTTCCTTGTGGCAACAGGTCACAAATCTTGCTGCTGTGATGACAAAATGTGGTATTTCACCCAGTAGATATGGGAGTTGATCAAAACTGGGTTTGTTTTCTTTGTCTTTGTGGATATGTCTCTCTCTGCTTCTCTCTCTCTCTCTCTCTTCTCTCTCTTCTCTCTCTCTCTCTCTCTCTCTCTCTATCTGGCTCGTCTTTCTAGAGGACCACTTCACCATTCCCTCCTACATTCATCACCTCTCCTCAGAGTGAGTTTCATTTGCAGCAAACAGATGTAAGAGAATCCATACAGTAGCTGAGTGTCAAAAATAGTACCCTATTCGACGATATAGTGCACTACTACCGATATGGCCCTAGTTCAACGTAGTACACTATGTAGGAAATAGGGTGCCATTTGGGACATTGCATCTGACTTCTATGCTCTGGCATAAATCAACCGTTCCCTGTACACAGCAGAAAACACTGTCTAATACATATTCAAAGACCAGTTAGTAAGAAAATGGATTTTGAAGCTCTGTAAGTGAGTGAGCATAGTGGAACAGTGGCTTGCCAAACTATTCACCACCTTGGCATTTTTCCTATTTTGTTGCCTTACAACCTGGAAACAAAATAGATTTTTGGGGGGTTTGTATCATTTGATTTAAACAACATGCCTACCACTTTGAAGATGCAAAATATTTTTTATTGTGAAACAAATAAGTAATAAGACATAAAAACAGAACTTGAGCGTGCATAACTATTCACCCCCCCAAAGTCAATACTTTGTAGAGACACCTTTTGCAGCAATTACAGCTGCAAGTCTCTTGGGGTAGGTCTCTATAAGCTTGGCACATCTAGCCACTGGGATTTTTGCCCATTCTTCAAGGCAAAATCGCTCCAGCTCCTTCAAGTTGGGTGGGTTCCGTTGGTGTACAGCAATCTTTAAGTCATACCACAGATTCTCATTTGAATTGAGGTCTGGGCTTTGACTAGGCTATTCCAAGACATTTAAATGTTCCCCTTAAACCACCCAAGTGATGCTTTAGCAGTATGCTTAGGGTCATTCTCGTGCTGGAAGGTGAACCTCCGTCCCAGTCTCAAATCTCTGGAAGATGGAAAAAGATTTCCCTCACGAATTTCCCTGTATTTAGCTCCATCCGTTATTCCTTCAATTCTGACCAGTTTCCCAGTCCCTGCCGATGAAAAACATCCCCACAGCATGATGTTCTAGGGGGTGATGAGAGGTGTTGGGTTTGCACCAGTCATAGCGTTTTCCTTGATGGCCAAAAAGCAAGATTTTAGTGTCATCTGACCAGAGTAACTTCATCCATATGTTTGGGGAGTCTCCCACATGCCTTTTGGCGAACACCAAACGTGTTTGCATATTCTTTTCTGTAAGCAATGTTTTTTCTCTGGCCACTCTTCAATAAAGCCCAGCTCTGTGGAGTGTGCGGATTAAAGTGGTCCTATGGACAGATACTCCAATCTCCACTGTGGAACATTGCAGCTCCTTCAGGGTTATCTTTGATGCCTCTCTGATTAATGCCCTCCTTGTCTGGTCCGTGAGGTTTGATGGCAGCCCTCTCTTGGCAGGTTTGTTGTGGTGCCATATTCTTTCCATTTTTTAATAATGGATTTAATGGTGCTCCGTGGGATGTTCAAAGTTTCAGATATTTTTTAGTACTCAACCCTGATCTATACTTCTCCACAACTTTGTCCCTGACCTGTTTTGAGAGCTCCCTGGTCTTCATGGTGCCACATGCTTGGTGGTGTGTTACAGACTCTGGGGCCTTTCAGAACAGATATAAATACTGAGATCATGTGACACATAGATTGCACACAGGTGGACTTTATTTAACAAATTTTGTGACCTCTGAAGGTTATTAGTTACACCAGATCTAATTTAGGGGCTTCATAGCAAAGGTGGTGAATACATATGCATGCACCACTTTTCATTTTTTTCATTTTTATTTTTATTTTTTAATTTCACTTCACCAATTGGGAATATTTTGTGTATGTCCATTACATGAAATCCAAATCAGAATCAATTTAAATTACAGGTTGTAATGCAACAAAATAGGAAAAACACCAAGGGGGATGAATCCTTTTGCAAGGCACTGTACTACAGTACTATGAACAGACTGAGACAGCATCACTGTGAGTGTGATAGATAGAAGCAGAACGGGAGATAAAGAGAGAGAACAGTCCGCCTTTCAAATGTCTCTATTCCCTATTCTGCCCAGTGCCGCTGTGTTGAATGTGCCGAAACATGACAAAGACTCTATTATTATACTGTACGTAGATAGTGCACTGACTCCTTCTACAGTATGTCTTTACAGAGTATATTTTCAAAGTCAAAGTGAGAGGTTTCTCACAGCCCTGAAGTGATTCATCTTTTTATCCAGACTCTGATTTTTAGCGCTCTGTCTTGTATGGTGACTGGGCTTTTGTTTCCGTCTGAATGGATCTGAGAGGGTGATGTGCTGATGGGTTGGCAGAGAAATGGTGCTGAAGGTAAGGAGAGTGAATACAGACGGTGCATCCCAAATGGCTTCCTATTCCCTTTTAAGTGGCCTTCATTTGACCAGGACCCAAACGTATGAATGAATGAACAAACCAATGCAGGCTTGAGACTCATTAAACAAAATGAGACTCAAAGGCAAAAACATACCACTTGCTTGCCAGGATGTCATGATAAACATCTGAACCTGTAAATAGACAAAAAAAAAGTGAATGTGCTGAACAGGATGTGGTTAATCTTCCATCTCACTGAACTAGAGGTTAATCTCCCATCTCACTGAACTAGAGATTAATCTCACTGAACTATAGATTAATCTTCCATCTCACTGAAATAGAGATTAATCTCCCATCTCACTGAACTATAGATTAATCTTCCATCTCACTGAACTAGAGATTAATCTCCCATCTCACTGAACTATAGATTAATCTCCCATCTCACTGAACTAGAGATTAATCTCCCATCTCACTGAACTAGAGATTAATCTTCCATTTTACTGAACTAGAGGTTAATCTCCCATCTCACTGAACTATAGATTAATCTTCCATTTTACTGAACTAAAGGTTAATCTTCCATTTGACTGAATTAGGGGAAAGTGAATGAACGGGTGGCAAAAATGCAACCTTTCAGATGATTTGATATGGCCCGCCATGATCTCTCAGTAAAGTTAAGTAAAATAATTGATAAATAAATTATATGTATTTTTTTATGTTGGATGGGGAGCGTTGCACAGTTATTTTCTGGTCTCTCCAAAGATGTTCGATCGGGTTCAAGGTGGGGCTCTGACTGGGCCTCTCAAGGACATTCAGAGACTTGTCCTGAAGCCACTGCTGCATTGTCTTGGCTGTGTGCTTAGGTTCATTATCCCGTTGGAAGGTTAACCTTCGGCCCCAGTCTGAGGTCCTGAGAGCTCTGGAGCAGGTTTTTCTTCAAGGATCTCTCTGTACTTTGCTCCGTTCATCTTTCCCTCGATCCCAACTTGTCTCCCAGTCCCTGCTGCTAAAAAAAACATCCCACAGCATGATGCTGCCACCACCATGCTTCACCGTAGGGATGATGCCAGGTTTCCTCCAGATGTGAGGCTTGGCATTCAGGCCAAAGAGTTCAATCTTGATTTCATCAGACCAGAGTCCTTTAGGTATCTTTTGGCAAACTCCAAGTTGGCTTTCATGTGCCTTTTACTGAGGAGTGGCTTCTGTCTTGCCACTCTGCCATAAAAGCCTAATTGTTGGAGTGCTGCAGCGATGGTTTTCCTTCTGGAATGTTCTCCCATCTCCACAGAGGAACTTTGGAGCTCTGTCACAGTGACCATTGGGTTCTTGGTCACCTCCCTAACCAAGGCCCTTCTCCCCCGATTGCTCAGTTTGGCCGGATGGCCAGCTCTAGGAAGAGGCCTGGTAGTTAAAAATGTATTCATTTTAAGAACAATGGAGGCCACTATGTTATTGGGAACCTTAAATGCTGCAGAATTGTTTTGAATACTGTCTCAGAGCTGTAGGGACAATATCTTGGACCTCATGGCTTGGTTGTTGCTCTGACATGTACTGTCAACTGTGGAACTTCATATAGACATGTGTGTGCTTTTCCAAAACATATCCAATCAATTACATTTACCACAGATGGACTCCAATAGAGTTGTAGAAACATCTCAAGCATGAGCAATGGAAACAGGATCCACCTGAGCTCAATTTTGAGACTCATAGCAAAATATCTGAATACTTATTTAAGTAAGGTATTTCTGTTTTTTGTTTTGAATAAAAACATGATTTTGCTCTGTCATTATGTGGTTTTGTGTGTAGATTGTGTGTAAGAGGATTACATTTTTTAATTTTTAAAATTCATTATAGAATAAGGCTGTAACATAACAAAATGTGGAAAAAGTCAAGGGGTCTGAATACCTTCCGAATGCTCTGTATATACCCATTGATTCTTGAATATTGTCATTTATAAATGTGTCTTGAGCTTAGTTCAACTGTTATACCCCATCAGAACCCAAAATGTAAGCTTGTTTTACTCCTTGTTTGAAAATATTGCAATTGCAAACAAACACAGTATATCTTCAAAACATCGTTAAAACCAGAATTGTTGATCTCATGGGGATGGTCAGTTCTTGCATCCATAGCCCCATCTATGAATTTGACAGTGGTTACATTTCTTCAGCCCAATTCCGCAACTGTTTAACAAAAACAGTGACACATGATATAACAATACAGGGTGAGACCCAGATGCAGACACGGGAGGCAGATGGTGTGAGTCTCTGATATTTATTATAATCCAAGGGGTAGGCAGGTCGTGGACAAAAACCTGATCAGAGTCCAGGAAGTACAGAGTGGCAGGCAGATTTGAGGTCAGGGCAGGTAGAATGGTCAGGCAGGAGGGCTCAGAGTCAAGGCAGGCAAGGTCAAAACCATGATGACTAGAAAAACAGAGATAAGGAAAAAGCAGGAGCACAAAAAACATGGTGGTTGACTTGACAAGACAAGACGAACTGGCAACAGACAAACAGAGAAGACAGCAATAAATACCCAGGGACTAATGGGGAAAACAGGTCACACCTGGAGATGAGTGGAGACAATCACAAAGACAGGTGAAACAGATCAGGGCACATGACCACTTTGTTGTTATTTGAATATCAGATATTCCCTTTATTAAGTAAGGGATAAACGGTGACATTCTGTACATTACCTTGGAAATAATGGACGATGCAACGGGACGAGGCAGCGGCACAGGGCAGCGGGATGAGGATGAGGCAGGGCACAGTTCCTTTGCAGAGTTCATTTTTCCAAGCTAATGTACAGAACGAATGTGTTTATTCTGCTTATACCACAATTGCCAGAGAAAACAACATGAAAGCACACATTTACCGATATTTTAATTGTATAAGTTCATACAAGTTCAATCATACTTTCGTTAGTTAGATTAGTTTGATATTTACGGACGACCGACCCAGTCGTTAGTTAGATTAGGTTGATATTTACAGACGCGACCCAGTCGTTAGTTAGATTAGGTTGATATTTACGGACGCGACCCAGTCGTTAGTTAGATTAGGTTGATATTTACGGACGCGACCCAGTCGTTAGTTAGATTAGGTTGATATTTACGGACGCGACCCAGTCGTTAGTTAGATTAGGTTGATATTTACAGACGCGACCCAGTCGTTAGTTAGATTAGTTTGATATTTACAGACGCGACCCAGTCGTTAGTTAGATTAGGTTGATATTTACGGACGCGACCCAGTCGTTAGTTAGATTAGGTTGATATTTACGGACGCGACCCAGTCGTTAGTTAGATTAGTTTGATATTTACGGACGACCGACCCAGTCGTTAGTTAGATTAGTTTGATATTTACGGACGCGACCCAGTCGTTAGTTAGATTAGGTTGATATTTACAGACGCGACCCAGTCGTTAGTTAGATTAGTTTGATATTTACAGACGCGACCCAGCCGTTAGTTAGATTAGTTTGATATTTACGGACGCGACCCAGTCGTTAGTTAGATTAGTTTGATATTTACAGACGCGACCCAGTCGTTAGTTAGATTAGTTTGATATTTACAGACGCGACCCAGTCGTTAGTTAGATTAGGTTGATATTTACAGACGCGACCCAGTCGTTAGTTAGATTAGGTTGATATTTACAGACGCGACCCAGTCGTTAGTTAGATTAGGTTGATATTTACAGACGCGACCCAGTCGTTAGTTAGATTAGTTTGATATTTACAGACGCGACCCAGTCGTTAGTTAGATTAGTTTGATATTTACGGACGCGACCCAGTCGTTATTTAGATTAGTTTGATATTTATGGATGCGACCCAGTCGTTAGTTAGATTAGGTTGATATTTACGGACGCGACCCAGTCGTTATTTAGATTAGTTTGATATTTATGGATGCGACCCAGTCGTTAGTTAGATTAGGTTGATATTTACAGACGCGACCCAGTCGTTAGTTAGATTAGTTTGATATTTACGGACGCGACCCAGTCGTTAGTTAGATTAGGTTGATATTTACAGACGCGACCCAGTCGTTAGTTAGATTAGTTTGATATTTACGGACGCGACCCAGTCGTTAGTTAGATTAGGTTGATATTTACGGACGCGACCCAGTCGTTAGTTAGATTAGGTTGATATTTACAGACGCGACCCAGTCGTTAGTTAGATTAGGTTGATATTTACGGACGCGACCCAGTCGTTAGTTAGATTAGGTTGATATTTACAGACGCGACCCAGTCGTTAGTTAGATTAGGTTGATATTTACGGATGCGACCCAGTCGTTAGTTAGATTAGGTTGATATTTACAGACGTTAGTTAGATTAGTTTGATATTTACGGACGCGACCCAGTCGTTAGTTAGATTAGGTTGATATTTACAGACGCGACCCAGTCGTTAGTTAGATTAGGTTGATATTTACAGATGCAACCCAGTCGTTAGTTAGATTAGGTTGATATTTACAGACGTTAGTTAGATTAGTTTGATATTTACGGACGCGACCCAGTCGTTAGTTAGATTAGGTTGATATTTATGGATGCGACCCAGTCGTTAGTTAGATTAGGTTGATATTTACAGACGCGACCCAGTCGTTAGTTAGATTAGGTTGATATTTACGGACGCGACCCAGTCGTTAGTTAGATTAGGTTGATATTTACGGACGCGACCCAGTCGTTAGTTAGATTAGGTTGATATTTACGGACGCGACCCAGTCGTTAGTTAGATTAGGTTGATATTTACAGACGCGACCCAGTCGTTAGTTAGATTAGGTTGATATTTACGGACGCGACCCAGTCGTTAGTTAGATTAGGTTGATATTTACGGACGCGACCCAGTCGTTAGTTAGATTAGGTTGATATTTACGGACGCGACCCAGTCGTTAGTTAGATTAGGTTGATATTTACAGACGCGACCCAGTCGTTAGTTAGATTAGGTTGATATTTACGGACGCGACCCAGTCGTTAGTTAGATTAGGTTGATATTTACGGACGCGACCCAGTCGTTAGTTAGATTAGGTTGATATTTACGGACGCGACCCAGTCGTTAGTTAGATTAGGTTGATATTTACAGACGCGACCCAGTCGTTAGTTAGATTAGTTTGATATTTACGGACACGACCCAGTCGTTAGTTAGATTAGGTTGATATTTACGGACGCGACCCAGTCGTTAGTTAGATTAGGTTGATATTTACGGACGCGACCCAGTCGTTAGTTAGATTAGGTTGATATTTACAGACGCGACCCAGTCGTTAGTTAGATTAGTTTGATATTTACAGACGTTAGTTAGATTAGTTTGATATTTACGGACGACCGACCCAGTCGTTAGTTAGATTAGGTTGATATTTACAGACGCGACCCAGTCGTTAGTTAGATTAGGTTGATATTTACGGACGCGACCCAGTCGTTAGTTAGATTAGGTTGATATTTACAGACGCGACCCAGTCGTTAGTTAGATTAGGTTGATATTTACAGACGCGACCCAGTCGTTAGTTAGATTAGGTTGATATTTACAGACGCGACCCAGTCGTTAGTTAGATTAGGTTGATATTTACGGACGCGACCCAGTCGTTAGTTAGATTAGGTTGATATTTACGGACGCGACCCAGTCGTTAGTTAGATTAGGTTGATATTTACGGACGCGACCCAGTCGTTAGTTAGATTAGGTTGATATTTACAGACGCGACCCAGTCGTTAGTTAGATTAGTTTGATATTTACGGACACGACCCAGTCGTTAGTTAGATTAGGTTGATATTTACGGACGCGACCCAGTCGTTAGTTAGATTAGGTTGATATTTACAGACGCGACCCAGTCGTTAGTTAGATTAGGTTGATATTTACGGATGCGACCCAGTCGTTAGTTAGATTAGGTTGATATTTACAGACGTTAGTTAGATTAGTTTGATATTTACGGACGCGACCCAGTCGTTAGTTAGATTAGGTTGATATTTACAGACGCGACCCAGTCGTTAGTTAGATTAGGTTGATATTTACAGATGCAACCCAGTCGTTAGTTAGATTAGGTTGATATTTACAGACGTTAGTTAGATTAGTTTGATATTTACGGACGCGACCCAGTCGTTAGTTAGATTAGGTTGATATTTACGGACGCGACCCAGTCGTTAGTTAGATTAGGTTGATATTTACAGACGCGACCCAGTCGTTAGTTAGATTAGTTTGATATTTACAGACGTTAGTTAGATTAGTTTGATATTTACGGACGACCGACCCAGTCGTTAGTTAGATTAGGTTGATATTTACAGACGCGACCCAGTCGTTAGTTAGATTAGGTTGATATTTACGGACGCGACCCAGTCGTTAGTTAGATTAGGTTGATATTTACAGACGCGACCCAGTCGTTAGTTAGATTAGTTTGATATTTACAGACGCGACCCAGTCGTTAGTTAGATTAGGTTGATATTTACAGACGCGACCCAGTCGTTAGTTAGATTAGGTTGATATTTACAGACGCGACCCAGTCGTTAGTTAGATTAGGTTGATATTTACGGACGCGACCCAGTCGTTAGTTAGATTAGTTTGATATTTACAGACGCGACCCAGTCGTTAGTTAGATTAGGTTGATATTTACAGACGCGACCCAGTCGTTAGTTAGATTAGGTTGATATTTACAGACGCGACCCAGTCGTTAGTTAGATTAGGTTGATATTTACGGACGCGACCCAGTCGTTAGTTAGATTAGGTTGATATTTACAGACGCGACCCAGTCGTTAGTTAGATTAGTTTGATATTTACAGACGTTAGTTAGATTAGTTTGATATTTACGGACACGACCCAGTCGTTAGTTAGATTAGTTTGATATTTACAGACGCGACCCAGTCGTTAGTTAGATTAGGTTGATATTTACAGATGCGACCCAGTCGTTAGTTAGATTAGGTTGATATTTACAGACGTTAGTTAGATTAGTTTGATATTTACGGACGCGACCCAGTCGTTAGTTAGATTAGGTTGATATTTACAGACGCGACCCAGTCGTTAGTTAGATTAGGTTGATATTTACGGATGCGACCCAGTCGTTAGTTAGATTAGGTTGATATTTACAGACGTTAGTTAGATTAGTTTGATATTTACGGACGCGACCCAGTCGTTAGTTAGATTAGGTTGATATTTACAGACGCGACCCAGTCGTTAGTTAGATTAGGTTGATATTTACAGATGCAACCCAGTCGTTAGTTAGATTAGGTTGATATTTACAGACGTTAGTTAGATTAGTTTGATATTTACGGACGCGACCCAGTCGTTAGTTAGATTAGGTTGATATTTATGGATGCGACCCAGTCGTTAGTTAGATTAGGTTGATATTTACAGACGCGACCCAGTCGTTAGTTAGATTAGGTTGATATTTACGGACGCGACCCAGTCGTTAGTTAGATTAGGTTGATATTTACGGACGCGACCCAGTCGTTAGTTAGATTAGGTTGATATTTACGGACGCGACCCAGTCGTTAGTTAGATTAGGTTGATATTTACAGACGCGACCCAGTCGTTAGTTAGATTAGGTTGATATTTACGGACGCGACCCAGTCGTTAGTTAGATTAGGTTGATATTTACGGACGCGACCCAGTCGTTAGTTAGATTAGGTTGATATTTACGGACGCGACCCAGTCGTTAGTTAGATTAGGTTGATATTTACAGACGCGACCCAGTCGTTAGTTAGATTAGGTTGATATTTACGGACGCGACCCAGTCGTTAGTTAGATTAGGTTGATATTTACGGACGCGACCCAGTCGTTAGTTAGATTAGGTTGATATTTACGGACGCGACCCAGTCGTTAGTTAGATTAGGTTGATATTTACAGACGCGACCCAGTCGTTAGTTAGATTAGTTTGATATTTACGGGACACGACCCAGTCGTTAGTTAGATTAGGTTGATATTTACGGACGCGACCCAGTCGTTAGTTAGATTAGGTTGATATTTACGGACGCGACCCAGTCGTTAGTTAGATTAGGTTGATATTTACAGACGCGACCCAGTCGTTAGTTAGATTAGTTTGATATTTACAGACGTTAGTTAGATTAGTTTGATATTTACGGACGACCGACCCAGTCGTTAGTTAGATTAGGTTGATATTTACAGACGCGACCCAGTCGTTAGTTAGATTAGGTTGATATTTACGGACGCGACCCAGTCGTTAGTTAGATTAGGTTGATATTTACAGACGCGACCCAGTCGTTAGTTAGATTAGGTTGATATTTACAGACGCGACCCAGTCGTTAGTTAGATTAGGTTGATATTTACAGACGCGACCCAGTCGTTAGTTAGATTAGGTTGATATTTACGGACGCGACCCAGTCGTTAGTTAGATTAGGTTGATATTTACGGACGCGACCCAGTCGTTAGTTAGATTAGGTTGATATTTACGGACGCGACCCAGTCGTTAGTTAGATTAGGTTGATATTTACAGACGCGACCCAGTCGTTAGTTAGATTAGTTTGATATTTACGGACACGACCCAGTCGTTAGTTAGATTAGGTTGATATTTACGGACGCGACCCAGTCGTTAGTTAGATTAGGTTGATATTTACGGACGCGACCCAGTCGTTAGTTAGATTAGGTTGATATTTACAGACGCGACCCAGTCGTTAGTTAGATTAGTTTGATATTTACAGACGTTAGTTAGATTAGTTTGATATTTACGGACGACCGACCCAGTCGTTAGTTAGATTAGGTTGATATTTACAGACGCGACCCAGTCGTTAGTTAGATTAGGTTGATATTTACGGACGCGACCCAGTCGTTAGTTAGATTAGGTTGATATTTACAGACGCGACCCAGTCGTTAGTTAGATTAGTTTGATATTTACAGACGCGACCCAGTCGTTAGTTAGATTAGGTTGATATTTACAGACGCGACCCAGTCGTTAGTTAGATTAGGTTGATATTTACAGACGCGACCCAGTCGTTAGTTAGATTAGGTTGATATTTACGGACGCGACCCAGTCGTTAGTTAGATTAGTTTGATATTTACAGACGCGACCCAGTCGTTAGTTAGATTAGGTTGATATTTACAGACGCGACCCAGTCGTTAGTTAGATTAGGTTGATATTTACAGACGCGACCCAGTCGTTAGTTAGATTAGGTTGATATTTACGGACGCGACCCAGTCGTTAGTTAGATTAGGTTGATATTTACAGACGCGACCCAGTCGTTAGTTAGATTAGTTTGATATTTACAGACGTTAGTTAGATTAGTTTGATATTTACGGACACGACCCAGTCGTTAGTTAGATTAGTTTGATATTTACAGACGCGACCCAGTCGTTAGTTAGATTAGGTTGATATTTACAGATGCTACCCAGTCGTTAGTTAGATTAGGTTGATATTTACAGACGTTAGTTAGATTAGTTTGATATTTACGGACGCGACCCAGTCGTTAGTTAGATTAGGTTGATATTTATGGATGCGACCCAGTCGTTAGTTAGATTAGGTTGATATTTACAGACGCGACCCAGTCGTTAGTTAGATTAGGTTGATATTTACGGACGCGACCCAGTCGTTAGTTAGATTAGGTTGATATTTACGGACGCGACCCAGTCGTTATTTAGATTAGTTTGATATTTATGGATGCGACCCAGTCGTTAGTTAGATTAGGTTGATATTTACAGACGCGACCCAGTCGTTAGTTAGATTAGGTTGATATTTACAGACGCGACCCAGTCGTTAGTTAGATTAGGTTGATATTTACAGACGCGACCCAGTCGTTAGTTAGATTAGGTTGATATTTACGGACGCGACCCAGTCGTTAGTTAGATTAGGTTGATATTTACGGACGCGACCCAGTCGTTAGTTAGATTACGTTGATATTTACGGACGCGACCCAGTCGTTAGTTAGATTAGGTTGATATTTACAGACGCGACCCAGTCGTTAGTTAGATTAGTTTGATATTTACGGACACGACCCAGTCGTTAGTTAGATTAGGTTGATATTTACGGACGCGACCCAGTCGTTAGTTAGATTAGGTTGATATTTACAGACGCGACCCAGTCGTTAGTTAGATTAGGTTGATATTTACAGACGCGACCCAGTCGTTAGTTAGATTAGTTTGATATTTACAGACGCGACCCAGTCGTTAGTTAGATTAGGTTGATATTTACAGACGCGACCCAGTCGTTAGTTAGATTAGTTTGATATTTACGGACGCGACCCAGTCGTTAGTTAGATTAGTAGAAATAACTCATTTAGAATATTTTAATTTACATAAAGCAAATTCATACATTCTCATCTTTTGGAGACGCGACCCAGATGTTTGTTCGATTAGTTTGATAGTGATGGTCGCTCATTCTTTATGTTTCTTTATGCTCGCTGGCAATGTTCGTATCCATTGCTTCCTAGCCAGCTAGCTTCGGCTAACCCAGTCATGACCTCGGCAGCCAGAAGAACAGCAAATAGCTGTGTTCTATTGACATCCATTTGGATACATAAATAACAATGAATTTATGATGCCCAGTTTTGCCTGGCATAGCTAGAAAATGTAGCCTTCTCATCAGGACACTCAACACTGTTCATTACGAGGAGATCGTATTGCATAGCAAACACTAGGCTAGAAGCTAGCTAAATAGTTGGTTGCTAGCAAACCTGCCAATATGACAACCTAATTCTAAATGATCAGTGGCTGAAAACAGCTGGTGAAACTAGAAACATGGAAGTATTTGACAGCATAGCGCCAAATACATGGCTGCAACAATAGGGACGAGAGAAATTCATGTTCATCACTCACCACGTTAGGTCATCAGATGTGCCAATAAAATGTCACAACACAACTGATTGGCTCAAACCCATTAAGAAGGAAAGAAATTCCACAAATTAACTTTAAACAAGGCACACCTGCTAATTGATATGCATTCCAGGTTTTGATGTCTTCACTATTATTCTACAGTGTAGAAAATAGTAAAAATAAAGAAAAACCCTTGAATAAGTAGTAAACTTTTGACTGGTACTGTATGCAGTGAGCAGTAAAATTTAATGTGTATATACAGTAAATTATATATCTACGTGACTCGTAATAACATTCCATTTATAACAACCCAAAACCGACAACCATCGACCAATACCAAGTTTAGAGTGTAACCTGACCACCAAAGCCCAATCTCCACAGGATGTCACAGTATCTAAGGGCTTGTGTGGGATATGAGACCAATGTATGTAAATAAGATGAAATTCCTGAGAAGACAATAAAAACCATTTACATATAGTAATTCAGAGTTCACCCTGTCAAGATACAAGTTACCACAGAGATCATATATCCATATAGACAGCATCAGTTATCCTCAGAGGACAAGTTACCACAGAGATCATACATCCATATACATTATGGATGTATTTGTAGGGCCAAGCCTACAATTCCTCCCTGGACAGATGCTGTAAATGGACGCCCTGAGTCCAATAAAGGAAGAAACAGCCTGCACCATGATGAGAGTTCCTTCTTGAGACTTCAGTCCAACTTCTAGAACCCAACTTCTAGAAACCAACATCTAGTCCTTGGGCCCATGACATCAGTAGTGTCTTCCTTGGGATTGTTGACAATGTGCTTTGGACATGAAAATGTTACTAGGTACACATTCCTTCTACCGAGCTCAATAAAACATCTTTGTTGACGACGGAAAGATTACACCAGTTCAATCAGTTCTCAGCATTTGATGAAACATTACAGTCAAGACCAGTTTGGTCAAGGGTATCCTCAAAGTTGATCAAGTATGAATCAGATGCATATACAATGGAATAAAATAAAAATACATGCATAATTAAAGTGTTGAATTGTACTTTTCTTGTTGAAAGACAGAAAGTTCAATTGAAAAAGCCTCTCCCCTCTGGGAAAAAGTTTGCCTTCAAAGTATGAAAACCATATTGATTAGAACAAATCACCCCAAGACCAATTATTCAGTTTAGATGAATTGAAACAGAACATGATAATAAGACATCATGTTAAAAGCAAAAATCAATGTTCTGTAAAACAGTTGAATAACCACATGAAAGGTAGTGTGACGCATGTCTACGTGTTGCAATGATTAGCATCAATCAATATTAGAATTTAAAACACTCATGTATTTAATTGCTAAATTATCTACAGTGAGGGAAAAAAGTATTTGATCCTTTGCTGATTTTGTACGTTTGCCCACTGACAAGGTAATGATCCGTCTATAATTTTAATGGTAGGTTTATTTGAACCAGTGAGAGACAGAATAACAACAAAAAAATCCAGAAAAATGCATGTAAACATTTTTATAAATTGATTTGCATTTTAATGCGGGAAATAAGTATTTGACCCCTCTGCAAAACATATCTTAGTACTTGGTGGCAAAACCCTGGCAATCACAGAGGTCAGACGTTTCTTGTGGTTGGCCACCAGGTTTGCACACATCTCAGGAGGGATTCTGTCCCACTCCTCTTTGCAGATCTTCTCCAAGTCATTAAGGTTTCGAGGCTGACGTTTGGCAACTCAAACCTTCAGCTCCCTCCACAGATTTTTTATGGGATTAAGGTCTGGAGACTGGCTAGGCCACTCCAGGACCTTAATGTGCTTCTTCTTGAGCCACTCCTTTGTTGCCTTGGCCGTGTTTTTTGGGTCATTGTCATGCTGGAATACTCATCCACGACACATTTTCAATGCCCTGGCTGAGGGAAGGAGGTTCTCACCCAAGTTTTGACAGTACATGGCCCCGTCCATCGTTCCTTTAATGCGGTGAAGTTGTCCTGTCCCCTTAGCAGAAAAACACCCCCAAAGCATAATGTTTCCACCTCCATGTTTGAAGGTGGGTATGGTGTTCTTGGGGTCATAGGCAGCATTCCTCCTCCTCCAAACACAGCGAGTTGAGTTGATGCCAAAGAGCTCCATTTTGGCCTCTTCTGATCACAACACTTTCACCCAGTTGTCCTCTGAATCATTCAGATGTTCATTGGCAAACTTCAGATGGGCATGTATATGTGCTTTCTTGAGCAGGGGACCTTGCTGGCGCTGCAGGATTTCAGTCCTTCACAGCGTAGTGTGTTACCAATTGTTTTCTTGGTGACTATGGCCCCAGCTGCCTTTAGATCATTGACGAGATCCTCCCGTGTAGTTCTGGGCTGATTCCTCACCGTTCTCATGATCATTGCATGGAGCCCCAGGCCGAGGGAGATTGACAGTTCTTTTGTGGTTCTTCCATTTGCGAATAATCGCACCAACTGTTGTCACCTTCTCACCAAGCTGCTTGGCGATGGTCTTGTAGCCCATTCCAGCCTTGTGCAGGTCTACAATCTTGTCCCTGACATCCTTGGAGAGCTCTTTGGTCTTGGCCATGGTGGAGAGTTTGGAATCTGATTGATTGATTGCTTCTGTAGACAGGTGTTGTTTATACAGGTAACAACTGAGATTAGGAGCACTCCCTTTAAGAGTGTTCTCCTAATCTCAGCTCGTTACCTGTATAAAAGACACCAGGGAGCCAGAAATCTTTCTGATTGAGAGGGGGTCAAATACTTATTTCCCTCATTATAATGCAAATCAATTTATAACATTTTAGACATGCGTTTTTCTGGATTTTGTTATTCTGTCTATCACTGTTCAAAAAACCTACCATTAAAATTATAGATGGATCATTACCTTGTCAGTAGGCAAACATACAAAATCAGCAGGGGGTCAAATACTTTTTTTCCCTCAATGTACATGTTCTCCGCTGACAGGTCATAAAAGCAATTGCAATTTTGAACTGGTTTCTAAACCACCAGAGGGTTTGCAAAGTAAATTTATTGACATTTTTTGGGGACCCAATCAGGACGTAAAGACTTAACTCTTAAACATGGATTAAACTGTACACAACTAAGTCACAGTTCTGTCTCTGGAGACAGAGCTGTAGTATGTAACATTCATTTCAAACCTGACAAAATCGAATTCAAAAATGTATTTATAAACTATGCTATCTTTAGCAAGTCACCTTCTAACAGATTAGGATGATGGCAAAATTCAAAACACAATTTGGGAGTGAGATCCAAAGCCCACTCACGGCTTGTGTACATCAGATATGAATTATTCCGTCGTTTGTCAACCCAATCTGAGCTAAAAAAACAAAACATGTTAGCTGTGGGTTAGTAAGCTTGTCAGTATAAATCATGAGCAAAACGTTGGGTTATTCTCCAGACAGGACAGAAACATTCAACAAGTAAGACGTGGAACCTATAAAACACCAGGAACATAACGTGTACAAACACAGGCCTCTATGGGACAAAGTAAAGGAGTTGCCTTGACTAAGGACTGCTATCAATTTCAGTTAAAATGTGTAAGAATCATAATCTCCCATTAAAATTGCATAAAAATCTACTGTTTCATATTGAGAGCTGAGTTTGTTATGAAAAACCAGTGAGGCCAATGTGATTCCCTTTAATCTTACAGTAAACAGCCACCTAGATAGCCACTAGCTAGCAGAGGGGTGGGATAAAATAGCTATAATATAATAATAATAATATAATATCTAGCCACTAGCTAGCAGAGGGGTGGGATAAAATAGCTATAATATAATAATAATAATATAATATCTAGCCACTAGCTAGCAGAGGGGTGGGATAAAACTCAGAACTAACACTCCATCTTCAAAAATCAGATGGATTTAGCCATATGCAGAATACGCATAAGAACATTCTGTAAATCCCATTCAGAAATCTAACACAACTGATTACCATGCAAGATTAAAAGGGTTAAATGTTGTAAACATATGCTTGAGACTACATTGTCGCAGTTATGTTAGAATTACAGTTAGTCCAAGCGTTTGAGCTCCAGGAAAACTGCATTTTGAGTTTAAAACATTGGGGTAGTCAGGATAATTTGATGGTTTGCAGGATAATTTGCTCAATAATTACCCACTCACAGCACCCATTGAGAGAATGTCTATACCTTGTAATTAGTAAAGTTGATACCTGTCCCATGCGCAACAAAGACAACCGCAGCATAATAAACTCCCACATTTCCAAAAAACACTGCGTCCTGTCCAGTGATAGCACTGTAGGTTAACTTGCTATTCATGTAAAAAAAAAAAAAAAAAAGGAACGATTCACGAATGACAGTTTCAAAGAACGTGAAAAATTGCTGATCTCTGTTGCTTGGCCTGTCTGGTTGATGGAGAGAAGCACGGATGCAGCCATCACCTTGGTATGCTACAGACGAGTCCTAATTCAAGTCTGAAACATTTGCTCTGTGTCTAGTTTAAGATGCATGAAGGTGGATTCCCAAATCCAAGGGACCAACACTTCGATGCTAGATGACTCGTCCTGTGACAGGCAGTACATTGACACTCACTTCTAGACTTTGGTTCTTCTGTGTCACGAACCGGCTCAAAGCCCGTAACAAAAGGGAGACAACGTGGAGATTAACAAAATATATATTTATTAAATAAGTAACTAAGTATAATATACAATGGTGTGTGTAATCAGTAATCAGTAGTGTAAGTGAGTGTTTTGCATGAATGTGATAATGCAGGGTGTTGAAAGGTGCCAAAACAAACAACCAAAAAGCCACCAAGAAACACAACAAAATCTAGAAAGGTGTCTGCATGGAGAGAGTCTCCTCCATGAATGTGGAAGAGGTCTATTTATCCTGGGACACACCTGGCCCAGGTGTTTCCCATGTAGCTGACGACCCTCCCAACTCCGCCCACCGGCATCCTAATAAGGAAACCAGAACAAAGAGAGAATACGGCAGACAGAGTGGGAGGGTCGTCACATCAGCGCCTCCTTTTTATTCATGCCAATTTGTTTGCCAGTAATAAATTATTTCATCAGCTTTTGAGCCAACTCACGAATACGAGATTCCCTTCATTTAAAAAAGTTGGTAGATTGCACATCATCCATTGCGTAAACTACGTATTCGTTAAATATCAGGGAATTTTATGGAATAAATAATCAATCCTCTACATAATCTCACCCGAACTGGATTTCAAATGATCCTGTTGAAATTTACAGTACTTTCAAAGTGATCAATATAATCCACAAATTCCTAATGATATATCACTAAGGGGCACCGTTTACCGTAGTGGGCAATAATATATCATAATATACACATGTTAAATAATACTGCCCACCACATGTATGGTACACGTAGTTAAATAATTATACATATATAAGTGTTGGATTTTCACCAACAGCAGCCAGTCCACCATACATTCTGATCTTAATTTAACCTGCCGATGTCCACAGATGAACCCATCGTTCCCAGTATAATGCCATTTAGCTATTTCCTTTTGCAATTACAACCCTCCATTTTACTATGATGTCTTATAATGGTCCTGAACCTCGCTATTTTGTTTTACAAATCGCACATTTCACGTGAAACTACAATTCACATGTGAAGGGTTAACGTTATTTTCAATATGTGAAATAGTGGTGTTAACATGTGAACTCTCTTATTTTCTAATGTCCCGCCCTTACCTGTTTTGGTCCTGACGTCATCCTGGCGCAGCTGAACACTGTATACTGGAAACACCTGGTTTGTTATTTTAACTAAAACATAACCAATCTTTGCTAGACACTAATAAAAGACCCTGTGCCCTTTCTGAATGGTGGCATTGAAAGCTTTAGCTGGATTCTTTCTCTTCACAACTGGCTACCTGATTATTGCAGCTCAATGGGTGTGACTTTTGTTCACAATACCTTTTGGAAGCAAAACACGTTTTATAAGGAGGATGGGATCCACCCAAATCATTTGGGTTCCTGGATCCTTTCACAGCACTATAAGGCTGCGTTGAGACAATGACTTATCAATGACCCAAGCCCAGCTCAGTTAATCCCTACCATTGTGTTGCTGAGTCATCATAATGCTTCAGCAAATGTACATTATATCAGGGGTGTTGGTAGACACAATGTAAGTAACCTAATTTATGTCCCTCTAACTGCCCTGAATGCCTCTGCTGATCCTACAGCTATTGTATGCAGCAATCATGTGTCTATGAACCAGATTTATGCTGTTAGCACTGAGGCGGTGTGCCCTAGTAGGAAGTCAACTGTGTGCTGCTCACCCTGCACTAAACATACATTACATGAGAATATCTACTTCTACTAAGCTTCCCAGTAAAGCAATGACTTCTACTAAGCTTCCCAGTAAAGCTTCCCAGTAAACCATGTTAACATATGTAGCTTAAGAAACAAGGTTCATGAAATGAATAACTTGCTAGTAACAAATGACATTCATATTCTGACTATCTCTGAAACTCACTTCGACAATACCTTTGATGATACAGTGGTAGCAATACAAGGTTTGAACATTTACAGAAAAGTTAGAAATGCCAGTGGTGGAGGTGTTGCTGTTTATATTCAGAACCACATTCCTGTAAAGATTAGAAATGATCTCATGTTAAATATTACAAACTGTTGAAGTAATATGGCTACAGGTTCATCTCCCTCACTTAAAGCTCATTCTTGTGGGAAGCTGCGATAGACCACCAAGTGCTAACAGTCAGCATCTGGATAAGATGTGTGAAATTCTAGATAATGTATGTGATATCAACCAATATTTTCTGGGGGATTTAAATATTGACTGTCTTTCATCAAGCTGCCTACTCAAGAAACAACTTTAAACTGTAACCAGTGCCTGCAACCTGGTTCAGGTTATCAATCAACCTACCCGGGTAGTTACAAACAGTACAGGAATGAAATCATGTATTGATCACATCTTTCCTAATGCTACAGAAATGTGCATGAAATCAGTATCCAGATCCATCGGATGTAGTGATCACAATACAGTAGCCATATCTAGAAAAATCTAAAGTTCCTAAGGCTGGGCCTAATAGAGTGTATAAGAAGTTTTGTAGTGATTCCTATGTTATTGATCTAGAGGATATTTGTTGGTCTGTGGTGTGTAATGAGGTGCAACCAGACGCTGCACTTGACACATTTATGAAATTGCTTATCCCAGTTACTAATAAGCACCCAGAAAGAAAATGACTGTAAAAACTGTTAAATCCCCATGGTTTGATGAGGAATTGAAAAATGGTATGGTTGAGATGGATGAGGCAAAAGGAATGGCAAATTAGGCTGGCTGCACAACAGGTTGGCAAACGTACTGCAAAATGAGAAATCATGTGACTAAACTGAATAAAAAGAAGAAGAAACTACATTATGAAACAAAGATAAATGACATAAAGAATGATAGTGTAAGAATATTTAGAAGATAAATACACAACCCAGAGGATGAGAGGACTTAAGGTCAAGAGAACTAAAGGTCAAGAGAGAACGATCAATAGGGAATTATCAATGAAAATAGTTGGTTTTCAGTTCAACATATGTGTAAGAATGTCAGTCCTGGTTTCATAGCTACGTGTGCCACGTTTTCATTGGTCTGAATCGTCTGTACATTGAGTCTGAAATAGGATACTTGTTATTTGGCCATTGACCCAATTTTATTGCAAGGAATTCTAGTTGGTCAACCACAGGCTAGGGCTGGGTTATAAAACTACATCCTGCCCCTTTGTTCAGGGGAGAGAATCACTGAGGACAGGGGAAATGAACATCTACCATCTACCTCCACGCATGATTTGTTCTCTTTGAATAAACCTATTTTTCTCCCCCTGATTTGTTTTGGGGCCTGTGTTATTGTAGAATAACATCGAATGCTAACAATAGTAAAAAGCTTTGGAGCACCTACAATGACCTTTTGGGAAAAAAAGCAAACTCAGCTCCATCATTCATTGAATCAGATGGCTCATTCATCACAAAACCGACTGATATTGCCAACTACTTGAATGATTATTTTAATTGGCAAGATTAGCAAATATAGGCATTACATGCCAGCAACAAACGCTGACACCACACATCCAAGTATATGTGACAAAATTATAAAAGACAAGAATTGTAATTTTGAATTCCGTAAAGTGTGGATGAGGTGAAAAAATTATTGTTTTCAATCAACAATGACAAACCACCGGGGTCTGACAATTTGGATGGAAAATTACTGAGTATATTGCCACTCCTATTTGCCATATCTTCAATGTAAGTCTACTAGAAAGTGTGTGCCCTCAAGCCTGGAGGGAAGCTAAAGTCATTACGCTACTTAAGAATAGTAAAGCCCTCTTTACTGGCTCAAATAGCCGACCCATCAGCCTGTTACCAACCCTTAGTAAAGTTTGGGAAAAAATTGTGTTTGACCAGATACAATGCTATTTTACAGTACAGCTGACAACCTCATGAAGCTGGTAGAGAGAATGCCAAGAGTGTGCAAAACTGTCATCAGGCAAAGGGTGGCTACTTTGAAGAATCTCAAATATAAAATATTGTTTTGATTTCTTGAACACTTTTTTGGTTACAACATGATTTCATATGTGTTATTTCAAAGTTTTGATGTTGTCACTATTATTCTACAATGTAGAAAATAGTAAAAAAATTAAGAAAAACCCTTGAATGAGTAGGTGTGGCCAACTTTTGACTTGTACTGTACACATGGATTTTGTGTTGTAGTGATAGTGGAGTAAGGACCTGAGGGAACACACTTAGTGTGTTGTGAAATCTGTTATGAATGTATTGTAATGTTTTTTAAATTGTATAACTGCCTTCATTTTGCCGGACCCCAGGAAGAATAGCTGCTACCAAACTCTAAGTTTAACACAAAAAAATATGTTTCAGGTGTGAATTGAAGCTGAACATGTTAAAAAAGCAGAAATGCGAATTCATGTGTGAAAATGCAAATTTGACATCTGTTTATTTTTTTAAGGGAAGGACTTTCTGTGTTCTTCTCGTCATGGGAATCTTATCTCAGCTTAAAAAGCCTCATGAATATATATATGGTTTACTTACTTTCTCCATCACACAGCCCAGACACTAAGTCGCACACACACTTACATGCAGGTAGGCACGCACACGCACGCACACGCACGCACACACACACACACACACACACACACACACACACACACACACACACACACACACACACACACACACACACACACACACACACACACACACACACACACACACACACACACACACACACACACACACACACACACACGGGCACAGGCACATGTCCACTGCCACACCATTTTTTAGCTTCACTCCTCTCTAACATCCTCCACTGCCCGACTGTGGTGGCGACACACTGAGTAGTGTAGCAGGCCGAACTGAATACACGTGTAAGTGAGTGAGTAAATCAAGGACTGCTTGTTGTGTTGGGCTTGTAAATCCAGCACATTGTCTCTCGGTCTCTTTTTAGGCAAAGTCAGTCATACGATTTTGGGATGCATCCAAAATGGCCTGGTCCATACAGGTCAAAATTTGTGCACTATACAGGGAATAGAGAGCCATTTCAGATGTAGTCTTTATTATACTCCTGTGGAGTCCTTTCATAGAGAAAGCCGTCTATACAAGTTTATCGTAAATACACATTATAGCCTACCACACATCCACAAATCCCAGTCCCGGCAGTTTGTTTATATCCGTGTATGAGTTAATGTGGTTCTTGGGACGGAGAGATTGATACATTTTTGCCTGTGATTGATTTTTACGTGACCCCATCAACTCTGCCCTTTGCTGAGGCTGCTCTGGTGTGAAGGGTGACTCTCTCAGTTTACACCTCCTGGTGCTGTATGTATCAAACATCTCAGAGCAGGAGTGCTGATTCAGAGTCAATTTTTTTAACACAATAAATAAGATTGGACAGACAGGAGGGACCTGATCCTAGATCAGCACTCCTACTCTGAGACCATACAGCTCCTGATCAGACTGTATTGTTACAAAGCCTCTGTGGCCTTTTGTTTAAATACTTACTGAGTAGGCTACATACTACCAAGCAGCTCGCAAATTGGACTCACCATGAGTTTAGACAAAGAATAGAATACTACGGAAGAGCGCGAGTGTGCTCATTGGCCACTTTAATAAATGGAACACTAGTCACTTAAATAATGCCACTTTAATAATGTTTACATATCTCGCATTACTCATCTCACATAAAGGCTCCCGAGTGGTGCAGCGGTCTAAGACACTGCATCTTCATACTTGAGGTGTCACTACAGACACCCTGGTTTGAATCTAGGCTGTATCACAACCTTCCATGATTGGAAGACCTATAAGGGGGCGCACAATTGGCCCAGCGTCGTCCGGGTTTGGCCGTCATTGTAAATAAGAATCTTAACTGACTTGCCTGGATAAATAAATACTGTATTCCATATTATCTATTGCATCTCAGCCTATGCCACTCTGACATTGCTCATCCATATATTTATATTTATGTATTCTAATCCCATTCCTTTTACTTAGATTTTTGTGTATTAGGTATTTGTTGTGGAATTTTTGAGATATTACTATATTGCTGTACGGTCGGAACTAGAAGCACAAGCATTTTGCTACACCCACAATAACATCTGCCAACCATGTGTATGTGACCAATACAATTTGATTTGTTCCCAGAATGGATTAATGGATTTTGATTCAGGGGAGAGGAGCATCATCAGTCCCTGTTCTTATCTCTTCCTGTGTTTCTACACTACAACATGTTGTATCATGCCCACAGTATGTCCATGTTGGAGTCTACTACAACCTCGTCTTTTGGTATGCTGAAATGAAGAGCTACCGCTGTCAGTCCCCTCACTACTCACACCAGCCCCCTTTGGCAAGATGGGAGCATTATGCTGTCAGAAGTGCTCACATCATCTCTCTCAGTTGTGTGTGTGTGTGTGTGTGTGTGTGTGTGTGTGTGTGTGTGTGTGTGTGTGTGTGTGTGTGTGTGTGTGCGTGCGTGCGTGCGTGCGTGTGTGTGTGATAATAGTCATCCTTCAAGCATGAAGGAGATGGCTGATTGTCTTTAATTACCTGTCATATGAAGGGTTATGGTGAATAAGAACTCTCTCCCCTCCTGTCCTCCTGTCCTGTCCTCTCCTCTAAATATCCTACCATTAATTGCATATTTGGGGATTTTGGATTCTAATTTAGTCAGGAGTTTTGCTCGGAGTTGGAAACAGCTGCCGGCCGGGCAGTGCCCTCTGCATGCTGGGTTGGCATAGTCCACCTTGATAAGCATGTGACTAGGGCTTATAAAATGTGTTTTTGTTGACTTTGTAAAATCAAATGTTAAATTACTACCATGATATCTAACCTGCCCGCTTGACCCTATCCCCTCCTCTCTTCTCCAGACCATTTCCGGAGACCTTCTCCCTTACCTCACCTCGCTCATCAACTCATCCCTGACCGCTGGCTACGTCCCTTCCGTCTTCAAGAGAGCGAGAGTTGCACCCCTTCTGAAAAAACCTACACTCGATCCCTCCGATGTCAACAACTACAGACCAGTATCCCTTCTTTCTTTTCTCTCCAAAACTCTTGAACGTGCCGTCCTTGGCCAGCTCTCCCGCTATCTCTCTCAGAATGACCTTCTTGATCCAAATCAGTCAGGTTTCAAGACTAGTCATTCAACTGAGACTGCTCTTCTCTGTATCACGGAGGCGCTCCGCACTGCTAAAGCTAACTCTCTCTCCTATGCTCTCATCCTTCTAGACCTATCGGCTGCCTTCGATACTGTGAACCATCAGATCCTCCTCTCCACCCTCTCCGAGTTGGGCATCTCCGGCGCGCCCACGCTGGATTGCGTCCTTCCTGACAGGTCGCTCCTACCAGGTGGCGTGGCGAGAATCTGTCTCCTCACCACGTGCTCTCACCACTGGTGTACCCCAGGGCTCTGTTCTAGGCCCTCTCCTATTCTCGCTATACACCAAGTCACTTGGCTCTGTCATAACCTCACATGGTCTCTCCTATCATTGCTATGCAGACGACACACAATTAATCTTCTCCTTTCCCCCTTCTGATGACCAGGTGGCGAATCGCATCTCTGCATGTCTGGCAGACATATCAGTGTGGATGACGGATCACCACCTCAAGCTGAACCTCGGCAAGACGGAGCTGCTCTTCCTCCCGGGGAAGGACTGCCCGTTCCATGATCTCGCCATCACGGTTGACAACTCCATTGTGTCCTCCTCCCAGAGCGCTAAGAACCTTGGCGTGATCCTGGACAACACCCTGTCGTTCTCAACTAACATCAAGGCGGTGGCCCGTTCCTGTAGGTTCATGCTCTACAACATCCGCAGAGTACGACCCTGCCTCACACAGGAAGCGGCACAGGTCCTAATCCAGGCACTTGTCATCTCCCGTCTGGATTACTGCGACTCGCTGTTGGCTGGGCTCCCTGCCAGTGCCATTAAACCCCTACAACTCATCCAGAACGCCGCAGCCCGTCTGGTGTTCAACCTTCCCAAGTTCTCTCACGTCACCCCGCTCCTCCGCTCTCTCCACTGGCTTCCAGTTGAAGCTCGCATCCGCTACAAGACCATGGTGCTTGCCTACGGAGCTGTGAGGGGAACGGCACCTCAGTACCTCCAGGCTCTGATCAGGCCCTACACCCAAACAAGGGCACTGCGTTCATCCACCTCTGGCCTGCTCGCCTCCCTACCACTGAGGAAGTACAGCCCCCCAATGGTGGAACAAACTCCCTCACGACGCCAGGACAGCGGAGTCAATCACCACCTTCCGGAGTCACCTGAAACCCCACATCTTTAAGGAATACCTAGGATAGGATAAAGTAATCCTTCTCACCCCCCCCCCCTTAAAAGATTTAGATGCACTATTGTAAAGTGGCTGTTCCACTGGATGTCATAAGGTGAATGCACCAATTTGTAAGTCGCTCTGGATAAGAGCGTCTGCTAAATGACTTAAATGTAAATGTAATGTAAGAAAGTGGATTTAAGGTCACGATTTAGGATAACCTACTATCTTCTACCTACTATACAACCTTCTATCACATGTCTGTTTCGATATTGAAATCAGTGTCCTTAAAAAAATGTGTAGCCTTATATCACATGTGGGCATGTGTTTGCATGTGTTGCATTAGTAAAGACACCATCTTGTCAAAAGTGACTTTGAATATACCATAAAATAAGAGTTTTAGTATATTGTTTTTTGCTAAATCACAAATATTTACATGAAAAGCAAAAGTGCATTGGAATAGTTGTTTGCATCATACACATCGTTATCTAAATCCATTAAAAATGATTCAAAGAGTTGGATTATCATTAAAAATATACATTTTGCCATGTTAAAATTAAAAGCAATGCATGGTGAATTAATCAATCAGACTCTAAAATGAAAGTTTTCCTCACAACTCTTTGGTTGCATCCCAATTGGCACCCTATTCCATATAGTGCACTACTTTTGACCAGAGCTCTATGAGGCTCTGTGCACTATTTATGGAACACGGTGCCATTTGAGATGCAATAATTTTTACAAAGTACCAAATGACTCAGCTGACAGTAACCAAGTTTTCCAACCGTTTTTATGCAAGTTAAGAAATACTGAATAAAAAATTATCACTACAGCTGTGATGGAAACAGAAATGTCTGGTACAATTTTATAAATGACCACAGATAATTTGTTCGTTTGTCATGGTGCGAGGTTTTTGTGTCAGTAACATGTATTATGCGAGAAATGGCGGTGGAAATGCCTTTATGCGCAAATATTGATATAATAACCATCATATCGAAGTACACTTGGAGATACTGTATGCAATGATATGGTGTGTGGTCCTCCCACTACGACTCAGGAAAGCATGCAGTTTATTAGGCTACAGATGAAATAAGTGATGATGAACTTCACAGGGTGGTGAAAGTGATATTGATGCTCCTTTCTAATAAATATCAAAGGTCTTGTTCTGGTGACATGATGATCGATGCTCGACTGCCGTTTGACAAATACAAATGAAGTCGCTCTTATCCCAAGAGGCGGTCTAAGGCACTGCATCTCAGTGCTATAGGTGTCACTACAGACACCCTGGTTCAAATCCAGGCTGTTTCACAACCGGCCGTGATTGGGAGTTCCATAGGGCGGTGCACAATTGGCCCAGTGTTGGCCAATGTAGGCTGTCATTGTAAATAAGAATTTGTTCTTAACGGACTTGCGTGATTAAATAAAAAATACATGTAGACTACCATACCCACACAGCCTACCTGCTGTATCTGGCTGAAGAGCATGTGCCAAGACCAGAGTAGGCACATTAGCTATTTATCGGTAGAGTTAAGATGGAAACACATTGAATTTGAGATTTTTATTCGGTACATGAACATTTCAGGGAAAAAGTACATATTGCGTGCACTCTCTCATTACGCACTGATTGTCTTTAAATCAGCAAGTCCTTTTGGTGGAAACCAACCAACACTTGTGGGAAAATTCACATATTTTCTTTATGCAGATTTTTGAATGTTCACATGAAAAGTCTCCAATTGGATGGAAACCCAGCTACTGTAGCTATTATTGGTTAATCTGCTTCATTCCAAGTTCATTTAAATAAATAATATGGAATTGGCCCTGATGTTTAGTATAATTTGACTTGAGTACATCTGACAGTATTAGTGCTCACCAGACCAGAGACAATCCTTTAGTCAAACCTGACAGATTAATTATTGTGAAAGCATAAACACCAACACTATACTCTCCATGACAATTAAACCTTACCGTTCACATGATTTAGAAGAGTTGTTGAAAAAATTCACATGAGAACCAGGATTTTATCAACATGCATAATTATTGCCCTACTGTACACACTTAGAATAAAATGTTCCAAAAGCCTTCTTTACCTGTCCCCATAGGATAACCCTTTCCGGTTCCAGGTAGAACCCTTTCTGGTTCCAGGTAGAATACGTTCTGGTTCCAGGTAGAATACTTTCTGGTTCCAGGTAGAATACTTTCTGGTTCCAGGTAGAACCCTTTCTGGTTCCAGGTAGAATACTTTCTGGTTCCAGGTAGAACCTTTTCTGGTTCCAGGTAGAATACTTTCTGGTTCCAGGTAGAACACTTACTGGTTCCAGGTAGAATACTTTCTGGTTCCATGTGGAACCCTTTCTGGTTCCAGGTAGAACCCTTACTGGTTCCAGGTAGAATACTTTCTGGTTCCAGGTAGAACCCTTTCTGGTTCCAGGTAGAACCTTTTCTGGTTCCAGGTAGAACCCTTACTGGTTCCAGGTAGAATACTTTCTAGTTCCAGGTAGAACACTTTCTGGTTCCAGGTAGAACACTTTCTGGTTCCAGGTAGAATACTTTCAAGAGGAAGATGGAGCATTTTCTAACTGTTCTGCTGCTCACTGTAGTGACCCTGATTATCACCACAACAGGTCGACACCAGTACAACACACTGAGCCAGGAGGAGTAGAAATACGTGGACATGGCTATCATACATGCCAACGAGCAATACAAGACGAGGGGGTGAACACATGAATTACATGCCAACGAGCAATACAAGACGAGGGGAGAACACATGAATTACATGCCAACAAGCAATACAAGACGAGGGGAGAACACATTAATTACATGCCAACGAGCAATACAAGACGAGGGGAGAACACATGAATTACATGCCAACGAGCAATACAAGACGAGGGGAGAACACATGAATTACATGTCAACGAGCAATACAAGACAAGGGGAGAACACATGAATTACATGTCAACTCTTGTAGAACCCGTGGTAAGGATCCTGTTTTCCTAGTATGGTAATCATAATTAAAGCTACAGTCTGGGATTTGGAAAGATGTTCAATGGTAATTTGAGAGGGTTTACATCTGCCTAACCCCATCCCTCATTTGTATTCCAAAACAAGTAGCGGGGACCTAGTTTTGTTGTTTTTCAAATCCCAGAGTGGAGCTTTATTACATGATTTTACACCATTGACCCCCATCAGGTGATAATTACCAAACATTTTGGAACATGTTTATTTACAGAAACCATGTATTTACAGGAATATAACACAAGTTTAACTAAAGTGAGGCTATCATTTCTCTCTGTATTTGTCGATCTCTTTCAAACGACCTTTCTACGTTCTGTTACAGATGAAACCAGACTACACCTTATTCAACATATTCCTGAAGTCAACAACTTGTACCATGGCCAACGTAGCAAGTGAACACAAACATGGCCCTGAATGCAGTTTTAAATCCAGCAGGGTAAGTAACAAAGACAGATTATTCTTGAAAGAGGTAATCCCTGTATACTCCGGGGTTGTAAATAAATACTTTGAGATTGAGTCCTGTAAAAACACAATTTCAACTGTTTCTACATTAGACCGAATCGAGACGGTCCGTCACATATGAACTTGCTTTGACAGTAGGCCTACGGTAGATGTGTTCTCAAAGGCAGTGTCTCCCTGTTCATCAGAATTCATGACCACAGAGTAGATTAGATCAGCCGAGAATTTACAGCACAGAATGTAGCCCTTGATAAGGAACTAGCTGAATGATTTCTCTAATACCTTTCTGGAGACCAAATTGGGAAATAACCTATCCGTCTGGATGATTCTGTGGAGTAGAGGGAATGGGATACTCTCAAAGGCAAACAACTTATAAAGCAAACAACCTTTTCTACTATGTCATAAGTTTTGAGGATCACGACAACGCATTACGATAGTCTTTTGATCACTGTGAAAATAACAATCAAGATTTTCAATTTTAAAAAAACTATTTCAACTTGATTGATGTGTCTCTGCTTGAAAAAAGCTTGTTCTCCGTCTCCATATCTAGAGACAGAGACACATGTGGGCCGAGTTGCCTTGTTGTGTTTGCCCACATTCACCCAGAGAGAAAATGAGTGCAATAAAGAGAAGAAATTGACTGGTTGATTTCATGTCTTGCTGTGTGAAGCGACGCTGGTCCATTGTAGCACAAACATGGTTGTTAAAGAAGACACATATCACCAACTAGGCTTGAACCTCACCACGCTGATGGACATCTAAACGCATTCAGTCGTTCCCAGCAATACCCTTGGCTTTAGAGACTTAACTGCGGGAATCCAAGATCCACATCCATTTTCATACTTAAGATGCTCTGGGGCAAACAAAGAAAGAGAAGCGAGGGGGAAAGCTAAAGACAGATAGACACTTCTTCCTGTTTCTCAAAGGCTTGTTTTGTTGTGTAAAAGGAGGGACAGTTACCATTTGTACTTCAAAGCCTCTGTGTGCAGCAGTCTTACTCTGAGGGCACTTTGGCCACAAATTACAGTCATGCTATAGAGGAAAGAGTATAGACAACTTAGTTCGATAATAGCTTCCAGTATAGTACGGAGGCATCCGTAGTATTTGTAAATCAACTACATTTCACGTGGATTCATAGACTCATTCATAGCACATACACACTGTACAGAACTACCGCAATTTTGACATCCAAAACTCAATCAGAAATGTAATTTCTAACATTTATCTGGCGTTAAAACAGAATTAAAGCTGAATAATTTCAATACATTAGGTTTTATTCTGATTTATAGTGAGTGTCTACAGTATGTCCCAGGTTATAATCCCCTGAGGCTGAACATACCCACAAAAACATACTGTCAAATGTCACTCTAATCCCTTTGGGCCATAGTCAAAAGTAAGGCACTATATAGGGAATAGGGTGCGATTTGGTACGATTGTGTTTTAATGGGTCTGTTCTGCCACAGGGGGTTATAACCTCCAGGCTTGACCCTGGACCAGTTATCAAGGTCAATCATCACACAACATTTAACCAATAGAAGAGCATGGTCACTGACTCTACACAGACACTCACACATACTTACACTGACTCCCCAAAACACACACATACACAGAAACACTACCTACGCCCACACACTTTCATAGTCACCACATACGCTTCTGCTGCTACTGTTTATTATCTATCTTGTTTCATATTCACCTTACCCCTACTTCCTGTATATACTGGGGTACTGGTATGGCTCTGTGCATAACCACCAGAGCCATGCATTTAGAGAGTTGGGTAAACTTTCAGAATGTTTAATACTGTTCTAATTCTAGACATTCAGGATCATAGCATTATTAATATCTTGGCTGCTATAGAATGCTGTAGTGTCATGTTAATGAGGCTCCAACATGGCTGCTATAGAATGTTGTAGTGTCATGTTAATGGGGCTCCAACATGGCTGCTATAGAATGTTGTAGTGTCATGTTAATGAGATCCACCATGGCTGCTATAGAATGTTGTAGTGTCATGTTAATGAGCTCCAACATGGCTGCTATAGAATGTTGAAGTGTCATGTTAATGAGGCTCCAACATGGCTGCTATAGAACGTTGTAGTATCATGTGAATATATCATAATGGGCTTAACAAGTCACATAATAAGTTGCATGGACTCACTCTGTGTGCAATAATGTGTTTAACATTATTTATTTGTAAACTACTATCTAATCTCTGTACCCTACACATCAAATTATCTGTAAGGTCCCTCAGTTGAGCAGTGAATTTCAAACACAGATTCAACCACAAACACCTTAGAGGTTTTTCCATGCCTCACAAAGAAGGGCACCTATTGGAAAATGGGTTAAAATATAAAAGAAGCATAAATTGAAAGTCCTTTTGAGAATGGTGAAGTTATTAATTACACTTTGGATGGTGTATTAATACACCCAGTCACTACAAAGACTGAGAGATGAAGAAAACCGCTAAGGGATTTCACCATGAGGTCATTGATGACTTGAAAACAGTTACAGAGCATCACACCCTGATCTGTTTCACCTGTCCTTGTGCTTGTCTCCAACCCCCTCCAGGTTTCGCCCATCTTCCCCTGTGTTCTCTGTTTGTCTTTTGCCAGTTCGTCTTGTTTGTCAAGTCAACCAGCGTTTTTGCCTCAGCTCCTGCTTTTCCCAGTCTCTCTTTTTCTCACCCTCCTGGTTTTGACCCTTGCCTGTCTTGACTCTGAGCCCGCCTGCCTGACCACTCAACCTACCCTGACCCTGAGCCTGCCTGCCATCCAGTACCGTTGTCCTACCTCTGAATTGTTGACCTCTGCCTACCCTGAGCCTGCCTGCCGTCTGGTACCGTTGCCCAACCTCTGGTTTACTGACCCCCTGCCTGCCTTGACCTGTCCATTGCCTGCCCCTGTTGGATTATTAAACCATTGTTTATTCGACGTTGTCTGCATCTGGGTTTTACCTTCATACTTGTTACAGAGTTTAATGGCTGTGATAGGAGAAAACTGAAGATGGATCAACAACATTGTAGTTACTCCACAATACTAATGTAATTGACAGAGTGAAAAGAAGGTAGCCTGTACAGAAAAAAAATATTCAAAACACACATCCTGTTTGCAACAAGGAAATAAAGTAATACTGCCAAAAAATGGCAAAGCAATTAACTTGTCCTGAATACAACGTGTAATGTTCCTGGAAAATCCAATAAATCCAATAATGTTTCAATAAAATCCATTGCTGAGTAACACTTTCCATATTTTCAAGCATAGTGGTGGCTGCGTCATGTTTTGGGTATGATTGTAATCATTAAGGACTGGAGTATTTTTCAGGATAAGAAACAAACAGAATGGAGCTGAGCACAGGCAAAATCCTAAAGGAATACCTGGTTCAGTTTGCTTTCCACCAGACACTGGGAGATAAATTGACCTTTCAGTAGGACAATAACCTAAAACACAAGGTTGAATCTACACTGGAGTTGCTTAGCAAGAAGGCAGTGAATGTGTTATATCTGCTCCTGCCACGCCCTCTAGTGCTCATCCGGTGTCTACTTGACCTGCCGCCACACCCCCATGTCCTCTCCCTCTGTGTGTGTGTGTGTGTGTGTGTGTGTGTGTGTGTGTGTGTGTGTGTGTGTGTGTGTGTGTGTGTGTGTGTGTGTGTGTGTGATTGTGTGGGTAGAGACAGGTGTGCTGGAGTCAGAGCAGATCCCCACCAGCTGCAACCTTTTCCATAATCAATACCTCTACAAATACTCAGTCCTATCACTTCCACAGTGCCAGATTGTAATCTCTGCCCAGTCAGTCCATGCTGTAGCCGTTTGTTCCTGTGGTGCCTGTTTTCCCTTGCCTGACACTGTATTCCTCTCCGCTACAGTTCTGCCCGCTCTGACTCTGGTCCCTGTCTCCAGTCCGACTTCTTGTCAGTCTCGCTACGCTGTCCTGGATTCCCCACTCTACGCTCCCTTGGATTCCCCTCTGGACCTGCTTACCCTGTCCCCACACCTCTCGCTCCAGCCTCAGCCTCCGCACCTGGTTTCCAGCAACCCACCCGAGCTTCCCCTGGCCTGCACTCAATCTTCCCTCCGTTTTAAAATAAATACCTTGGTTACCTCCTCCCAGTCTCCTCGTCTGAGTCTGCTCTTGGGTTCACCTGTTCCGCTCTGTATGACAGAATGTTCCTGAGTGACCAATTTACAGTTTTGACTTAAATCTACTTGAAAATCTATGGCAAAACCTGAACATGTCTGTCTATTAATGATCAACAACAAATTTGACAGATGTTGAAGAATTTTGAAAAGAATAATGGGCAAATGTTGCACAACCCAGGTGTGGAAAGCTCTTAGAGACTTCCCATAAACAGCTGTAATCGCTGCCAAATTGACTCAGAGGTGTGAATACTTATGTCAACTCAATATTTCTGTATATCATTTTCAATACATTTGCAAAAATGTCAAAAAACATGTTTTCACTTTGTCCTTATGGGGTATTGTTTGTAAATGGATGATACAAAACATGTATTTAATTCATTTTGCATCATGGGGTATTGTGTGTAGATGGGTGATACATTTTTTGTTGTTGATTTAATCTGTTTTGAATTCAGGCTGTAACACAACAAAATGTGGAATAATTCAAGGTGTATGACAACTTTCTGAAGACACTGTATGTACAGTACATAGCTACCTCAATTACCTTGTACCCATACACATCGATTCAGTACTGGTTCTCCCTGTATATAGCCATGTTATTACCTCATACCCCTGCACATCGATTCGGTATTGGTTCTCCCTGTATATAGCCATGTTATTATCTGGTACCCCTACACATCGACTTGGTACTGGTACCCCCTGTATATCGTCAGGTTATTACCTGGTACTCCCTCTATATAGCCATGTCATTACCTGGTACCCCTACACATCAACTTGGTACTGGTACTCCCTGTATATAGCCATGTCATACCTGGTACCCCTACACATCAACTTGGTACTGGTACTCCCTGTATATAGTCATGTTATTATCTGGTACTCCCTGTATATAGCCATGTTATTACCTGGTACCCCTACACATCAACTTGGTACTGGTCCTCCCTGTATATAGCCATGTTATTACCTGGTACCCTTACACATCAACTTGGTACTGGTACTCCCTGTATCTAGCCATGTTATTACCTGGTACCCCTACACATCAACTTGGTACTGGTACTCCCTGTATATAGCCATGTTATTACCTGGTACCCCTACACATCAACTTGGTACTGGTACTCCCTGTATATAGCCATGTTATTACCTGGTACCCCTACACATCAATTTGGTACTGGTACTCCCTGTATCTAGCCATGTTATTACCTGGTACCCCTACACATCTACTTGGTACTGGTACTCCCTGTATATAGCCATGTTATTACCTGGTACCCCTACACATCAACTTGGTACTGGTACTCCCTGTATATAGCCATGTTATTACCTGGTACCCCTACACATCAACTTGGTACTGCTACTCCCTGTATATAGCCATGTTATTATCTGGTACTCCCTGTATATAGCCATGTTATTATCTGGTACCCCTACACATCAACTTGGTACTGGTACTCCTGTATATAGCCATGTTATTACCTGGTACCCCTACACATCAACTTGGTACTGCTACTCCTGTATATAGCCATGTTATTATCTGGTACTCCCTGTATATAGCCATGTTATTATCTGGTACCCCTACACATCAACTTGGTACTGGTACTCCCTGTATATAGCCATGTTATTATCTGGTACCCCTACACATCTACTTGGTACTGCTACTCCCTGTATATAGCCATGTTATTATCTGGTACTCCCTGTATATAGCCATGTTATTATCTGGTACCCCTACACATCAACTTGGTACTGGTACTCCCTGTATATAGCCATGTTATTACCTGGTACCCCTACACATCAATTTGGTACTGGTACTCCCTGTATCTAGCCATGTTATTACCTGGTACCCCTACACATCTACTTGGTACTGGTACTCCCTGTATATAGCCATGGTATTACCTGGTACCCCTACACATCAACTTGGTACTGGTACTCCCTGTATATAGCCATGTTATTACCTGGTACCCCTACACATCAACTTGGTACTGCTACTCCCTGTATATAGCCATGTTATTATCTGGTACTCCCTGTATATAGCCATGTTATTACCTGGTACCCCTACACATCAACTTGGTACTGCTACTCCCTGTATATAGCCATGTTATTATCTGGTACTCCCTGTATATAGCCATGTTATTATCTGGTACCCCTACACATCAACTTGGTACTGGTACTCCCTGTATATAGCCATGTTATTATCTGGTACCCCTACACATCTACTTGGTACTGCTACTCCTGTATATAGCCATGTTATTATCTGGTACTCCCTGTATATAGCCATGTTATTATCTGGTACCCCTACACATCAACTTGGTACTGGTACTCCTGTATATAGCCATGTTATTACCTGGTACCCCTACACATCAACTTGGTACTGGTACTCCTTGTATATAGCCATGTTATTACCTGGTACCCCTACACATCAACTTGGTACTGGTACTCCCTGTATATAGCCATGTTATTACCTGGTACCCCTACACATCAACTTGGTACTGGTACTCCCTGTATATAGCCATGTTTTTATCTGGTACCCCTACACATCAACTTGGTAAAGGTACTCCTTGTATATAGCCATGTTATTACCTGGTACCCCTACACATCTACTTGGTACTGGTACTCCCTGTATATAGCCATGTTATTATCTGGTACTCCTGCATATAGCCATGTTATTACCTGGTACCCCTACACATCACCTTGGTACTGGTAGTCCCTGTATATAGCCATGTTATTACCTGATACCCCTACACATCAACTTGGTACTGGTACTCCTTTATATAGCCATGTTATTACCTGATACCCCTACACATCAACTTGGTACTGGTACTCCCTGTATATAGCCATGTTATTATCTGGTACCCCTACACATCAACTTGGTACTGGTACTCCCTGTATATAGCCATGTTATTATCTGGTACCCCTACACATCAACTTGGTACTGGTACTCCTGTATATAGCCATGTTATTACTTGATACCCCTACACATCAACTTGGTACTGGTACTCCTGTATATAGCCATGTTATTATCTGGTACCCCTACACATCAACTTGGTACAGGTACTCCCTGTAAATAGCCATGTTTATTACCTGATACCCCTACACATCAACTTGGTACTGGTACTCCTGTATATAGCCATGTTATTACCTGGTACCCCTACACATCAACTTGGTAGTGGTACTCCCTGTATATAGCCATGTTATTACCTGGTACCCCTACACATCAACTTGGTACTGGTACTCCTGTATATAGCCATGTTATTACCTGATACCCCTACACATCAACTTGGTACTGGTACTCCTGTATGTAGCCATGTTATTATCTGGTACCCCTACACATCAACTTGGTACTGGTACTCCTGTATATAGCCATGTTATTACCTGGTACCCCTACACATCAACTTGGTACTGGTACTCCTTGTATATAGCCATGTTATTACCTGGTACCCCTACACATCAACTTGGTACTGGTACTCCCTGTATATAGCCATGTTATTACCTGGTACCCCTACACATCAACTTGGTACTGGTACTCCCTGTATATAGCCATGTTATTATCTGGTACCCCTACACATCAACTTGGTACTGGTACTCCCTGTATATAGCCATGTTATTACCTGGTACCCCTACACATCAACTTGGTACTGGTACTCCCTGTATATAGCCATGTTATTACCTGATACTCCCTGTATATAGCCATGTTATTACCTGGTACCCCTACACATCAACTTGGTACTGGTACTCCCTGTATATAGCCATGTTAGTATCTGGTACTCCCTGTATATAGCCATGTTATTACCTGGTACCCCTACACATCAACTTGGTACTGGTACTCCCTGTATCTAGCCATGTTATTACCTGGTACCCCTACACATCTACTTGGTACTGGTACTCCCTGTATATAGCCATGTTATTACCTGGTACCCCTACACATCAACTTGGTACTGCTACTCCCTGTATATAGCCATGTTATTATCTGGTACTCCCTGTATATAGCCATGTTATTATCTGGTACCCCTACACATCAACTTGGTACTGGTACTCCCTGTATATAGCCATGTTATTACTTGATACCCCTACACATCAACTTGGTACTGGTACTCCCTGTATATAGCCATGTTATTATCTGGTACCCCTACACATCAACTTGGTACAGGTACTCCCTGTAAATAGCCATGTTTATTACCTGATACCCCTACACATCAACTTGGTACTGGTACTCCCTGTATATAGCCATATTATTACCTGGTACCCCTACACATCAACTTGGTAGTGGTACTCCCTGTATATAGCCATGTTATTACCTGGTACCCCTACACATCAACTTGGTACTGGTACTCCCTGTATATAGCCATGTTATTACCTGATACCCCTACACATCAACTTGGTACTGGTACTCCCTGTATGTAGCCATGTTATTATCTGGTACCCCTACACATCAACTTGGTACTGGTACTCCCTGTATATAGCCATGTTATTACCTGGTACCCCTACACATCAACTTGGTACTGGTACTCCTTGTATATAGCCATGTTATTACCTGGTACCCCTACACATCAACTTGGTACTGGTACTCCTGTATATAGCCATGTTATTACCTGGTACCCCTACACATCAACTTGGTACTGGTACTCCCTGTATATAGCCATGTTATTATCTGGTACCCCTACACATCAACTTGGTACTGGTACTCCCTGTATATAGCCATGTTATTACCTGGTACCCCTACACATCAACTTGGTACTGGTACTCCTGTATATAGCCATGTTATTATCTGGTACCCCTACACATCAACTTGGTACTGGTACTCCTGTATATAGCCATGTTATTACCTGGTACCCCTACACATCAACTTGGTACTGCTACTCCCTGTATATAGCCATGTTATTATCTGGTACTTATAGCCATGTTATTATCTGGTACCCCTACACATCAACTTGGTACTGGTACTCCTGTATATAGCCATGTTATTACTTGATACCCCTACACATCAACTTGGTACTGGTACTCCCTGTATATAGCCATGTTATTATCTGGTACCCCTACACATCAACTTGGTACAGGTACTCCTGTAAATAGCCATGTTTATTACCTGATACCCCTACACATCAACTTGGTACTGGTACTCCTGTATATAGCCATATTATTACCTGGTACCCCTACACATCAACTTGGTAGTGGTACTCCCTGTATATAGCCATGTTATTACCTGGTACCCCTACACATCAACTTGGTACTGGTACTCCTGTATATAGCCATGTTATTACCTGATACCCCTACACATCAACTTGGTACTGGTACTCCCTGTATGTAGCCATGTTATTATCTGGTACCCCTACACATCAACTTGGTACTGGTACTCCTGTATATAGCCATGTTATTACCTGGTACCCCTACACATCAACTTGGTACTGGTACTCCTTGTATATAGCCATGTTATTACCTGGTACCCCTACACATCAACTTGGTACTGGTACTCCCTGTATATAGCCATGTTATTACCTGGTACCCCTACACATCAACTTGGTACTGGTACTCCTGTATATAGCCATGTTATTATCTGGTACCCCTACACATCAACTTGGTACTGGTACTCCTGTATATAGCCATGTTATTACCTGGTACCCCTACACATCAACTTGGTACTGGTACTCCCTGTATATAGCCATGTTATTACCTGATACTCCTGTATATAGCCATGTTATTACCTGGTACCCCTACACATCAACTTGGTACTGGTACTCCCTGTATATAGCCATGTTAGTATCTGGTACTCCCTGTATATAGCCATGTTATTACCTGGTACCCCTACACATCAACTTGGTACTGGTACTCCCTGTATCTAGCCATGTTATTACCTGGTACCCCTACACATCTACTTGGTACTGGTACTCCCTGTATATAGCCATGTTATTACCTGGTACCCCTACACATCAACTTGGTACTGGTACTCCCTGTATATAGCCATGTTATTACCTGGTACCCCTACACATCAACTTGGTACTGCTACTCCCTGTATATAGCCATGTTATTATCTGGTACTCCCTGTATATAGCCATGTTATTATCTGGTACCCCTACACATCAACTTGGTACTGGTACTCCCTGTATATAGCCATGTTATTACCTGGTACCCCTACACATCAACTTGGTACTGCTACTCCCTGTATATAGCCATGTTATTATCTGGTACTCCTGTATATAGCCATGTTATTATCTGGTACCCCTACACATCAACTTGGTACTGGTACTCCCTGTATATAGCCATGTTATTATCTGGTACCCCTACACATCTACTTGGTACTGCTACTCCCTGTATATAGCCATGTTATTATCTGGTACTCCCTGTATATAGCCATGTTATTATCTGGTACCCCTACACATCAACTTGGTACTGGTACTCCTGTATATAGCCATGTTATTACCTGGTACCCCTACACATCAACTTGGTACTGGTACTCCTTGTATATAGCCATGTTATTACCTGGTACCCCTACACATCAACTTGGTACTGGTACTCCCTGTATATAGCCATGTTATTACCTGGTACCCCTACACATCAACTTGGTACTGGTACTCCCTGTATATAGCCATGTTTTTATCTGGTACCCCTACACATCAACTTGGTAAAGGTACTCCTTGTATATAGCCATGTTATTACCTGGTACCCCTACACATCTACTTGGTACTGGTACTCCCTGTATATAGCCATGTTATTATCTGGTACTCCCTGCATATAGCCATGTTATTACCTGGTACCCCTACACATCACCTTGGTACTGGTAGTCCCTGTATATAGCCATGTTATTACCTGACACCCCTACACATCAACTTGGTACTGGTACTCCTTTATATAGCCATGTTATTACCTGATACCCCTACACATCAACTTGGTACTGGTACTCCCTGTATATAGCCATGTTATTATCTGGTACCCCTACACATCAACTTGGTACTGGTACTCCCTGTATATAGCCATGTTATTATCTGGTACCCCTACACATCAACTTGGTACTGGTACTCCCTGTATATAGCCATGTTATTACTTGATACCCCTACACATCAACTTGGTACTGGTACTTCCCTGTATATAGCCATGTTATTATCTGGTACCCCTACACATCAACTTGGTACAGGTACTCCCTGTAAATAGCCATGTTATTACCTGATACCCCTACACATCAACTTGGTACTGGTACTCCTGTATATAGCCATGTTATTACCTGGTACCCCTACACATCAACTTGGTAGTGGTACTCCCTGTATATAGCCATGTTATTACCTGGTACCCCTACACATCAACTTGGTACTGGTACTCCTGTATATAGCCATGTTATTACCCGATACCCCTACACATCAACTTGGTACTGGTACTCCCTGTATGTAGCCATGTTATTATCTGGTACCCCTACACATCAACTTGGTACTGGTACTCCCTGTATATAGCCATGTTATTACCTGGTACCCCTACACATCAACTTGGTACTGGTACTCCTTGTATATAGCCATGTTATTACCTGGTACCCCTAAACATCAACTTGGTACTGGTACTCCTGTATATAGCCATGTTATTACCTGGTACCCCTACACATCAACTTGGTACTGGTACTCCCTGTATATAGCCATGTTATTATCTGGTACCCTACACATCAACTTGGTACTGGTACTCCCTGTATATAGCCATGTTATTACCTGGTACCCCTACACATCAACTTGGTACTGGTACTCCCTGTATATAGCCATGTTATTACCTGATACTCCCTGTATATAGCCATGTTATTACCTGGTACCCCTACACATCAACTTGGTACTGGTACTCCCTGTATATAGCCATGTTAGTATCTGGTACTCCCTGTATATAGCCATGTTATTACCTGGTACCCCTACACATCAACTTGGTACTGGTACTCCTGTATATAGCCATGTTATTACCTGGTACCCCTACACATCTACTTGGTACTGGTACTCCTGTATATAGCCATGTTATTATCTGGTACTCCCTGCATATAGCCATGTTATTACCTGGTACCCCTACACATCACCTTGGTACTGGTAGTCCCTGTATATAGCCATGTTATTACCTGATACCCCTACACATCAACTTGGTACTGGTACTCCCTTTATATAGCCATGTTATTACCTGATACCCCTACACATCAACTTGGTACTGGTACTCCCTGTATATAGCCATGTTATTATCTGGTACCCCTACACATCAACTTGGTACTGGTACTCCTGTATATAGCCATGTTATTATCTGGTACCCCTACACATCAACTTGGTACTGGTACTCCTGTATATAGCCATGTTATTACTTGATACCCCTACACATCAACTTGGTACTGGTACTCCTGTATATAGCCATGTTATTATCTGGTACCCTACACATCAACTTGGTACAGGTACTCCTGTAAATAGCCATGTTATTACCTGATACCCCTACACATCAACTTGGTACTGGTACTCCCTGTATATAGCCATGTTATTACCTGGTACCCCTACACATCAACTTGGTAGTGGTACTCCTGTATATAGCCATGTTATTACCTGGTACCCCTACACATCAACTTGGTACTGGTACTCCCTGTATATAGCCATGTTATTACCTGATACCCCTACACATCAACTTGGTACTGGTACTCCCTGTATGTAGCCATGTTATTATCTGGTACCCCTACACATCAACTTGGTACTGGTACTCCTGTATATAGCCATGTTATTACCTGGTACCCCTACACATCAACTTGGTACTGGTACTCCTTGTATATAGCCATGTTATTACCTGGTACCCCTACACATCAACTTGGTACTGGTACTCCTGTATATAGCCATGTTATTATCTGGTACCCCTACACATCAACTTGGTACTGGTACTCCTGTATATAGCCATGTTATTATCTGGTACCCCTACACATCAACTTGGTACTGGTACTCCTGTATATAGCCATGTTATTACTTGATACCCCTACACATCAACTTGGTACTGGTACTCCCTGTATATAGCCATGTTATTATCTGGTACCCCTACACATCAACTTGGTACAGGTACTCCCTGTAAATAGCCATGTTTATTACCTGATACCCCTACACATCAACTTGGTACTGGTACTCCCTGTATATAGCCATATTATTACCTGGTACCCCTACACATCAACTTGGTAGTGGTACTCCCTGTATATAGCCATGTTATTACCTGGTACCCCTACACATCAACTTGGTACTGGTACTCCCTGTATATAGCCATGTTATTACCTGATACCCCTACACATCAACTTGGTACTGGTACTCCCTGTATGTAGCCATGTTATTATCTGGTACCCCTACACATCAACTTGGTACTGGTACTCCCTGTATATAGCCATGTTATTACCTGGTACCCCTACACATCAACTTGGTACTGGTACTCCTTGTATATAGCCATGTTATTACCTGGTACCCCTACACATCAACTTGGTACTGGTACTCCCTGTATATAGCCATGTTATTACCTGGTACCCCTACACATCAACTTGGTACTGGTACTCCTGTATATAGCCATGTTATTATCTGGTACCCCTACGCATCAACTTGGTACTGGTACTCCCCTGTATATAGCCATGTTATTACCTGGTACCCCTACACATCAACTTGGTACTGGTACTCCTGTATATAGCCATGTTATTACCTGATACTCCCTGTATATAGCCATGTTATTACCTGGTACCCCTACACATCAACTTGGTACTGGTACTCCCTGTATATAGCCATGTTAGTATCTGGTACTCCCTGTATATAGCCATGTTATTACCTGGTACCCCTACACATCAACTTGGTACTGGTACTCCCTGTATCTAGCCATGTTATTACCTGGTACCCCTACACATCTACTTGGTACTGGTACTCCCTGTATATAGCCATGTTATTACCTGGTACCCCTACACATCAACTTGGTACTGGTACTCCTGTATATAGCCATGTTATTACCTGGTACCCCTACACATCAACTTGGTACTGCTACTCCCTGTATATAGCCATGTTATTATCTGGTACTCCCTGTATATAGCCATGTTATTATCTGGTACCCCTACACATCAACTTGGTACTGGTACTCCCTGTATATAGCCATGTTATTACCTGGTACCCCTACACATCAACTTGGTACTGCTACTCCCTGTATATAGCCATGTTATTATCTGGTACTCCCTGTATATAGCCATGTTATTATCTGGTACCCCTACACATCAACTTGGTACTGGTACTCCCTGTATATAGCCATGTTATTATCTGGTACCCCTACACATCTACTTGGTACTGCTACTCCCTGTATATAGCCATGTTATTATCTGGTACTCCCTGTATATAGCCATGTTATTATCTGGTACCCCTACACATCAACTTGGTACTGGTACTCCCTGTATATAGCCATGTTATTACCTGGTACCCCTACACATCAACTTGGTACTGGTACTCCTTGTATATAGCCATGTTATTACCTGGTACCCCTACACATCAACTTGGTACTGGTACTCCCTGTATATAGCCATGTTATTACCTGGTACCCCTACACATCAACTTGGTACTGGTACTCCCTGTATATAGCCATGTTTTTATCTGGTACCCCTACACATCAACTTGGTAAAGGTACTCCTTGTATATAGCCATGTTATTACCTGGTACCCCTACACATCTACTTGGTACTGGTACTCCCTGTATATAGCCATGTTATTATCTGGTACTCCCTGCATATAGCCATGTTATTACCTGGTACCCCTACACATCACCTTGGTACTGGTAGTCCCTGTATATAGCCATGTTATTACCTGACACCCCTACACATCAACTTGGTACTGGTACTCCCTTTATATAGCCATGTTATTACCTGATACCCCTACACATCAACTTGGTACTGGTACTCCCTGTATATAGCCATGTTATTATCTGGTACCCCTACACATCAACTTGGTACTGGTACTCCCTGTATATAGCCATGTTATTATCTGGTACCCCTACACATCAACTTGGTACTGGTACTCCCTGTATATAGCCATGTTATTACTTGATACCCCTACACATCAACTTGGTACTGGTACTCCCTGTATATAGCCATGTTATTATCTGGTACCCCTACACATCAACTTGGTACAGGTACTCCCTGTAAATAGCCATGTTATTACCTGATACCCCTACACATCAACTTGGTACTGGTACTCCCTGTATATAGCCATGTTATTACCTGGTACCCCTACACATCAACTTGGTAGTGGTACTCCCTGTATATAGCCATGTTATTACCTGGTACCCCTACACATCAACTTGGTACTGGTACTCCCTGTATATAGCCATGTTATTACCTGATACCCCTACACATCAACTTGGTACTGGTACTCCCTGTATGTAGCCATGTTATTATCTGGTACCCCTACACATCAACTTGGTACTGGTACTCCCTGTATATAGCCATGTTATTACCTGGTACCCCTACACATCAACTTGGTACTGGTACTCCTTGTATATAGCCATGTTATTACCTGGTACCCCTACACATCAACTTGGTACTGGTACTCCCTGTATATAGCCATGTTATTACCTGGTACCCCTACACATCAACTTGGTACTGGTACTCCCTGTATATAGCCATGTTATTATCTGGTACCCCTACACATCAACTTGGTACTGGTACTCCCTGTATATAGCCATGTTATTACCTGGTACCCCTACACATCAACTTGGTACTGGTACTCCCTGTATATAGCCATGTTATTACCTGATACTCCCTGTATATAGCCATGCTATTACCTGGTACCCCTACACATCAACTTGGTACTGGTACTCCCTGTATATAGCCATGTTAGTATCTGGTACTCCCTGTATATAGCCATGTTATTACCTGGTACCCCTACACATCAACTTGGTACTGGTACTCCCTGTATATAGCCATGTTATTACCTGGTACCCCTACACATCTACTTGGTACTGGTACTCCCTGTATATAGCCATGTTATTATCTGGTACTCCCTGCATATAGCCATGTTATTACCTGGTACCCCTACACATCACCTTGGTACTGGTAGTCCCTGTATATAGCCATGTTATTACCTGATACCCCTACACATCAACTTGGTACTGGTACTCCCTTTATATAGCCATGTTATTACCTGATACCCCTACACATCAACTTGGTACTGGTACTCCCTGTATATAGCCATGTTATTATCTGGTACCCCTACACATCAACTTGGTACTGGTACTCCCTGTATATAGCCATGTTATTACCTGGTACCCCTACACATCAACTTGGTACTGGTACTCCTTGTATATAGCCATGTTATTACCTGGTACCCCTACACATCAACTTGGTACTGGTACTCCCTGTATATAGCCATGTTATTACCTGATACCCCTACACATCAACTTGGTACTGGTACTCCCTGTATATAGCCATGTTATTACCTGATACCCCTACACATCAACTTGGTACTGGTACTCCCTGTATGTAGCCATGTTATTATCTGGTACCCCTACACATCAACTTGGTACTGGTACTCCCTGTATATAGCCATGTTATTACCTGGTACCCCTACACATCAACTTGGTACTGGTACTCCTTGTATATAGCCATGTTATTACCTGGTACCCCTACACATCAACTTGGTACTGGTACTCCCTGTATATAGCCATGTTATTATCTGGTACCCCTACACATCAACTTGGTACTGGTACTCCCTGTATATAGCCATGTTATTATCTGGTACCCCTACACATCAACTTGGTACTGGTACTCCTGTATATAGCCATGTTATTACTTGATACCCCTACACATCAACTTGGTACTGGTACTCCCTGTATATAGCCATGTTATTATCTGGTACCCCTACACATCAACTTGGTACAGGTACTCCCTGTAAATAGCCATGTTTATTACCTGATACCCCTACACATCAACTTGGTACTGGTACTCCCTGTATATAGCCATATTATTACCTGGTACCCCTACACATCAACTTGGTAGTGGTACTCCCTGTATATAGCCATGTTATTACCTGGTACCCCTACACATCAACTTGGTACTGGTACTCCCTGTATATAGCCATGTTATTACCTGATACCCCTACACATCAACTTGGTACTGGTACTCCCTGTATGTAGCCATGTTATTATCTGGTACCCCTACACATCAACTTGGTACTGGTACTCCCTGTATATAGCCATGTTATTACCTGGTACCCTACACATCAACTTGGTACTGGTACTCCTTGTATATAGCCATGTTATTACCTGGTACCCCTACACATCAACTTGGTACTGGTACTCCCTGTATATAGCCATGTTATTACCTGGTACCCCTACACATCAACTTGGTACTGGTACTCCTGTATATAGCCATGTTATTATCTGGTACCCTACACATCAACTTGGTACTGGTACTCCTGTATATAGCCATGTTATTACCTGGTACCCCTACACATCAACTTGGTACTGGTACTCCCTGTATATAGCCATGTTATTACCTGATACTCCCTGTATATAGCCATGTTATTACCTGGTACCCCTACACATCAACTTGGTACTGGTACTCCCTGTATATAGCCATGTTAGTATCTGGTACTCCCTGTATATAGCCATGTTATTACCTGGTACCCCTACACATCAACTTGGTACTGGTACTCCCTGTATCTAGCCATGTTATTACCTGGTACCCCTACACATCTACTTGGTACTGGTACTCCTGTATATAGCCATGTTATTACCTGGTACCCCTACACATCAACTTGGTACTGGTACTCCCTGTATATAGCCATGTTATTACCTGGTACCCCTACACATCAACTTGGTACTGCTACTCCCTGTATATAGCCATGTTATTATCTGGTACTCCCTGTATATAGCCATGTTATTATCTGGTACCCCTACACATCAACTTGGTACTGGTACTCCCTGTATATAGCCATGTTATTACCTGGTACCCCTACACATCAACTTGGTACTGCTACTCCCTGTATATAGCCATGTTATTATCTGGTACTCCCTGTATATAGCCATGTTATTATCTGGTACCCCTACACATCAACTTGGTACTGGTACTCCCTGTATATAGCCATGTTATTATCTGGTACCCCTACACATCTACTTGGTACTGCTACTCCCTGTATATAGCCATGTTATTATCTGGTACTCCCTGTATATAGCCATGTTATTATCTGGTACCCCTACACATCAACTTGGTACTGGTACTCCTGTATATAGCCATGTTATTACCTGGTACCCCTACACATCAACTTGGTACTGGTACTCCTTGTATATAGCCATGTTATTACCTGGTACCCCTACACATCAACTTGGTACTGGTACTCCCTGTATATAGCCATGTTATTACCTGGTACCCCTACACATCAACTTGGTACTGGTACTCCCTGTATATAGCCATGTTTTTATCTGGTACCCCTACACATCAACTTGGTAAAGGTACTCCTTGTATATAGCCATGTTATTACCTGGTACCCCTACACATCTACTTGGTACTGGTACTCCTGTATATAGCCATGTTATTATCTGGTACTCCCTGCATATAGCCATGTTATTACCTGGTACCCCTACACATCACCTTGGTACTGGTAGTCCCTGTATATAGCCATGTTATTACCTGACACCCTACACATCAACTTGGTACTGGTACTCCCTTTATATAGCCATGTTATTACCTGATACCCCTACACATCAACTTGGTACTGGTACTCCCTGTATATAGCCATGTTATTATCTGGTACCCCTACACATCAACTTGGTACTGGTACTCCCTGTATATAGCCATGTTATTATCTGGTACCCCTACACATCAACTTGGTACTGGTACTCCTGTATATAGCCATGTTATTATCTGGTACCCCTACACATCAACTTGGTACAGGTACTCCTGTAAATAGCCATGTTATTACCTGATACCCCTACACATCAACTTGGTACTGGTACTCCTGTATATAGCCATGTTATTACCTGGTACCCCTACACATCAACTTGGTAGTGGTACTCCCTGTATATAGCCATGTTATTACCTGGTACCCCTACACATCAACTTGGTACTGGTACTCCTGTATATAGCCATGTTATTACCTGATACCCCTACACATCAACTTGGTACTGGTACTCCCTGTATGTAGCCATGTTATTATCTGGTACCCCTACACATCAACTTGGTACTGGTACTCCCTGTATATAGCCATGTTATTACCTGGTACCCCTACACATCAACTTGGTACTGGTACTCCTTGTATATAGCCATGTTATTACCTGGTACCCCTACACATCAACTTGGTACTGGTACTCCCTGTATATAGCCATGTTATTACCTGGTACCCCTACACATCAACTTGGTACTGGTACTCCCTGTATATAGCCATGTTATTATCTGGTACCCCTACACATCAACTTGGTACTGGTACTCCCTGTATATAGCCATGTTATTACCTGGTACCCCTACACATCAACTTGGTACTGGTACTCCCTGTATATAGCCATGTTATTACCTGATACTCCCTGTATATAGCCATGCTATTACCTGGTACCCCTACACATCAACTTGGTACTGGTACTCCCTGTATATAGCCATGTTAGTATCTGGTACTCCCTGTATATAGCCATGTTATTACCTGGTACCCCTACACATCAACTTGGTACTGGTACTCCTGTATATAGCCATGTTATTACCTGGTACCCCTACACATCTACTTGGTACTGGTACTCCTGTATATAGCCATGTTATTATCTGGTACTCCCTGCATATAGCCATGTTATTACCTGGTACCCCTACACATCACCTTGGTACTGGTAGTCCCTGTATATAGCCATGTTATTACCTGATACCCCTACACATCAACTTGGTACTGGTACTCCCTTTATATAGCCATGTTATTACCTGATACCCCTACACATCAACTTGGTACTGGTACTCCCTGTATATAGCCATGTTATTATCTGGTACCCCTACACATCAACTTGGTACTGGTACTCCTGTATATAGCCATGTTATTATCTGGTACCCCTACACATCAACTTGGTACTGGTACTCCTGTATATAGCCATGTTATTACTTGATACCCCTACACATCAACTTGGTACTGGTACTCCTGTATATAGCCATGTTATTATCTGGTACCCCTACACATCAACTTGGTACAGGTACTCCCTGTAAATAGCCATGTTATTACCTGATACCCCTACACATCAACTTGGTACTGGTACTCCCTGTATATAGCCATGTTATTACCTGGTACCCCTACACATCAACTTGGTAGTGGTACTCCTGTATATAGCCATGTTATTACCTGGTACCCCTACACATCAACTTGGTACTGGTACTCCTGTATATAGCCATGTTATTACCTGATACCCCTACACATCAACTTGGTACTGGTACTCCTGTATGTAGCCATGTTATTATCTGGTACCCCTACACATCAACTTGGTACTGGTACTCCCTGTATATAGCCATGTTATTACCTGGTACCCCTACACATCAACTTGGTACTGGTACTCCTTGTATATAGCCATGTTATTACCTGGTACCCCTACACATCAACTTGGTACTGGTACTCCCTGTATATAGCCATGTTATTACCTGGTACCCCTACACATCAACTTGGTACTGGTACTCCCTGTATATAGCCATGTTATTATCTGGTACCCCTACACATCAACTTGGTACTGGTACTCCCTGTATATAGCCATGTTATTACCTGGTACCCCTACACATCAACTTGGTACTGGTACTCCCTGTATATAGCCACGTTATTACCTGATACTCCCTGTATATAGCCATGTTATTACCTGGTACCCCTACACATCAACTTGGTACTGGTACTCCCTGTATATAGCCATGTTAGTATCTGGTACTCCCTGTATATAGCCATGTTATTACCTGGTACCCCTACACATCAACTTGGTACTGGTACTCCCTGTATATAGCCATGTTAGTATCTGGTACTCCCTGTATATAGCCATGTTATTACCTGGTACCCCTACACATCAACTTGGTACTGGTACTCCCTGTATATAGCCATGTTATTACCTGGTACCCCTTCACATCAACTTGGTACTGGTACTCCCTGTATATAGCCATGTTATTACCTGGTACCCCTACACATCAACTTGGTACTGGTACTCCCTGTATATAGCCATGTTAGTATCTGGTACTCCCTGTATATAGCCATGTTATTACCTGGTACCCCTACACATCAACTTGGTACTGGTACTCCCTGTATATAGCCATGTTATTACCTGGTACCCCTACACATCAACTTGGTACTGGTACTCCCTGTACATTTTTGAAAACATTTTTATTATTCGTTATTCACTGTGTATTTATTCCTCATGTCACTATTTCTATTATTTAAAATAAACATGTTAATCCTTAACTCGGCATTGTTGTAAATGTAAGCATTTCACTATTATTCTACACTTGTTTAGGAAGCATGTGGCAAATAAAATGTTATTTGTATGTAACTGGTGAGCCGTGTGTGTTTGTGCGCGTGTGTGTGTGTGTGTGTGTCTTTCACCGGTGGTGATAATTCTAAAGCAATGCTTTAGCCACCTTGGTTCAACATGCTAATATAGCATTTGGTCATGAACGCTCTTTCAACAGACTGTGAGCACTTGACTTGATCCCTGAAAGTATATAATTAATAATTGAATGGAAATGTTACTGAGCCATTACAAATAAATACTGTGGGAACCTCACAAAAATTACATGTAAAAATCAAACACTGCTGTTTTAATAGGTAATGATGCTAAGATCCATACCAGTGGTCTTCTCTCTCTCTCTCTCTCTCTCTCTCTCTCTCTCTCTCTCTCCCTGCCTCCCCCACCCCTCTCTCTCTCTCTACTTTATAGGGAATAGGATAGAATGCCGTTGACTGGCAAACGACAGCCTGTATCGACTGGCCAACGACGGCCTGTCTTGACCAGCAAACGACAGCCTGTATCGACTGGCCAACGACGGCCTGTCTTGACCAGCAAACGACAGCCTGTATCGACTGGCCAATGAAAGCCTGTCTTGACCGGCAAACGACAGCCTGTCTTGACCGGCAAACGACAGCCTGTCTTAACCGGCAAACGACAGCCTGTCTTGACCAGCAAACGACAGCCTGTATCGACTGGCCAACGACAGCCTGTATCGACTGGCCAACGACAGCCTGTATCGACTGGCCAACGACAGCCTGTATCGACTGGCCAACGACAGCCTGTCTTGACCAGCAAACGACAGCCTGTATCGACTGGCCAACGACAGCCTGTCTTGACCAGCAAACGACAGCCTGTATCGACTGGCCAACGACAGCCTGTCTTGACCAGCAAACGACAGCCTGTCTTGACCAGCAAACGACAGCCTGTATCGACTGGCCAACGACAGCCTGTCTTGACCACCAGCAAACGACGGCCTGTATCGACTGGCCAACAACAGCCTGTATCGACTGGCCAACGACAGCCTGTATCGACTGGCCAACGACAGCCTGTATCGACTGGCCAACGACAGCCTGTATCGACTGGCCAACGACAGCCTGTATTGACTGGCCAACGACGGCCTGTATCAACTGGCCAACGACAGCCTGTATTGACTGGCCAACGACGGCCTGTATCAACTGGCCAACGACAGCCTGTATCGACTGGCCAACGACAGCCTGTATCGACTGGCCAACGACGGCCTGTATCGACTGGCCAACGACAGCCTGTATCGACTGGCCAACGACGGCCTGTCTTGACCGGAAAACACCAGCCTGTCTTGCGTTCTAGACTAGGGAATAGTGCACATAGCTCTATAATCCAATATAATAAGTGTTATTATACTAGATACAGGGATTTACTGCATGCTTGTTTTTTTACATATTGTTGAGTGATTGGTTACTTTCATGAGATCCCTGCTCACTAAAAGCCAAAAACGACGGTAGCAAAGTATCCATCAGTGTAGAAAATCTCAAACAACTAAAAACATTTCCTCTCTCTACTGACTCTATGGAGGGAACAAGGGGAATCGAGAGGCAATTATGATGAACAGAGTCTAACAATGATTACTATGTCTAGAACCTGTGTATATAGCTGCTGTAGCATTAATCCCTAAGCAACGAGAGCAATCGCAGTAGGACACCGACCCAGCAGCCTTCCACCTACAGTACATAGCAGGACTCTAAGCTAGACATAACAGCGATCATTTGATTGAAATATATAGATGCTGAATCTCACTTAAATTCAAACTAAGAAATCTTGAGTTGAGATATCCCCAGCCGTTATACAAGGGGCCTTTTCAGGAAGATGAAATGTTAATGAGCGTTCAGATAGAAATGGATAATGTAGAACAGATGTGACTGTCAGATAGATCTGACATGATTTCCTATTCTATCTATTCTATTTCTATCTGTAATGTTTAGAACGTTTCACATCACTGAATACACCCCAGTTGCACCTTACACAAACCTACGTGACATATCATTTACCCTACTCTTTACAAATGATTATATTTAATGAAGCCATAAATTGCCTGCCTGCTTTATCACATTCTTAAGTGCTGGCTGAAAAGATTCATGCATACAGCCTATAGCTCTTGAATGAAACTCCAGAATATATTTGAAGAATTGAAAAGATGCATAAAAGCCTTATTTCCTTTGTGAAATATTGAAGGAGGAGAGAGAGAGAGAGAGAGAGAGAGAGAGAGAGAGAGAGAGAGAGAGAGAGAGAGAGAGAGAGAGAAAACTATTGGTGCTCTGTGGATAAATGATCCCTCATAAAGTATATTTAATGAATTTATTTATTTATGTACAAACAGGAGTAACTATATAATTTAATTTCAATTGATTTAATTTCAATTTACCAAGGGGTGCTGTGGCATCTTTGATCTACATACATCATTATTGACCTACTGCAGGGTTCTACCTTTGGTCGTCTCTTATCAAGTGGAATTTCTGGTTTAATGTGTTACACATCTGGAGAGACCAGGTCAGTGTCTCAAATATCTCCCTATTCCCTATATAGGGCCCTACTTTTGACTGTTTTTGACCACTTTAAAGGGAGTGTTGTTTGGGAACAAACTAAGGTATACTGTATGTCCCAGAGTAGAGTCCCATTCAGTCCTACTGTGTGAGAGCAACAAGAGGAAGATGGAGCATTTTCTAACTGTTCTGCTGCTCACTGTAGTGACCCTGATTATCACCACAACAGGTCAACACCAGTACAACACACTGAGCCAGGATGAGAAGAAATACGTGGACATGGCTATCATACATGCCAACGAGCAATACAAGACAAGGGGAGAACACATGAATTACATGCCAACGAGCAATACAAGACAAGGGGAGAACACATGAATTACATGCCAACGAGCAATACAAGACAAGGGGAGAACACATGAATTACATGTCAACGAGCAATACAAGACAAGGGGAGAACACATGAATTACATGCCAACGAGCAATACAAGACAAGGGGAGAACACATGAATTACATGCCAACGAGCAATACAAGACAAGGGGAGAACACATGAATTACATGCCAACGAGCAATACAAGACAAGGGGAGAACACATGAATTACATGTCAACGAGCAATACAAGACAAGGGGAGAACACATGAATTACATGCCAACGAGCAATACAAGACAAGGGGAGAACACATGAATTACATGCCAACGAGCAATACAAGACAAGGGGAGAACACATTAATTACATGCCAACGAGCAATACAAGACAAGGGGAGAACACATGAATTACATGCCAACGAGCAATACAAGACAAGGGGAGAACACATGAATTACATGCCAACGAGCAATACAAGACAAGGGGAGAACACATGAATTACATGCCAACGAGCAATACAAGACAAGGGGAGAACACATGAATTACATGCCAACGAGCAATACAAGACAAGGGGAGAACACATGAATTACATGCCAACGAGCAATACAAGACAAGGGGAGAACACATGAATTACATGCCAACGAGCAATACAAGACAAGGGGAGAACACATGAATTACATGCCAACGAGCAATACAAGACAAGGGGAGAACACATGAATTACATGCCAACGAGCAATACAAGACAAGGGGAGAACACATGAATTACATGCCAACGAGCAATACAAGACAAGGGGAGAACACATGAATTACATGCCAACGAGCAATACAAGACAAGGGGAGAACACATGAATTACATGCCAACGAGCAATACAAGACAAGGGGAGAACACATGAATTACATGCCAACGAGCAATACAAGACAAGGGGAGAACACATGAATTACATGCCAACGAGCAATACAAGACAAGGGGAGAACACATGAATTACATGCCAACGAGCAATACAAGACAAGGGAGAACACATGAATTACATGTCAACGAGCAATACAAGACAAGGGGAGAACACATGAATTACATGCCAACGAGCAATACAAGACAAGGGGAGAACACATGAATTACATGCCAATGAGCAATACAAGACAAGGGGAGAACACATGAATTACATGCCAACGAGCAATACAAGACAAGGGGAGAACACATGAATTACATGTCAACGAGCAATACAAGACAAGGGGAGAACACATGAATTACATGCCAACGAGCAATACAAGACAAGGGGAGAACACATGAATTACATGCCAACGAGCAATACAAGACAAGGGGAGAACACATGAATTACATGCCAACGAGCAATACAAGACAAGGGGAGAACACATGAATTACATGCCAACGAGCAATTGAAGACAAGGGGAGAACACATGAATTACATGCCAACGAGCAATACAAGACAAGGGGAGAACACATGAATTACATGCCAACGAGCAATACAAGACAAGGGGAGAACACATGAATTACATGCCAACGAGCAATACAAGACAAGGGGAGAACACATGAATTACATGTCAACGAGCAATACAAGACAAGGGGAGAACACATGAATTACATGCCAACGAGCAATACAAGACAAGGGGAGAACACATGAATTACATGCCAATGAGCAATACAAGACAAGGGGAGAACACATGAATTACATGCCAACGAGCAATACAAGACAAGGGGAGAACACATGAATTACATGTCAACGAGCAATACAAGACAAGGGGAGAACACATGAATTACATGCCAACGAGCAATACAAGACAAGGGGAGAACACATGAATTACATGCCAACGAGCAATACAAGACAAGGGGAGAACACATGAATTACATGCCAACGAGCAATTGAAGACAAGGGGAGAACACATGAATTACATGCCAACGAGCAATACAAGACAAGGGGAGAACACATTAATTACATGCCAACGAGCAATACAAGACAACGGGAGAACACATGAATTACATGCCAACGAGCAATACAAGACAAGGGGAGAACACATGAATTACATGTCAACGAGCAATACAAGACAAGGGGAGAACACATTAATTACATGCCAACGAGCAATACAAGACAAGGGGAGAACACATGAATTACATGCCAACGAGCAATACAAGACAAGGGGAGAACACATGAATTACATGCCAACGAGCAATACAAGACAAGGGGAGAACACATGAATTACATGTCAACGAGCAATACAAGACAAAGGGAGAACACATGAATTACATGCCAACGATCAATACAAGACAAGGGGAGAACACATGAATTACATGTCAACGATCAATACAAGACAAGGGGAGAACACATGAATTACATGCCAACGATCAATACAAGACAAGGGGAGAACACATGAATTACATGTCAACGAGCAATACAAGACAAGGGGAGAACACATGAATTACATGACAACGATTAATACAAGACAAGGGGAGAACACATGAATTACATGCCAACGATCAATACAAGACAAAGGGAGAACACATGAATTACATGCCAACGATCAATACAAGACAAGGGGAGAACACATGAATTACATGTCAACGATCAATACAAGACAAGGGGAGAACACATGAATTACATGCCAACGATCAATACAAGACAAGGGGAGAACACATGAATTACATGTCAACGAGCAATACAAGACAAGGGGAGAACACATGAATTACATGACAACGATCAATACAAGACAAGGGGAGAACACATGAATTACATGCCAACGATCAATACAAGACAAGGGGAGAACACATGAATTACATGTCAACGATCAATACAAGACAAGGGGAGAACACATGAATTACATGCCAACGAGCAATACAAGACAAGGGGAGAACACATGAATTACATGCCAACGAGCAATACAAGACAAGGGGAGAACACATGAATTACATGTCAACGAGCAATACAAGACAAGGGGGGAACACATGAATTACATAACAACGATCAATACAAGACAAGGGGAGAACACATGAATTACATGCCAACGATCAATACAAGACAAAGGGAGAACACATGAATTACATGCCAACGATCAATACAAGACAAGGGGAGAACACATGAATTACATGTCAACGATCAATACAAGACAAGGGGAGAACACATGAATTACATGCCAACGATCAATACAAGACAAGGGGAGAACACATGAATTACATGTCAACGAGCAATACAAGACAAGGGAGAACACATGAATTACATGACAACGATCAATACAAGACAAGGGGAGAACACATGAATTACATGCCAACGATCAATACAAGACAAAGGGAGAACACATGAATTACATGCCAACGATCAATACAAGACAAGGGGAGAACACATGAATTACATGCCAACGATCAATACAAGACAAGGGGAGAACACATGAATTACATGTCAACGAGCAATACAAGACAAGGGGAGAACACATGAATTACATGACAACGATCAATACAAGACAAGGGGAGAACACATGAATTACATGCCAACGATCAATACAAGACAAGGGGAGAACACATGAATTACATGTCAACGATCAATACAAGACAAGGGGAGAACACATGAATTACATGCCAACGATCAATACAAGACAAGGGGAGAACACATTAATTACATGCCAACGATCAATACAAGACAAGGGGAGAACACATGAATTACATGCCAACGATCAATACAAGACGAGGGGAGAACACATTAATTACATGTCAACGAGCAATACAAGACAAGGGGAGAACACATGAATTACATGCCAACGAGCAATACAAGACAAGGGGAGAACACATGAATTACATGCCAACGAGCAATACAAGACAAGGGGAGAACACATGAATTACATGCCAACGAGCAATACAAGACAAGGGGAGAACACATGAATTACATGCCAACGAGCAATACAAGACGAGGGGAGAACACATGAATTACATGCCAACGAGCAATACAAGACAAGGGGAGAACACATGAATTACATGCCAACGAGCAATACAAGACGAGGGGAGAACACATGAATTACATGCCAACGAGCAATAAAAGACGAGGGGAGAACACATGAATTACATGCCAACGAGCAATACAAGACGAGGGGAGAACACATGAATTACATGCCAACGAGCAATACAAGACAAGGGGAGAACACAAGAATTACATGCCAACGAGCAATACAAGACAAGGGGAGAACACATGAATTACATGCCAACGAGCAATACAAGACAAGGGGAGAACACATGAATTACATGCCAACGAGCAATACAAGACGAGGGGAGAACACATGAATTACATGCCAACGAGCAATACAAGACTAGGGGAGACCACATGAATTACATGCCAACGAGCAATACAAGACAAGGGGAGAACACATGAATTACATGTCAACGAGCAATACAAGACAAGGGGAGAACACATGAATTACATGCCAACGATCAATACAAGACGAGGGGAGAACACATGAATTACCTGTCAACGAGCAATACAAGACAAGGGGAGAACACATGAATTACATGCCAACGAGCAATACAAGACGAGGGGAGAACACATGAATTACATGCCAACGAGCAATACAAGACGAGGGGAGAACACATGAATTACATGCCAACGAGCAATACAAGACGAGGGGAGAACACATGAATTACATGCCAACGAGCAATACAAGACGAGGGGAGAACACATGAATTACATGCCAACGAGCAATACAAGACGAGGGGAGAACACATGAATTACATGCCAACGAGCAATAAAAGACGAGGGGAGAACACATGAATTACATGCCAACGAGCAATACAAGGCGAGGGGAGAACACATGAATTACATGCCAACGAGCAATACAAGACAAGGGGAGAACACATGAATTACATGCCAACGAGCAATACAAGACGAGGGGAGAACACATGAATTACATGCCAACGAGCAATACAAGACAAGGGGAGAACACATGAATTACATGCCAACGAGCAATACAAGACAAGGGGAGAACACATGAATTACATGCCAACGAGCAATACAAGACAAGGGGAGAACACATGAATTACATGTCAACGAGCAATACAAGACAAAGGGAGAACACATGAATTACATGCCAACGATCAATACAAGACAAGGGGAGAACACATGAATTACATGTCAACGATCAATACAAGACAAGGGGAGAACACATGAATTACATGCCAACGATCAATACAAGACAAGGGGAGAACACATGAATTACATGTCAACGAGCAATACAAGACAAGGGGAGAACACATGAATTACATGACAACGATCAATACAAGACAAGGGGAGAACACATGAATTACATGCCAACGATCAATACAAGACAAGGGGAGAACACATGAATTACATGCCAACGAGCAATACAAGACAAGGGGAGAACACATGAATTACATGCCAACGAGCAATACAAGACAAGGGGAGAACACATGAATTACATGTCAACGAGCAATACAAGACAAGGGGAGAACACATGAATTACATAACAACGATCAATACAAGACAAGGGGAGAACACATGAATTACATGCCAACGATCAATACAAGACAAAGGGAGAACACATGAATTACATGCCAACGATCAATACAAGACAAGGGGAGAACACATGAATTACATGTCAACGATCAATACAAGACAAGGGGAGAACACATGAATTACATGCCAACGATCAATACAAGACAAGGGGAGAACACATGAATTACATGTCAACGAGCAATACAAGACAAGGGGAGAACACATGAATTACATGACAACGATCAATACAAGACAAGGGGAGAACACATGAATTACATGCCAACGATCAATACAAGACAAAGGGAGAACACATTAATTACATGCCAACGATCAATACAAGACAAGGGGAGAACACATGAATTACATGTCAACGATCAATACAAGACAAGGGGAGAACACATGAATTACATGTCAACGAGCAATACAAGACAAGGGGAGAACACATGAATTACATAACAACGATCAATACAAGACAAGGGGAGAACACATGAATTACATGCCAACGATCAATACAAGACAAAGGGAGAACACATGAATTACATGCCAACGATCAATACAAGACAAGGGGAGAACACATGAATTACATGTCAACGATCAATACAAGACAAGGGGAGAACACATGAATTACATGCCAACGATCAATACAAGACAAGGGGAGAACACATGAATTACATGTCAACGAGCAATACAAGACAAGGGGAGAACACATGAATTACATGACAACGATCAATACAAGACAAGGGGAGAACACATGAATTACATGCCAACGATCAATACAAGACAAAGGGAGAACACATGAATTACATGCCAACGATCAATACAAGACAAGGGGAGAACACATGAATTACATGTCAACGATCAATACAAGACAAGGGGAGAACACATGAATTACATGCCAACGATCAATACAAGACAAGGGGAGAACACATGAATTACATGTCAACGAGCAATACAAGACAAGGGGAGAACACATGAATTACATGACAACGATCAATACAAGACAAGGGGAGAACACATGAATTACATGCCAACGATCAATACAAGACAAGGGGAGAACACATGAATTACATGCCAACGAGCAATACAAGACAAGGGGAGAACACATGAATTACATGCCAACGAGCAATACAAGACAAGGGGAGAACACATGAATTACATGCCAACGATCAATACAAGACGAGGGGAGAACACATGAATTACATGTCAACGAGCAATACAAGACAAGGGGAGAACACATGAATTACATGCCAACGAGCAATACAAGACAAGGGGAGAACACATGAATTACATGCCAACGAGCAATACAAGACAAGGGGAGAACACATGAATTACATGCCAACGAGCAATACAAGACAAGGGGAGAACACATGAATTACATGCCAACGAGCAATACAAGACGAGGGGAGAACACATGAATTACATGCCAACGAGCAATACAAGACGAGGGGAGAACACATGAATTACATGCCAACGAGCAATACAAGACGAGGGGAGAACACATGAATTACATGCCAACGAGCAATAAAAGACGAGGGGAGAACACATGAATTACATGCCAACGAGCAATACAAGACGAGGGGAGAACACATGAATTACATGCCAACGAGCAATACAAGACAAGGGGAGAACACAAGAATTACATGCCAACGAGCAATACAAGACAAGGGGAGAACACATGAATTACATGCCAACGAGCAATACAAGACAAGGGGAGAACACATGAATTACATGCCAACGAGCAATACAAGACGAGGGGAGAACACATGAATTACATGCCAACGAGCAATACAAGACTAGGGGAGACCACATGAATTACATGCCAACGAGCAATACAAGACAAGGGGAGAACACATGAATTACATGTCAACGAGCAATACAAGACAAGGGGAGAACACATGAATTACATGCCAACGAGCAATACAAGACAAGGGGAGAACACATGAATTACATGCCAACGATCAATACAAGACGAGGGGAGAACACATGAATTACCTGTCAACGAGCAATACAAGACAAGGGGAGAAAACATGGATTACATGCCAACGAGCAATACAAGACAAGGGGAGAACACATGAATTACATGCCAACGAGCAATACAAGACAAGGGGAGAACACATGAATTACATGCCAACGAGCAATACAAGACAAGGGGAGAACACATGAATTACATGCCAACGAGCAATACAAGACGAGGGAGAACACATGAATTACATGCCAACGAGCAATACAAGACGAGGGGAGAACACATGAATTACATGCCAACGAGCAATACAAGACGAGGGGAGAACACATGAATTACATGCCAACGAGCAATACAAGACGAGGGGAGAACACATGAATTACATGCCAACGAGCAATACAAGACGAGGGGAGAACACATGAATTACATGCCAACGAGCAATAAAAGACGAGGGGAGAACACATGAATTACATGCCAACGAGCAATACAAGACGAGGGGAGAACACATGAATTACATGCCAACGAGCAATACAAGATGAGGGGAGAACACATGAATTACATGCCAACGAGCAATACAAGACAAGGGGAGAACACATGAATTACATGCCAACGAGCAATACAAGACGAGGGGAGAACACATGAATTACATGCCAACGAGCAATACAAGACGAGGGGAGAACACATGAATTACATGCCAACGAGCAATACAAGACGAGGGGAGAACACATGAATTACATGCCAACGAGCAATACAAGACGAGGGGAGAACACATGAATTACATGCCAACGAGCAATACAAGACGAGGGGAGAACACATGAATTACATGCCAACGAGCAATAAAAGACGAGGGGAGAACACATGAATTACATGCCAACGAGCAATACAAGACAAGGGGAGAACACATGAATTACATGCCAACGAGCAATACAAGACAAGGGGAGAACACATGAATTACATGCCAACGAGCAATACAAGACGAGGGGAGAACACATGAATTACATGCCAACGAGCAATACAAGACTAGGGGAGACCACATGAATTACATGCCAACGAGCAATACAAGACAAGGGGAGAACACATGAATTACATGTCAACGAGCAATACAAGACAAGGGGAGAACACATGAATTACATGCCAACGATCAATACAAGACAAGGGGAGAACACATGAATTACATGCCAACGAGCAATACAAGACAAGGGGAGAACACATGAATTACATGCCAACGATCAATACAAGACAAGGGGAGAACACATGAATTACATGCCAACGAGCAATACAAGACAAGGGGAGAACACATGAATTACATGTCAACGAGCAATACAAGACAAGGGGAGAACACATGAATTACATGCCAACGATCAATACAAGACAAGGGGAGAACACATGAATTACATGTCAACGAGCAATACAAGACAAGGGGAGAACACATGAATTACATGCCAACGAGCAATACAACTCAAGGGGAGAACACATGAATTACATGCCAACGAGCAATACAAGACAAGGGGAGAACACATGAATTACATGCCAACGAGCAATACAAGACGAGGGGAGAACACATGAATTACATGCCAACGAGCAATACAAGACGAGGGGAGAACACATGAATTACATGCCAACGAGCAATACAAGACGAGGGGAGAACACATGAATTACATGCCAACGAGCAATACAAGACGAGGGGAGAACACATGAATTACATGCCAACGAGCAATACAAGACGAGGGAGAACACATGAATTACATGCCAACGAGCAATACAAGACGAGGGGAGAACACATGAATTACATGCCAACGAGCAATACAAGACGAGGGGAGAACACATGAATTACATGCCAACGAGCAATACAAGACGAGGGGAGAACACATGAATTACATGCCAACGAGCAATACAAGACGAGGGGAGAACACATGAATTACATGCCAACGAGCAATACAAGACGAGGGGAGAACACATGAATTACATGCCAACGAGCAATACAAGACTAGGGGAGACCACATGAATTACATGCCAACGAGCAATACAAGACAAGGGGAGAACACATGAATTACATGTCAACGATCAATACAAGACAAGGGGAGAACACATGAATTACATGCCAACGATCAATACAAGACAAGGGGAGAACACATGAATTACATGCCAACGAGCAATACAAGACAAGGGGAGAACACATGAGTTACATGTCAACGAGCAATACAAGACAAGGGGAGAACACATGAATTACATGTCAACGAGCAATACAAGACGAGGGGAGAACACATGAATTACATGCCAACGAGCAATACAAGACAAGGGGAGAACACATGAATTACATGTCAACGAGCAATACAAGACGAGGGGAGAACACATGAATTACATGTCAACGAGCAATACAAGACGAGGGGAGAACACATGAATTACATGCCAACGAGCAATACAAGACAAGGGGAGAACACATGAATTACATGCCAACGAGCAATACAAGACAAGGGGAGAACAAATGAATTACATGCCAACGAGCAATACAAGACAAGGGGAGAACACATGAATTACATGCCAACGATCAATACAAGACAAGGGGAGAACACATGAATTACATGCCAACGAGCAATACAAGACAAGGGGAGAACAAATGAATTACATGCCAACGAGCAATACAAGACAAGGGGAGAACACATGAATTACATGCCAACGAGCAATACATGACAAGGGGAGAACACATGAATTACATGCCAACTCTTGTAGAACCTGTGGTAAGTAAATGTTTTGCTAATATAGTCATACTTGTATTAATTGTATTAGTTAAAGACACAGTCTGGCATTGGGAAAGATGTTGAATGGTATTTTTATTTAATTTATTTTTATTTTTAATTCCAGCCCCTGTCCCCGCAGGAGGCCGTAGGCCGTCATTGTAAATAGGAATTTGTTCTTAACTAACTTGCCTAGTTAAATAACGGTTAAATAAAACAAAAATAACATCCCTTGTATTCCAAAACTATCAGAACTCAGGATAAGACCCAGGTGCAGACAGCTAGATTCACAAACAGGGGGCTGGCCCAAACAGGGGGCAGGCCCAAACAGGGGGCAGGCCCAAACAGGGGGCAGGCCCAAACAGGGGGCAGGCCCAAACACGGGGAAGGCAAAAGACAGGTTGAGGGCAGGCAGAGGTCCGTAATCCAGGGCAGATTCAGGTAGGTACAGAACAGCAGGCAGGCTCAGGTCAGGTCAGGCAGAGGTTCGTAATCGGGTCAGAGTCAGGCAGGTACAGAACAGCAGGCAGGCTCAGGGTCAGGGCAGGCAGAGGTTTGTAATCGGGTCAGAGTCAGGCAGGTACAGAACAGCAGGCAGGCTCAGGGTCAGGGCAGGCAGAGGTTCGTAATCGGGTCAGAGTCAGGCAGGTACAGAACAGCAGGCAGGCTCAGGTCTGGGCAGGCAGAGGTTTGTAATCGGGTCAGAGTCAGGCAGGTACAGAACAGCAGGCAGGCTCAGGTCAGGGCAGGCAGAGGTTCGTAATTGTGTCAGAGTCAGGCAGGTACAGAACAGCAGGCAGGCTCAGGTCAGGTCAGGCAGAGGTTCGTAATCGGGTCAGAGTCAGGCAGGTACAGAACAGCAGGCAGGCTCAGGTCAGGGCAGACAGAGGTTCGTAATCGGGTCAGAGTCAGGCAGGTACAGAACAGCAGGCAGGCTCAGGGTCAGGGCAGGCAGAGGTTCGTAATCGGGTCAGAGTCAGGCAGGTACAGAACAGCAGGCAGGCTCAGGTCAGGTCAGGCAGAGGTTCGTAATCGGGTCAGAGTCAGGCAGGTACAGAACAGCAGGCAGGCTCAGGTCAGGGCAGGCAGAGGTTCGTAATCGGGTCAGAGTCAGGCAGGTACAGAACAGCAGGCAGGCTCAGGTCAGGGCAGGCAGAGGTTTGTAATCGGGTCAGAGTCAGGCAGGTACAGAACAGCAGGCAGGCTCAGGTCAGGGCAGGCACAATAGTTAGTTAGCGGGGAGAATAGGAAACAGAAACTTGAGAAAACAGGAAGACAGGAAAAAATGCTGCCAACAGACTAGCAGAGAACACATGTATAAATACACTGGGGATAATGGGGAAGATGGGCGACACCTGGAAGGGGGTTGAGACAAGCACAAAGGCAGGTGAAACCGATCAGGGTGTGACAAAAACAAGTGGCGGGGACCTAGTTTTGTTGTTTTTCAAATCCCAGAGTGGAGCTTTATCACATGATTTTACACCATTGTCCCCCATCAGGTGATAATTACCAAACATTTTGGAACATGTTTATTTACAGAAACCATGTATTTACAGGAATATAACACAAGTTTAACTAAAGTGAGGCTATCATTTCTCTCTGTATTTGTCGATCTCTTTCAAACGACCTTTCTTTTACTTTCTGTTACAGATCAAACCAGACTACACCTTATTCAACATATTCCTGAAGTCAACAACTTGTACCATGGCCAACGTAGCAAGTGAACACAAACATGGCCCTGAATGCAGTTTTAAATCCAGCAGGGTAAGTAACAAAGACAGATTATTCTTGAAAGAGGTAATCCCTGTATACTCCGGGGTTGTAAATAAATAGGTTTGATTCTGCCCATACAAAACAATGTATGCATTCTTGATTGTAAATTTCTCTGAATAAAAGTTTCTGCTAAATGGCATGTATTATATTTATATTCAAGGATGTACAATGTATTTTACAAAAAAACAAATATATTTTAAAAGTGTGTCTGGAAATTGGCACATGTTGAAAGAGTCTGCCTGCACATTTGAACAAGTGCATATGTTGAAACTTTATGGTGAGAAGATTTTGATGTCTGAAGAATTGTAGCTCAAGATGCATTTTCTTCTGTTCTGCAGCCCTACATCAACCGTGCTGTTTGCAGCCCTACATCAACCGTGCTGTTTGCAGCCCTACATCAACCGTGCTGTTTGCAGCCCTACATCAACCGTGCTGTTTGCAGCCCTACATCAACCGTGCTGTTTGCAGCCCTACATCAACCGTGCTGTTCTGCAGCCCTACATCAACCGTGCTGTTTGCAGCCCTACATCAACCGTGCTGTTTGCAGCCCTACATCAACCGTGCTGTTTGCAGCCCTACATCAACCGTGCTGTTCTGCAGCCCTACATCAACCGTGCTGTTTGCAGCCCTACATCAACCGTGCTGTTTGCAGCCCTACATCAACCGTGCTGTTTGCAGCCCTACATCAACCGTGCTGTTTGCAGCCCTACATCAACCGTGCTGTTTGCAGCCCTACATCAACCGTGTTGTTTGCAGCCCTACATCAACCGTGCTGTTTGCAGCCCTACATCAACCGTGCTGTTTGCAAGACTCCGGCTTCAGACAATGTTTTCATTGACTGTATTAGAAACGACGCTGTGTCTACGGTATGAGCATAACTATCTACCCCACTGGGCACACACTGGTCGAATCAACGCTGCTGTTTCCACGTCATTTCAATGAAATGATGTTGAACCAACGTGGAATAGTCGTTGAATTGACGTCTGCGTCCAGTGGGTTTACTCTAGCACTAAGACTGCAATAGTTATTTACTGTAGTAGCACTGTATTATCATTACGTTAACCATTCACTTGTTGTTCCCTTTCAGGAAGTACACAGAATGCTCCATGGGAAAACTCCTCCCTGGGTCATCTAACGTAATGACAAAACGTTCTGAAAGTAAAGAAGAAAAGCTGTTGAGAAATTCACTGGTAGAAATGATTATGTTTTTTTGTTTCACAAAGCCATTGTAGAACTGAATCGTTTTTTACAAATCATCTTCATTATTAAAAGTAAATAGATCAATTTTTACTGTCCAACACAAACACTGTAGAGTAGACAGATTTCACAGCTGTATGTACAGTATTATGTAGAATTGCAGGCCAACAAAAAATGTCTTTAGAGAAAAGTAGAAAAGCTATTGCAATAAAGATGATTGAGGATTTACAAGCAAATCTAATAATTTCATTAACTGTTGCAATTTCTTAAAATATTACATAATTTAAGTAATTTATATGTTTCCATATGTGACCCGTTTCAGGAAACTAGGCGTATGTTGTTGGTCATTACTTCACAGGAGAGCCGTTTGAAAATAAACTTATCAGAAATGCCTTCTCGAACATGTGAACTTTCATGTGCCTTAATAACAAACTTGTTTGCCATCTGTAAATATTAAGATTGTTAAATTACGAGCCTAGTTGGTCTAGCCACAGAAAAAGCAGCAACCTTCGTGCTCGCCATGATTGGCTGAGATAATGAGTGGGCTGGACATTCCGAGAGATGAGTTTGGATTGGTCTTTCATATAGCACACTTCTGTCTATTTGAGCTGGTCACCATGTGTTGGTAATCCTGTCTAATGCGGCTTTCTTTTTAAATGGATTGTGTAGTAAAGTGTTGCTCTCCACTTTCTGGAGGACCGACTTTTGAAATCAGTGGAATTTGAATATAATAGGAGATAGAGAAAACACTTGTCTCCTGATTACATCTTCAAATTAAGGGCAACCATGGTATCCGTGACAGGAGATGCGTCCATCTATGATGTATATGGGTAAGATAGTCTAGCTAGCTAAATTTTCAGATATTACACGTTTCAAATTAACGTTAAAGTGTACTTTATCTAGCTAACGTTAGCTGCCTGGCTCGCTAGCTAACATTACGTGTATTATCTTATTATTCATATCTCAGAGCCATTTGCTTGGATAGTTCTAGCCTAAAGGTAGCTAGGTAACATTGCACCTGGTGGTTAGCTACCTGCAGATTCGTGCAGGGTAGTAACATCATAAATTGGGATTATGTTTATTTGTTTAGCTAGCTAGCTAGCTACATGCCTTAACAAAAGGCCATGCAAGTAACAATTTCTCATATACAAATACATTGCAAGTTGAGGGGGATTTTTCACACTTAGCCGAGCATTAGACCACCATTTTGTAAATAAATGGAGGCATGAAGAGTCTATTGTCCTACTAATAGCCCATCACGGAAACCTTGTTTGTAGAGTTCACACCCTAATTAATACACTTGTGAAAAACAAGTGTTTGAAAACATGTTTTTCAAAATGCCAGCTGTCCATCACTACAGTAAATTAAAATACAGGATCTACAAATCTATTATTGAATTCGATCTAAAAAATAAACGCACATCATCTTCAATTTCATACTAACAAGTGGTTGCCATGGTGAAAAATCCAATAATAATAACCCATAATGATAAAATAAAATACAATTTTATTTGTCACAGATGTTTATGCGAGTGTAGTTCCGACAATGCAGTAATAACCAACGAGTAATCTAACCTAACAATTTCACAACAACTACCTTATACACACAAGTGTAAAGGGATGAAGAATATGTACATAAAAATATATGAATGAGTGATGGTACAGAACGGCATAGGCAAGATGCGGTAGATGGTATCGAGTACAGTATATACATATGAGATGAATAATGTAGGGTATGTTAACATTATATTAAGTGGCATTGTGTAAAGTTGCTAGTAATACATTTTTACATACATTTTTCCATTATTAAAGTGAGCTGGAGTTGAGTCAGTATATTTTCAGCAGCCAATCAATGTTAGTGGTGGCTGTTTAACAGTCTGATGGCCTTGAGATAGAAGCTATTTTTCAGTCTCTCGGTCCCTGCTTTGATGCACCTGTACTGACCTCACCTTCTGGAGGATAGCGGGGTGAACAGGCAATGGCTCGGGTGGTTGTTGTCCTTGATGATCTTTATGGCCTTCCTGTGACATCGGGAGGTGTAGGTGTCCTGGAGGGCAGGTAGTTTGCCCACGGTGAAGCGTTGTGCAGACCTCACTACCCTCTGGAGAGCCTTACGGTTGTGGGTGGAGCAGTTGCCGTACCAGGCGGTGATACAGCCCGACAGGATGCTCTCGATTGCGCATCTGTAAAAGTTTGTGAGTGCTTTTGGTGACAAGCCGAATTACTTCAGCCTCTTGAGTCTTCTTCACCACACTGTCTGTGTGGGTGTACCAATTCAGTTTGTCCGTGATGTGTACACCGAGGAACTTAAAACGTATTACCCTCTCCACTACTGTCCCGTCGATGTGGATAGGGGGGTGCTCCCTCTACTGTTTCCTGAAGTCCACGATCATCTCTTTTGTTTTGTTGGCGTTGAGTGTAAGGTGAGGGCCACACTCCGAGGGCCCTCACCTCCTCCCTGTAGGCCGTCTCGTCATTGTTGGTAATCAAGCCTACCACTGTAGTGTCATCTGCAAACTTGGTGACTGAGTTGGAGGCGTGCATGGCCACGCAGTCGTGGGTGAACAGGGAGTACAGGAGAGGGCTGAGAACGCACCCTTGTGGGGCCCCAGTGTTGAGGATCAGCGGTGTAGAGATATTGTTACCTACCCTCACCACCTGGGGGCGACCCGTCAGGAAGTCCAGTACCCAGTTGCACAGGGCGGGGTCAAGACCCAGGGTGTCGAGCTTGATGACAAGTTTGGAGGGTACTATGGTGTTAAATGCTGAGCTGTAATCGATGAACAGCATTCTCACATAGGTATTCCTCTTGTCCAGATGGGTTAGGGCAGTGTGCAGTGTGGTTGCGATTGCGTCGTCTTTAGACCTATTGGGGCAGTAAGCAAATTGGAGTGGGTCTAGGGTGTCAGGTAGGGTGGAGGTGATATGGTCCTTGACTAGTCTCTCAAAGCACTTCATTATGACGGAAGTGAGTGCTACGGGGCGGTAGTCGTTTAGCTCAGTTACCTTAGCTTTCTTGGGAACAGGAACAATGGTGGCCCTCTTGAATCATGTGGGAACAGCAGACTGGGATAAGGATTGATTGAATATGTCCGTAAACACACCAGCCAGCTGGTCTGCGCATGCTATGAGGACGCGGCTGGGGATACCGTCTGGACCTGCAGCCTTGCGAGGGTTAACACGTTTAAATGTTTTACTCACGTCGGCTGCAGAGAAAGAGAGTCCGCAGGTTTTGGTAGCGGGCTGTGTCAGTGGCACTGTATTGTCCTCAAAGCGAGCAAAGAAGTTGTTTAGTCTGTCTGGGAGCAAGACATCCTGGTCTGCGACGGGGCTGGTTTTCTTTTTGTAATCCGTGATTGACTGTAGACCCTGCCACATATCTCTTGTGTCTGAGCCGTTGAATTGCGACTCTACTTTGTCTCTATACTGACGCGTAGCTTGTTTGATTGCCTTGTGGAGGGAATAGCTACACTGTTTGTATTCGGTCATGTTTCCGGTCACCTTGCCCTGATTAAAAGCAAAGGTTTGCGCTTTCAGTTTCGCGTGAATGCTGCCATCAATCCACGGTTTCTGGTTTGGGAATGTTTTAATAGTTGCTGTGGGTACGACAATGCGAAAACAGGTTTGTAAAAATGTATGTATTACAAATAAAAAACTTAAATACCTTATTTACATAAGTATTCAGACCCTTCGCTATGAGACTCGAAATTGAGCTCAGGTGCATCTTGTTTCCATTTATCATCTTTGAGATGTTTCTACAACTTCATTGGAGTCCACCTGTGGTAAATTCAATTGATTGTACATGATTTGGAAAGGCACACACCTATCTATAAAAGGTCCCACAGTTGACAGTGCATGTCAGAGCAAAAACCAAGCCATGAGGTTGAAGGAATTGTCCGTACAGCTCCAAGACAGGATTGTGTCAAGGCACAGATCTGGGGAAGGGTACCAACAAATGTCTGCATTATTGAAGAACACAGTGGTCTCATTCTGGTACCCCTCCACGTCGACTCGGTGCTGTTTCTCCCTGTATATATCCATGTTATTACCTGGTACTGTCTGTATATAGCCATGTTATTACCTGGTACTGTCTGTATATAGTCATGTTATTACCTGGTACCCCCGGTATATAGCCATATTATTATCTGGTACCCCTACACATCATCTTGGTACTGGTACTCCCTGTATATAGCCATGTTATTATCTGGTATCGCTACACATAATTTTGGTACTGGTACTCCCTGTCTATAGCCATGTTATTACCTGGTACCCCTACACATCAACTTGGTACTGGTACTCCCTGTATATAGCCATGTTATTACCTAGTACCCCTACACATCAACTTGGTACTGGTACTCCCTGTATATAGCCATGTTATTACCTGATACTCCCTGTATATAGCCATGTTATTACCTGGTACCCCTACACATCAACTTGGTACTGGTACTCCCTGTATATAGCCATGTTATTACCTGGTACCCTTACACATCAACTTGGTACTGGTACTCCCTGTATATAGCCATGTTATTACCTGATACTCCCTGTATATAGCCATGTTATTACCTGGTACCCCTCCACATCATCTTGGTACTGATTCTCCCTGTATATAGCCATGAAATTATCTGATTCTCCCTGTATATAGCCATGAAATTATCTGATTATCCCTGTATATAGCCATGGTATTACCTGGTACTCTCTGTATATTGCCTGTTATTATCTGGTACCCCTACACATCAACTTGGTACTGGCACTCGCTGTATATAGCCATGTTATTATCTGGTACCCCTACACATCAACTTGGTACTGGCACTCCCTGTATATAGCCATGTTATTACCTGGTACCCCTACACATTCAACTTGGTACTGGTACTCCCTGTATATAGCCATGTTATTATCTGGTACCCCTACACATCAACTTGGTACTGGCACTCCCTGTATATAGCCATGTTATTACCTGATACTCCCTGTATATAGCCATGTTATTACCTGATTCTCCCTGTATATAGCCATGTTATTACCTGATACTCCCTGTATATAGCCATGTTATTACCTGGTACTCCCTGTATATAGCCATGTTATTATCTGATACTCCCTGTATATAGCCATGTTATTACCTGGTACCCCTACACATCACCTTGGTACTGGTACTCCCTGTATATAGCCATGTTATTATCTGGTACCCCTACACATCGACTCGGTACTGTTACTCCCTGTATATAGCCATGTTATTACCTGATTCTCCCTGTATACAGCCATGTTATTATCTGGTACCCCTACACATCAACTTGGTACTGGTACTCCCTGTATATAGCCATGTTATTACCTGGTACCCCTACACATCAACTTGGTACTGGTACTCCCTGTATATAGCCATGTTATTATCTGGTACTCCCTGTATATAGCCATGTTATTATCTGGTACCCCTACACATCAACTTGGTACTGGTACTCCCTGTATATAGCCATGTTATTACCTGCTACCCCTACACATCAACTTGGTACTGGTAGTCCCTGTATATAGCCATGCTATTATCTGTTTCTCCCTGTATACAGCCATGTTATTATCTGGTACTCCCTGTATGTAGCCATGCTATTATCTGTTTCTCCCTGTATACAGCCATGATATTACCTGGTACTCCCTGTATATAGCCATGTTATTACCTGATTCTCCATGTATACAGCCATGTTATTATCTGGTACTCCCTGTATATAGCCATGTTATTATCTGGTACCCCTACACATTATCACGTACCCCTACACTTGTTTTTATTATTCGTTATTCTTTGTGTATTTATTCATAATGCCATATCCTGGCCATGACTTCACTCTCCAAGGGCATCGCGTTGAGGAATGCAATAACACACATATATGTATGATACACACTTGTTCATATGTGAAACAGGACAAGTATAAGCATCCACCAAATTACTATTATTTCTAATTTCTCTAGGGTCAGTCTCCAAACAGAACTGTAGCCTGATAGAAACTGACAACGCCTGTAACTGCATCCCAAACAGCACCATATTGCCTGTATTGTTTAATACTTTAAACCAGTGCTCTGGTCAAAAGTAGTGTACTTTGTAGTGAATAGGATAGGATGCTATTTAGGACTCAACCAGTGACAAATCCTCCCAGGTGTTGGTGCTGTGGGAATTCAAACTAAGAAATATTGAATTGAGATATAGATGAGACAATAACCCCCACCCATTATACAAGGGGTCTGTTCGGGAGGATGAAACGTTACCTAGCGTTCAGATAGAAATGGATCATGTAGAACATATATGACTGGCTGCTGGGCATCTAGGCTGCTGTGGTCAGAGGTCGTAAATTCCCGAGAAGACCCTGCCACATTGCCACATAGTATAGAGAGAGTAATTTAATTTAATTTTTTTTTTTTACCTTTATTTTACTAGGCAAGTCAGTTAAGAACAAATTCTTATTTTCAATGATGGCCTAGGAACAGTGGGTTAACTGCCTGTTCAGGGCAGAACGACAGATTTGTACCTTGTCAGCTCGGGGAATCAAACTTGCAACCTAAATGTTGTAAATGTTCATAGAGGACAAAGGAAATCCTTCCACCTCACAGAACTTGAGGTAAGAACAAATTTCATGTTCCGGAGAAAGTATAAAAGATCGGTAAAGAATCCAGCTACGAACTGGTCAGTTTGTCACAACTTGGGGAAGCTCATGAGAGACGCTGTGGCCACATTACCGTAACGCTGTTTATATAATAGCCTCAGATATGAGGTTTACATCTAATTGTTGTATAAGATGAATGAGTGAGTATGATACTGTTTGTATAATTGTGTAATATGATTTTGGACTGTTTAATGAAGGAAAACTCAAAAAGGGGATTGGATTTGAACTAAATCAGAGGACCGGCCCTGAGCCCAGTTAGGGTCAGACATCCTGGGACAGCCCCTGAGCCCAGTTAGGGTCATACATCCTGGGACAGCCCTTTTCTGCCATTCCGAATAAAACCCCCACTCGGGTTTTCGATCAGCAGACCGAGCTTATCTCAATTACGAGATGGCTAAAGGTTGCAGACCATATTTTTCTCCATTAGGGGAGACAAAGGTTGTAGACCATTGCTGAATCTTTTAACCATACCACGTGGTTAAACTCTTAGACTATCGATACCGACAGAATAAGAACAAGACTTTGATATTAATTACTAGTCTGCAACTAGGAATTCGGTATCATTGACAACCGCCGAAACATCCATTCTATAACGAATGTCACACAATCCCCTCTAACCACAACCGAGAGAGAGAGGGAGAGAGACAGACAATTCTACAAAAGAAATGAACTTTTCACCAGCGATCAAGACGACACACTGAGCGTAAATAAATATATTGATTGCAATTGTTCCCGAATGAGTGAGCGTTCATGTGCAAAGGATTAGCATTTCAATTGTTATAATTATCAACTCTGTAGTGACTTCTTAGTCGACCCCCACTTCCCCTTTTGTCTAACAAGCTGCGATGCCGGTTTAGTTTACGGACTCTACAACCAGAGTAGAGTCCGGTTTACATTCTCCTATCATTTCATGTAACCACATTTACCTTGTTTGTTTGTTTATGCATTTCTGTGAATTACTTAGTTAGTAATAAATAAATTATTTAAGACAATTGATGTATGGATGACTCATAGTGAAGACTGGGTTCGTACAGATAACCAACAATTTACGAAGTTTGGAATGAGACTAACGTGAAGTAAAGTAAATAATTTATTTATTCGTAGACAAAGAGATCAGATAAAATTTCTGAAAAGTTATTTTAGGAAATTATAACTTTGTAATCCTAATATTTTTCCTTGGTGCCCTCACTTCCTAGTTATTATGGTTACATGATTAATCAGTCTAATCGCGTATTAATTAGTTACAGAGAATCTTTGATAAAAACTATAAGTCTTCAGTTAATGATAGAAAAGACACGACACATCCCAGTTGCACCATACACAAACCTACGTGACATATCATTTACCCTACTCTTAACAATTATTATATTTAATGAAGTCATAAATTGCCTGCCTGCTTTAGCACATTCTTAAGTGCTGGCTGAATAGATTCATGCATACAGCCTATAGCTCTTGAAAGCAATTCCAGAATATATTTGAAGAATTGAATCGATGCATAAAAGCCTTATTTTCTTTGTGAAATATTGAAGGACAAAATAGATGTGCTCCATTCAAACAAGCTGACTATTAGCCATGTCAAGCAACAAAGAGTGAGAGAGAGAGAGAGAGAAAGAGAGGGAAAGAGAGAGAGAGAGAGAGAGAGAGTGAGAGAGAGAGCAAAAGAAGGAGAGAGTGCTATTTTTCCTTATACATTTGAGTGAAAAGTCCCAGTGAGAGAGAGAAAGAGAGAGAGTTACTATTCGTCCCAGTGATCAGATGAAGACACCTTGCCCTCTGCTTATATTTTTAAAGGAAACTATTGGTCCTTTGTGGATAAATGATCCTCTCTTGTGTAGTATTTTTAATGATTTTATTTATTTATGCACAAAGAGGAGTAAATATATAATTTTGGCTATTTAATTTAAATTTATCAAGGGGTGCTGCAGCATCTATGATCGACATGAATAATTATTGCCCTGATCAAAAGTTGTGCATTTTAAACGGACTGTTGTTTGGGAACAAACTAAGGTATACTGTATGTCCCAGAGTAGAGTCCCATTCAGTCCTACTGTGTGAGAGCAACAAGAGGAAGATGGAGCATTTTCTAACTGTTCTGCTGCTCACTGTAGCGACCCTGATTATCACCACAACAAGACAACACCAGTACAAAATACTAATTGTACAAGAAGATTGATAATGGCGCTGGAGGCGAATGATGCTGTTTTGCTCCTAACCAACTGTGCTATTTTGTGAGTTTTTTCCGCATTGTTTGTAACTTATTTTGTGCATAATATTTCTGTTAGTATCTTTTATGACCGAAAAGAGCTTTTGGATATGAACAGCAATTACTCACCTCAACTTGAAGGAAGATGTTTCTTTCATGAATCTGACATGAAGCATATGCTGCTTCTCCCAGACCAGGCCCAAATCCCCGTCATTTGCATGACGAAAAGATGGAAATACTGGGTGCCTTGTGAAAATTTGTCAGCGAGTGGGTAACCCGCCTCTAACCCGGTTCTATTGGCCAATGTGCAATCACTGGAGAAAAAAAAGTGGATGATCTCCATTCGAGACTATCCTACCAAAGGGACATTAAAAACTGTAATACCTTATGTTTCACAGAGTCGTGGCTGAACGACGACATGGAACATATACAGCTGGCTGTGTTTTCCGTGCATCGGCAAGACAGAAGAGCCACATCTGGTAAGACAAGGGATGGGGGTGTGTCTATTTTTCAATAACATCTGGTGCGCAATGTCAAATATTAAGGAAGTCTTGAGGTATTGCTCACCTGAGATAGAATGCTGTAAACCACACTATCTACCAAGAGAGTTTTCATCTATATTTTTCGTAGCCTTCTATTTACCACCACAAACCGGTGCTGGCACTAAGACCGCACTCAACCAGCAAACAAGAAAATGCTCATCCAGAAGCGGTGCTCCTATTGTCACCTGCAACCAGAGGGAGAAACAAAAACTCTAGACCACCTTTACTCGACACACAGAGATGCATACTAAACTCTCCTTCGCCTTCCATTTGGCAAATCTGACCATAATTCTATTCTCCTGATGCCTGCTTACAAGCAAAAACTAAAGGAGGAAGTACCAGTGACTCACTCAATATGGTGGTCAGATGAAGCAGATGCTACGCTACAGGACTGTTTTGCTAGAACAGACAGGAATATGTTCCGGGATTCATCCAAAGGATTTGAGGAGTATACCACCTCAGTCACCGGCTTCATCAATAAGCGCATCGACAATGTCGTCCCCACAGTGACCGTACGTACATCTCCCAACCAGAAGCCATGGATTACAGGTAACATCTGCTCCGATCTAAAGGCTGGAGCTGCCGCTTTCAAGGAGCGGGACACTAAATACAAACGCTTATAAGAAATCCCGCTATGCCCTCAGACGAACCATCAAACAGGCAAAGTGTCAACACAGGACACTTTGCCTGAGGTTAAATCGTACTACACTGGAGCTGACGCACGTCAGATGTGGCAGGGCTTGCAAACTATTACGGAGTACAAAGGGAAACCCAGCCACGAGCTGCCCAGTAACGCAAGCCTACCAGACCAGCTAAATACCTTCTATGCTCTCTTCGAGGCAAGCATGCATGAGAGCACTAGCTGTTCTGGATGACTGTGTGAACACACTCTCTGTAGCTGATGTGAGCAAGACCTTTAAACAGGTCAACATTCACAAGGTCGCGGGGCCAGACGGATTACCAGGACATGAACTCAGAGAATGAGCAGACCAACTGGCAAGTGTCTTCACTGACACGTTCAACCTCTCAATGGTTGAGTCTGTAATACCTACATGTTTCAAGCAGACCACCATAGTCCCTGTGACCAAGAAAGCTAACTAAATTACTACGGCCCCGTAGCATTCATGTCGGTAGCCATGAAGTGTTTTGAAAGGCTGGTCATGGCTCACATAAACACCATCATCCCGGAAACCCTAGACCCAAACTAGTTCGCATACCGCCCCAACAGATCCATAGGTAACGCAATCTTAATCGCACTCCACACTGCCCTTTCCCACCTGGACAACAGGAACAACTACAGTTGAGGTCGGAAGTTTACATACACTTAGGTTGGAGTCATTAAAACTTGTTTTTCAACCACTCCACAATTTTCTTGTTAACAAACTATAGTTTTGGCAAGTCGATTAGGTCATCTACTTTGTGCATGACACAAGTCATTCTTCCAACAATTGTTTACAGACAGATTATTTCACTTATAATTTACTGTATCACAATTCCAGGTCAGAAGTTTTAATACACTCAGTTGACTGTGCCTTTAAACAGCTTGTAAAATTCCAGAAAAGGATGTTGTGGCTTTAGAAGATTCTGACATCATTTGTCAATCTCAGTGCCTCTTTGCTTGACATCATGGGAAAATCAAAAGAAATCAGCCAAGACCTCAGAAAAAAATTGTAGACCTCCACAAGTCTGGTTCGTCATTGGGAGCAATTTCCAAACGCCTGAAGGAACCACGCTCATCTGTACAAACAATAGTACGCAAGAATTAACACCGCCCCCAGGCGGTAAGGGTAGGAAACAACACATCTGCCACGCTGATCATCAACACGGAGGCCCCTCAGGGGTGCATGCTTAGTCCCCTCATGTACTCCCTGTTCACCTATGACTGCGTGGCCAAGCACGACTCCAGCACCATCATTACGTTTGCTGACGACACAACAGTGGTAGGCCTGATCACTGACGATGATGAGAAAGCCTATATGCACGAGGTCAGAGACTTGGCAGTGTGGTGCCAGGACAACAACCTCTCCTTCAACCTGACAAGACAAAGAAGCTGATCATGGACTACAGGAAAAGGATGGCCGAACACATCCACATTCACATTGATGAGGCTGTAGTGGGGCAGGTTGAGAGTTTTAAGTTCCTTGGTGTCCACGTCACCAACAAACTATCATGGTCCAATCCAAACATACTAAGACATTTGCGAAGAGGACATGACAACACCTTTTCCCCCTCAGGAGACTGAAAAGATTTGTCATGGGTCCCCAGATCCTCAAAAAGTTCTACAGCTGCACCATTGAGGTCATCCCGACCGGTTGCATCACCACTTGGTATGGAAACTGCTCGGCATCTGACCTTAGTCACTGAGGGGGAAAGCGGATGAGTTGTCAGCGGATCTGCGCTTCCAACACGAATATCGGGAGGCCTGTTTGCTGGCATTTACTGAGATTTGGCTGGATGACAGAGTCCCGGACAGAGAAGTGGAGCCGGCCGGCTTCACTCTGGTCAGAGCGGACTGTGATCTGGGAAACTTCACGGCGGGGGCGTCTGCCTGCTTGTCAGGGACCAGTGGTGTAAATCGATCCTGGTAAGAGAGAGGAATCCATCTCCCCCGACGCACCCAAATTTATTTTAGGGGATTTTAACAACTGTACCTTGCGCAAAGGCTTGCGCACATACCATCAGTATGTGAAATGTCACACTAGGAAAAATAGGACTCTTGATTTGTGCTATGGGACAATACCAAAGGCGTTCTTGCCACCACCAGACCTCCCCTGGGGACATCAGACCACAATGTTGTCTACCTCCGGCCAACCTACTGTCGCCTCCTGGAGAGGGAGAAACCCACAGTTAAAACTACCTCAGGCCAACCTACTGTCGGCTCCTGGAGAGGGAGAAACCCACAGTTAAAACTGTCCAGATCTGGAATGACAACAGTATCACTTGCCTCCAGGGGTGTTTTGACTGTACTATGTGGGAGGTATTCGAGGACAGCAGCTCTGATCTGGATGAACTCACAGAGGTTATTTAAGACTATGTAAACTTCTGTGTTGAGTCAGTTGTGCCTACTAAGACCTGTAAAATCTTCCCTAACAACAAGCCTTGGGTATCAAAACATCTAAAATCACTACTTGATAGGAAGAAGGCAGTTTATGCTGGGGGTGATAGACAGGCTTTAAGAGATGTACAACGTGAGATTAAAAAGACAGATGCTAGTGGACAAGAAGGCACACAAGCAAAGGGTGGAGAGGACCCTCTCCTCAGGAAACGCAAGGGTGGCCTGGCAAGGGATTAAATCCATGGCTAGTGCCCTCCACATAGGCAGGGGGAAAACCAGTGCTAACCTTGGGAGATATGAGGGCCAGAACATGGCTAATGAACTGCATGTTTTCTTCTCAAGATTGGAATCAGACAACTTCGTGTTGGAGGTACAACAAATGGAAGCATCATTACAAATGTTTGAGAGAGTTGTTGTTCAACATTCTGATGTTTTAAAGTTGTTCAGGTGATGTAACACACAAAAGCCCAGACAAAATATGTGGACATGTGTTAAAGCACTGTGCTGAACAATTAGCTGGTGTTTTTACAGACATTTTCCAATCCTCACTCAACCAGCAACACGTTCCAGTATTGTGGAAAAACTCAATAATTATACCAATTCCTAAAGCATCTTATCCCTCTGTGCTGAATGACTATCGCCCTGTCGCTTTCACATCCTTAGTTATGAAATGCCTTGAGAAAATTGTGAAAAGTCATATTCTCAGTGTCACCCAGAAGCTCCTCGACCCATTTCAGTTTGCCTATCAGCCTAGCAGAGGAGTTGATGATGCCATTCTTACCCTCCTTAACATGGTCTAAAGACATCTAGAGGGTACCAAATCCCATGTCAGGGTTCTGTTTGTTGACTTTTCTTCTGCCTTCAACACAATCCAGCCTTACATTCTGGCACAGAGACTCATTCGGGACTTCTCCTTAGATGGGGGGGCTGGTTTTGTGGCTGTTGGACTTCCTGAGCCAACGCTCACAGCGAGTCAAAATAGGTCCCCATGTGTCGGATATACGCAATTCCAACACAGGCTCTCCTCAGGGATGTGTTTTGTCCCCACTCCTGTACATCTTGTACACTAACAGTTGTACTAGTTCCCATACTGACAGCCACCTCGTTAAGTTCGCTGATGACACTGCCTTGATCAGCCTGTTGCATGATGACGAGGAACATCATGGCCCGGTCCTAGATGACTTTGTAGAGTGGTGTGAGGAATCACACTTGGTCCTCAATGCCAACAAGACCAAAGAGATGTGCATAGACTTCAGGAAGCGTACAACACCGACCTCTGCAACATCTATCAGAGGTCAGAACATAGAGATTGTAGAGGAATATAAATATCTGGGTGTTTTTTTGGACAATAAGCTTCAGTGGAGTAAATGTACAGACCTGATCTACAAAAAGAGCCAACAGAGACTGTACTTAATTAAACAGTTGGGCTCTTTTAATGTAGACTGTACTATACTGACTCTGTTTTACAAATCCTTTATTGAGAGTATTTGAACTTTTTGTATTGTTTGTTGGTTTGGAAATGCCACCGTCAGCCAGAGAAATATGCTGAGAAGGATTATTACCACAGCAAACAAGGTACTTGGAGTCAAACAGACAGGCCTGGATGAGATCTTTAAGGTCAGGGCCCTCCTTAAGGCTCACAAATTCATTTTAGACCCAAGCCACCCCCTGTACGTGGACTTTGAACTACTCCCCTCTGGGCGCGGGTATAGGGCACCCCTCAGCAGGAAAAACAGAACGAGACAATCCTTTGTGCCAGGTGTGATATCCCTCCTAAATAGGTCAGGCGAATGTTCCCATTGACCCCGTAAGGCCAGCAGGCTAGTCTTTACCTGTTATGAAAGTTGTATTGTCAATCTTGTTTTGTATTTAAACGCCAATTTAAATGTGTACATGACACTGAAACAAAATTTCCCCATGGGGACAATAAAGTCAGTAAGTAAGTTAAGGTGCTACAGAGAGTAGTGTGTACGGCCCAGTACATTACTGGGGCCAAGCTTCCTATATATTAGGCGGTGTCAGAGGAAGGCCTAAAAAATTAGCATGGACTCCAGTCACCTAAGTCATAGACTGTTCTCTCTGCTACCATACGGCAAGTAGTACCGGAGTTGCCAAGTCTAGGTCCAAAATGCTCTACCCCAGGCCATAAGAATGCAGAACAATTAATCAAATGGCCACCCATGGTTTACATCTGCCTAACCCCATCCCTCATTTGTATTCCAAAACAAGTGGCGGGGACATCGTTTTGTTGTTTTTCAAATCCCAGATGGGAGCTTTATAACATGAGTCAGTTCAGTTTTCATCAACAGTCTTAAGGCAGGAGAAACTGTCCCTGAGCATGGTGCTGCAACACTTGATGCTCTGATACAGTTTGCTAGATGGTAAAGGAGCCAGATGTCTTAGTTTCCCATTTTGAAATAAGGCCTACTACCTCTAACGTCAACAACAGTCAAAAGTCGGTTGTACTGGCTCCACTCCCATCGTAGGCCCACCGGGACTCATGCTTCTACACCTGCATTGCTTGCTGTTTGGGCTTTTAGGCTGGGTTTCTGTACAGCACTTTGAGATATCAGCTGATGTACGAAGGGCTATATAAATAAATTTGATTTGATTTGATTTGATGAAATCCCTGACTAAGACAGACAGACAGACACAAAGTTGTTGTAGAACAGACGACAGTACAGTAGCTGCAGGTTTGAAACTACACTCAGTGTACAAGTTGTTAGAAAACTCCCAAACAACTCTGTGCTTGTCACATTTACCTCACCGCTTCAGGGAACTGTAACTTTTATCCAAACTGAACTGTATTTACATGATCAACATTTTTGACTGGACAAAAATAACATGTTAATTAGGGATAGCCCCCTTTTTTTCAATTTTCGCCTAAAATGACATACCCAAATCTAACTGCCGGTAGCTCAGGCCCTGAAGCAAGGATATGCATTTTCTTGGTACCATTTGAAAGGAAACACTTTGAAGTTTGTGGAAATGTGAATTGAATGTAGGAGAATATAACACAATAGATCTGGTAGAAGAAAATACAAAGAAGAAAGCAACCGTTTTTTTAAATCTACCACCAACTTTGAAATGCAACAGAAAGGTCCCAGATCTAGCCTTCACTTGGTTGTCATGCTGATAGTGTCCACGAGATGGCAGCGTATGTGCAAAGTTTCAGACGGATCACTTGAAGTATGAGCAAACTACATGAAATTTAGTGTGAAGTTACCCAGGTACATTTGGGCAAATCATGAGAGAGACATTACATTCACATTACATTTTTTCTGCAAGATTATCGTCAAATCTGTATACCTGGACTTTGATTTAGCTTTTCCAGTATTAGTAGCCATATTATAAGTTCAATATTTGTAAAACACCCCGTTTTCATAACTTCATGACTGAATATTCTCATATTTTTTGTCCAAAAGGAAAGGCTTGATGTCGCACAAGGTTAGCAGCAACATTTTGCAACATATACTGGGTGTCCAGCTCATTGGCTATCTAGCTAGCTTTGTTTGACCCTGATTGGTGCCTATTTGACAAAGTTACAGTCAATCAAGTGAAGACCGCATTCGTCATCGGAGTGCCATGATGACGTCGCTCTCTGACCAAATTTGGTGTCCTATAGGATATACTACACTCCTAATGATATAGTGAAGTCTGGTTACGTTCTAAGATCTCGGAGGAATAAATACGAACGTGATTTGACTGGTTGAATCAACGTTTAGGGTTAGATTTTCACAGATTCCTTTCTTTGCAAATTGAACGAGTCAAAATACTAAATCGATTGTGCATGCTATATGGACCTTTTTAGGATATGAAAAATAATTGTATCTAACAAAACGACATCTCTGGCACTCTTTGGATGATAAATCAGCAACATTTCAGAATGTAAGTACACATGTCAGCTTCAGAGGTGAATTTATCAAACCTATCGCGGTGAAAAAAGTGTTTTGTTGTTAGGAGCTCTCCTCAAACAATAGCATTGCATTTCGCAGTAATAGCTACTGTAAATTGGACAGTGCAGTTATATTAAAAATCATTTAAGCTTTCAGACGATTTAATTAAGACACCTCTACGTACCGACATTTGTTGTTTCTCTAAATTCTGCGATCTTGACACACGGCGCTGCATCATTTACAACTGTCCCGTTAACGGGACGCCTATCCCTAAGATTATTTTAACCAGTTTGTTGACGTAACATAAAATACATTTCCTTCCATAACTACAACTGGTGGACAATGTTGGGAGTGCGGTTTTTTATCACAGCACAGGTGACACAGAAATATTTATCTGAGCCACAATCCCCACAGCGCCATAGCTCAGCCTATTCTAAAACTCAACACACGCTGCAGATGGCGTTGGGTGCAGGACATTCCAGCTCCACTGCAGGCATGTGGACCATGTGGAGCATGTGGACCATGTGGAGCATGTGGAGCATGTGGAGCATGTGGACCATGTGGAGCATGTGGACCATGTGGAGCATGTGGAGCATGTGGACCATGTGGAGCATGTGGAGCATGTGGACCATGTGGAGCATGTGGAGCATGTGGACCATGTGGAGCATGTAGAGCATGTGGAGCATGTGGACCATGTGGAGCATGTGGACCATGTGGAGCATGTGGAGCATGTGGACCATGTGGAGCATGTGGAGCATGTGGACCATGTGGAGCATGTGGACCATGTGGAGCATGTGGAGCATGTGGAGCATGTGGACCATGTGGAGCATGTGGACCATGTGGAGCATGTGGAGCATGTGGAGCATGTGGACCATGTGGAGCATGTGGAGCATGTGGACCATGTGGAGCATGTGGAGCATGTGGACCATGTGGAGCATGTGGAGCATGTGGACCATGTGGAGCATGTGGACCATGTGGAGCATGTGGAGCATGTGGAGCATGTGGACCATGTGGAGCATGTGGACCATGTGGAGCATGTGGAGCATGTGGACCATGTGGACCATCAAATCAAATCAAATCAAATGTTATTTGTCACATACACATCGTTAGCAGATGTTAATGCGAGTGTAGCGAAATGCTTGTGCTTCTAGTTCCGACAATGCAGTAATAACCAACAAGTAATCTAACTAACAATTCCAAAACTACTGTCTTATACACAGTGTAAGGGGATAAGAATATGTACATAAGGATATATGAATGAGTGATGGTACAGAGCAGCATACAGTAGATGGTATCGAGTACAGTATATACATATGAGATGAGTATGTAGACAAAGTAAACAAAGTGGCATAGTTAAAGTGGCTAGTGATACATGTATTACATAAGGATGCAGTCGATGATGTAGAGTACAGGATATACGTATGCATATGAGATGAATAATGTAGGGTAAGTAACATTATATAAGGTAGCATTGTTTAAAGTGGCTAGTGATATATTTACATCATTTCCCATCAATTCCCATTATTAAAAGTGGCTGGAGTTGGGTCAGTGTCAATGACAGTGTGTTGGCAACAGCCACTCAATGTTAGTGGTGGCTGTTTAACAGTCTGATGGCCTTGAGATAGAAGCTGTTTTTCAGTCTCTCGGTCCCAGCTTTGATGCACCTGTACTGACCTCGCCTTCTGGATGATAGCGGGGTGAACAGGCAGTGGTTCGGGTGGTTGATGTCCTTGATGATCTTTATGGCCTTCCTGTAACATCGGGTGGTGTAGGTGTCCTTGAGGGCAGGTAGTTTGCCCCCGGTGATGCGTTGTGCAGACCTCACTACCCTCTGGAGAGCCTTACGGTTGAGGGCGGAGCAGTTGCCGTACCAGGCGATGATACAGGCCACCAGGATGCTCTCGATTGTGCATCTGTAGAAGTTTGTGAGTGCTTTTGGTGACAAGCCGAATTTCTTCAGCCTCCTGAGGTTGAAGAGGCGCTGCTGCGCCTTCTTCACGACGCTGTCAGTGTGAGTGGACCAATTCAGTTTCTCTGTGATGTGTATGCCGAGGAACTTAAAACTTGCTACCCTCTCCACTACTGTTCCATCGATGTGGATAGGGGGGTGTTCCCTCTGCTGTTTCCTGAAGTCCACAATCATCTCCTTAGTTTTGTTGACGTTGAGTGTGAGGTTATTTTCCTGACACCACACTCCGAGGGCCCTCACCTCCTCCCTGTAGGCCGTCTCGTCGTTGTTGGTAATCAAGCCTACCACTGTTGTGTCGTCCGCAAACTTGATGATTGAGTTGGAGGCGTGCGTGGCCACGCAGTCGTGGTGAACAGGGAGTACAGGAGAGGGCTCAGAACGCACCCTTGTGGGGCCCCGTGTTGAGGATCAGCGGGGAGGAGATGTTGTTGCCTACCCTCACCACCTGGGGCGGCCCGTCAGGAAGTCCAGTACCCAGTTGCACAGGGCGGGGTCGAGACCCGGGGTCTCGAGCTTGATGACGAGCTTGGAGGGTACTATGGTGTTGAATGCCGAGCTGTAGTCGATGAACAGCATTCTCACATAGGTATTCCTCTTGTCCAGGTGGGTTAGGGCAGTGTGCAGTGTGGTTGAGATTGCATCGTCTGTGGACCTATTTGGGCGGTAAGCAAATTGGAGTGGGTCTAGGGTGTCAGGTAGGGTGGAGGTGATATGGTCCTTGACTAGTCTCTCAAAGCACTTCATGATGACGGAAGTGAGTGCTACGGGCGGTAGTCGTTTAGCTCAGTTACCTTAGCTTTCTTGGGAACAGGAACAATGGTGGCCCTCTTGAAGCATGTGGGAACAGCAGACAGGTATAGGGATTGATTGAATATGTCCGTAAACACACCGGCCAGCTGGTCTGCGCATGCTCTGAGGGCGCGGCTGGGGATGCCGTCTGGGCCTGCAGCCTTGCGAGGGTTAACACGTTTAAATGTCTTACTCACCTCGGCTGCAGTGAAGGAGAGACCGCATGTTTTCGTTGCAGGCCGTGTCAGTGGCACTGTATTGTCCTCAAAGCGGGCAAAAAGTTATTTAGTCTGCCTGGGAGCAAGACATCCTGGTCCGTGACTGGGCTGGGTTTCTTCTTGTAGTCCGTGATTGACTGTAGACCCTGCCACATGCCTCTTGTGTCTGAGCCGTTGAATTGAGATTCTACTTTGTCTCTGTACTGACGCTTAGCTTGTTTAATAGCCTTGCGGAGGGAATAGCTGCACTGTTTGTATTCGGTCATGTTGCCAGACACCTTGCCCTGATTAAAAGCAGTGGTTCGCGCTTTCAGTTTCACACGAATGCGGCCATCAATCCACGGTTTCTGGTTAGGGAATGTTTTTATCGTTGCTATGGGAACGACATCTTCAACGCACGTTCTAATGAACTCGCACACCGAATCAGCGTATTCGTCAATATTTTTATCTGACGCAATACGAAACATGTCCCAGTCCACGTGATGGAAGCAGTCTTGGAGTGTGGAGTCAGCTTGGTCTGACCAGCGTTGGACAGACCTCAGCGTGGGAGCCTCTTGTTTCAGTTTCTGCCTGTAGGCAGGGATCAACAAAATGGAGTCGTGGTCAGCTTTTCCGAAAGGGGGGCGGGGCAGGGCCTTATATGCGTCGCGGAAGTTAGAGTAACAGTGATCCAGGGTTTTACCACCCCTGGTTGCGCAATCGATATGCTGATAAAATTTAGGTAGTCTTGTTTTCAGATTAGCTTTGTTAAAATCCCCAGCTACAATGAATGCAGCCTCCGGATAAATGGTTTCCAGTTTGCAAAGAGTTAAATAAAGTTCGTTCAGAACCATCGACGTGTCTGCTTGGGGGGGATATATACGGCTGTGATTATAATCGAAGAGAATTCTCTTGGAAGATAATGCGGTCTACATTTGTTTGTGAGGAATTCTAAATCAGGTAAACAGAAGGACTTGAGTTCCTGTATGTTTCCTTCATCACACCATGTCTCGTTAGTCATGAGGCATACGCCCCCGCCACTCTTCTTACCAGAAAGATGTTTGTTTCTGTCGGCGCGATGCGTGGAGAAACCCGTTGGCTGCACCGCATCGGATAGCGTCTTCCCAGTAAGCCATGTTTCCGTGAAGCAGAGAACGTTGCAGTCTCTGATGTCCCTCTGGAATGCTACCCTTGCTCGGATTTCATCAACCTTGTTGTCAAGAGACTGGACATTGGCAAGAAGAATGCTGGGGAGTGGTGCGTGATGTGCCCTTGTCCTGAGTCTGACCAGAAGACCGCTACGTTTCCCTCTTTTTCGGAGTCGTTTCCTTGGGTCGCTGCATGCGATCCATTCCGTTGTCCTGTTTGTAAGGCAGAACACAGGATCCGCGTCGCGGAAAACATATTCTTGGTCATACTGATGGTGAGTTGACGCTGATCTTATATTCAGTAGTTCTTCTCGACTGTATGTAATGAAACCTAAGATGACCTGGGGTACTAATGTAAGAAATAACACGTAAAAAAAAAAAAAAAACTGCATAGTTTCCTAGGAACGCGAAGCAAGGCGGCCATCTCTGTCGGCGCCGGAAGTGAAATGTGGAGTGACCATGTGGAGCATGTGGACCATGTGGAGCATGTGGACCATGTGGAGCATGTGGAGCATGTGGACCATGTGGAGCATGTGGAGCATGTGGACCATGTGGAGCATGTGGACCATGTGGAGCATGTGGAGCATGTGGACCATGTGGAGCATGTGGACCATGTGGAGCATGTGGAGCATGTGGACCATGTGGAGCATGTGGAGCATGTGGAGCATGTGGAGCATGTGGAGCATGTGGACCATGTGGAGCATGTGGACCATGTGGAGCATGTGGAGCATGTGGAGCATGTGGACCATGTGGAGCATGTGGAGCATGTGGACCATGTGGAGTATGTGGAGCATGCTCCCTCAACCCCGCATCCGCTGACATCCTGTTTTTTTTATGTTGATGGAGGAAGTGCATCACTGCAGCTGGGCACAACTTCTGCTGCAGAGGGAACCGGCTTTGTTCTCCCAGTACTCCCTAGAGAGTAGTGACAATTGTTACTGAGGGGACTATCCTGGTTAAACTAAGTTGAACAGAACTGAACAGAGAAATGTCTATTTCAGGTCTATTTAAACCAGCCTGGCTCTTTTTCATCATGCCTCTAGTCCAATCAAATCAAATCACATTGTATTGTTCACATACATATGGTTAGCAGATGTTATTGCGAGTGTAGTGAAATGCTTGTGCTTCTAGTTCCGACAGTGCAGTAATTTATAACAAGTAATATCTAACAATTCCACAACAAATACCTAATCCACATAAATCTAAGTAAACTAATGGAATAAGAGTATATAATTATAAATATATGGATGAGCAGTGATGGAGTGGCATAGGCTAAGATACAATAGATTGTGTAGAATACAGTATGTACATATGAGATGAGTAATGCAAGATATGTAAACATCATTATTAAAGTGGCATTATTAAAGTGACTAGTGTTCCATTTATTAAAGTGGTCAATTACTTCAAGTCTGTATGTAGGCGGCAAGAGGCAGCAGCCTCTCTGTGTTAGTGGTGGCTGTTTAGCAGTCTGATGGCCTTCAGATAGAAGCTGTTTTTCAGTCTCTCTGTCCCTGCTTTGATGCACCTGAACTGGCCTCGCCTTCTGGATGGTAGTGGGGTGAACAGGCAGTGGCTTGGGTGGTTGGTGTCCTTGATGATCTTTTTAGCCTTCCTGTGACATTGGGTGGTGTAGTTTGCCCCCGGTGATGCATTGTGCAGACCTCACCACCCTCTGGAGAGCCCTGCGGTTGTGGGCAGTGCAGTTGCCGTACTATGCGGTGATACAGCCTGACAGGATGCTCTCAATTGTGCATCTGTAAAGGTTTGTGAGGGTATTAGGCGACGGTACATTGCCAATGTACAGGTCTCTGTATACCAGCGTGGCTCTACTTCTTCTAAAAGATGCCAAGAAAAACAAGACAATGACAACTAACTTTAATGTGTTCTAAATGAAGAGACTCTCTCTCTCTAACTCTGAATGCTCGGCTACGAAACTCTAACTGACATTTACTCCTGAGGTGCTGACCTGTTGCACCGTCTACAACCACTGTGATTATTGTTACTTGACCCTGCTGATCATCTATGTACAGTTGAACATCTTGGCCATGTACTGTTTTAATCGCCACCTGGCAAAGCCAGAAGAGGACTGGCAACCCTTCACAGCCTGGTTCCTCTCTAGGTTTCTTCCTAGGTTCCTGCCTTTCTAGGGAGTTTGTCCTAGCCACTGTGCTTCTACATCTGCATTGCTTGCTGTTTGGAGATTTAGGCAGGGTTTCTGTACAGCACTTTGTGACATCAGCTGATGTAAGAAGGTTTTATAAATACTTTCGATTGATTGATATAATATTAATTACATTTACATTATCTGATACAATTGACACATAATTATCTATCAATGCATGACTAGTGGAGTTACTTTGCTTACACTCAATGATTTTCTCATAGTGATCTAAAGACAGTTATGGGTAGGAAGTTGTACTTCGCATGGACATTAAGTAGTCTGAAATGGCTCCACAGACAGGTTATGGCACATTTTTGGGCTTCAACAAGCACGGGACAGGAATATATTGGGCATTGTGGCTAATGGATGATTATTGTTGGAATTGTTATAATGTACCATCAAATACGTACCTAGTCCAGTGGTTCTCAATCTTTTTTGGCCATTGTAGGCCCAATCTCACCTTCTTTGCCCAGTGCCCCCAAAGTACCCCTCACATGCATTTTAAATGTAAGCCTATCATATGAAATGAGTCTAAGTATGTCACACCCTTATCTGTTTCACCTGTCTTTGTGATTGTCTCCACCCCCCTCCAGGTGTCGCCCATCCTCCCCATTATCCCCTGTGTATTTATATCTGTGTTCTCTGTTCGTCTGTTGCCAGTTCGTCTTGTTTGTCAAGTCAACCAGTGGTTTTACCTCAGCTTCTGCTTTCCCTGCTTTCTTTTTCTCGCCCTTCTGGTTTTGACCCTTGCCTGACCACTCTGCCTGCCCCTGAGCCTGCCTGCCGACCTGTACCTTTGCTGCAACGCTTCCTGGGGTTCGCCACCTTTTATTACCACTTTATCTGGGGTTACAGCACCCTGGCCTCCCTCTGTCTGCACTCATCCCTACCAAGGTTTGGTTCACGTGGTCCTCTGCCACTGACCGGGCATTCTGGGACCTTCAACACCACTTCACCACTGCTCCTATCCTCGTTCATCCTGACCATTCCCGTCAGTTCGTGGCGGAGGCCGATGCTTCGGATGTCGGAGTGGGTGCTGTCCTGTCCCAACGTTCTCCCCTGGACCTTAAGCTGCATCCCTGCGCCTTCTTCTCCCACCGCCTCAGTGTCGTGGAGAGGAACGATGATGTGGGGAATCGGGAGCATCTCGCGGTGAAGATGTCGTTGGAGGAATGGAGGCACTGGCTAGAAGGGGCGGAACATCCATTCATTGTGTGGACTGACCCCAAAAACCTGGAGTATCTTCGCACCGCCAAGTGCCTCAACTCCAGGCAGGCGAGATGGGCCCTGCTGTTAACCCGGTTCAACTTTTCCCTCTTCTACTGGCCGGGTACAAGAACGTTAAACTGGATGCCCTGTCTCACTGCTATAACCCCACGGTTACCACCCCGGAGCCTGAGATCATCCTTCCCACCTCATGCCTGGTGACGGCACTCAGCTGCGGTATAGGGAAACAGGAAGGGCCCGGATAACCAGATATTTGTGCCTGATGATGTCTGCTCCGCGGTCCTGGAGTGGGCCCATTCCTACAGGCTTGCCTGTCACCTGGGCTCTCGTCAGACCCTGGCCTTCGTGCGACAACACTTTTGGTGGCCTACTATGGTTCCGGATGTTGCCGCGGTTCAAGCCGCCTGCACGGTCTGCTCACAGAACAAGACTCTTCGACAAGCTCCGGCTGGTCTTCTGCAACCACTGCCTGTCCCTCACTGTCCCCTGGTCCCAAATATCCCTGGATTTTGTCATGGGTCTCCCTCCGTCTGAGGGCAACACTGCCACCCTGACTGTGGTCGAACGGTTTTCCAAAGCCGCCCACTTCATTCCTCTCCCCAAGCTACCGTCTGCCAAGGAGACCGCCTAGCTCATGGTGCAGCACATCTTCCGGATCCATGGACTCCCAGTGGAGATGGTCTCCAACCGGGGTCCGCAGTTCTTGTTCTGGAAGGCGTTCTGCACGCTCATTGGGTCATCGGCCAGCCTGTCCTTTGGATTCCACCCTCAGTCCAGCGGCCAGTCGGAGCAACAGAGACGACTATTCGCTGCCTACCCTACCACCTGGAGACAGCAACTGGTATGGGTTGAGTACACCTGCAACACCCTTCCTTGCTCTACCATGGGTCTCTCACCCTGTGCTCCTTGGGTTATCAGCCTCCGCTCTTCCCCGGGCAAGAGTAGGTCAGCAATCCCTCTGCCCAGATGTTCATCCGCTGCTGTCGCCGCACCTGGACGAGAGCTTAGGCCGCTCTGTTGGAGACCACTTCCAGGTATAGGCGACAAGCGGATCGCAACGGGACCCCTGCTACATGATATCGGTTCGGGCAGAGGTTATGGCTCTCCACCCGGGACCATATCGGTTCGGGCAGAGGTTATGGCTCTCCACCCGGGACCTGACCCTCCGGTTGGAGTCCCGTAACCCCCCCCCCCATTTCATCAGCCCGTTCCCCATCTCTAGAGTCATTTGCACCACTGCCATTCGTCTTTTGTTACACCGTACCCTCCATATTCACCCTACTTTCCATGTGTCTAGGATTAAGCCCGTATCTCACAGCCCTTTGTCTTCTGTTTGCAGGCCCACCCCTCCTCCCCTTGTCATCGATGGCCATACACAGCGTACACAGCGTACACACCTCTTGAGGGTTCGACCACGGAGCAGGGGTTTCCAGTACCTGGTTGACTGGGAGGGTTATAGCCCGGAGGAGCCATAATGGTGTAAGCATTGGCTAGAAAGTTTAAATACATGCTAGAAAGTGTACTAGTGCACACTTCTGGAAAGGTATGGAGAGTTTAGACAGACAGGAGATGCAGACAAAGAAATTAGATGCAGCCTAGCACCAAAAACAGGAAATGACACATGCCATGGTTCCCGGGAAATTTAAACCAAAAAGACTGCTAATGCAAAATTACAAATCCTTTTAAATTGATTATATATTTTTTTATTTTTTTTATTTCATCTTTATTTAACCAGGTAGGCTAGTTGAGAACAAGTTCTCATTTGCAACTGCGACCTGGCCAAGATAAAGCATAGCAGTGTGAACAGACAACACAGAGTTACAAATGGAGTAAACAATTAACAAGTCAATAACACAGTAGAAAAAAAATGGGCAGTCTATATACAATGTGTGCAAAAGGCATGAGGAGGTAGGCGAATAATACAATTTTGCAGATTAACACTGGAGTGATAAATTATCAGATGGTCATGTACAGGTAGAGATATTGGTGTGCAAAAGAGCAGAAAAGTAAAAAAAAAAAAAAAAAAAACAGTATAAAAACAGTATGGGAATGAGGTAGGTGAAAATGGGTGGGCTATTTACCAATAGACTATGTACAGCTGCAGCGATCGGTTAGCTGCTCGGATAGCTGATGTTTGAAGTTGGTGAGGGAGATAAAAGTCTCCAACTTCAGCGATTTTTTGCAGTTCGTTCCAGTCACAGGCAGCAGAGTACTGGACGAAAGGCGGCCAAATGAGGTGTTGGCTTTAGGGATGATCAGTGAGATACACCTGCTGGAGCGCGTGCTACGGATAGGTGTTGCCATCGTGACCAGTGAACTGAGATAAGGCGGAGCTTTACCTAGCATGGACTTGTAGATGACCTGGAGCCAGTGGGTCTGGCGACGAATATGTAGCGAGGGCCAGCCGACTAGAGCATACAAGTCGCAGTGGTGGGTGGTATAAGGTGCTTTGGTGACAAAACGGATGGCACTGTGATAGACTGCATCCAGTTTGCTGAGTAGAGTGTTGGAAGCCATTTTGTAGATGACATCGCCGAAGTCGAGGATCGGTAGGATAGTCAGTTTTACTAGGGTAAGCTTGGCGGCATGGGTGAAGGAGGCTTTGTTGCGGAATAGAAAGCCGACTCTTGATTTGATTTTCGATTGGAGATGTTTGATGTGAGTCTGGAAGGAGAGTTTGCAGTCTAGCCAGACACCTAGGTACTTATAGATGTCCACATATTCAAGGTCGGAACCATCCAGGGTGGTGATGCTAGTCGGGCATGCGGGTGCAGGCAGCGATCGGTTGAAAAGCATGCATTTGGTTTCACTCGCGTTTAAGAGCAGTTGGAGGCCACGGAAGGAGTGCTGTATGGCATTGAAGCTCGTTTGGAGGTTAGATAGCACAGTGTCCAATGACGGGCCGAAAGTATATAGAATGGTGTCGTCTGCGTAGAGGTGGATCAGGGAATCGCCCGCAGCAAGAGCAACATCATTGATATATACAGAGAAAAGAGTCGGCCCGAGATATTCAGATCGAATTGCACTCAAGAAATGTTCTCCTGTACTATGTGTCATACTAGCAAACTATCCCGGGGTAAAAACATGTCTAATCCATTACATTAGCTTTGTAAATCACAGTTGAACAAAATATGCGATTACTTACCTTTAACGAAGGAAAGGACTTCAGAAGATCTTCTAGTTTTAGTTACCGCGTCCAAGAAATTGTCATTACCTCCACCAACATATACGAGGTGTAATAACAGCTGTGGTTGATGCTTTTTGCATACTCAGAAATTACGATATTAAATGTTGATTTTCATATCGCGTGATGATAGTGTTGATTATATCAACTGATTAGCTCTTTATGGGGTGGATTAAGATGGCTCTTTTGGCAGGTTAGGAAATGCAGCTCACACTCACTGTATCTCCCCCCTCCCCACACACAAGCCCCAGGCCTAGAGACTCGTTAATTAGAGCTGAGGCTCAGTCAAGTCATCCTCTTCAATCTCTCCCCTCATCTCTCGTCTCCTACTCTCCACCTAACAGAACAAAGGGAACTGGTACACTGTGCCCTCACAGACAAAACTAAAGCACTTGCCTAAGAGGCTTATTTGGTACAGTCGCATAAGCACGAAAATATAACTCCAATGTTACATTGTTATTTCAGATTTTTCTATTGTTATTTCAGTAACTTTTACGCTCTGTTGTGGGTTTGTCCTTGAAGCTACTTGAGAAATTGTCGCTGTCTGTTGTTGGCAATGACTGTATATTTGAATGGACAAAGCCATCAATCAGATGACACTGTTCATTCCTATGTGTAGACTCAATAGCATATAGAAGCAAAATGAAGTCGGTTAAGATGACATCTCATGAAGACTAGAAGTCGACCGATTATGACTTTTCAATGCCGATACCGATTACTGGAGGGCCAAAAAAAAACTGATACCGATTTTTAAAATGTATTTGTAATAATGACAATTACAACAATACTGAATGAACACCTATTTTAACTTAATATAATACATAAAAAAAATCAATTTAGCCTCAAATAAATAATGAACCATGTTCAATTTGGTTTAAATAATGCAAAAACAAAGTGTTGGAGAAGAAAGTAAAAGTGCAATATGTGCCATGTGAAAAAGCTAACGTTTCAGTTCCATGCTCAGAACATAAGAACATATGAACTACAACTCATCCAGAACGCCGCAGCCCGTCTGGTGTTCAACCTTCCCAAGTTCTCTCACGTCACCCCGCTCCTCCGCTCTCTCCACTGGCTTCCAGTTGAAGCTCGCATCCGCTACAAGACCATGGTGCTTGCCTACGGAGCTGTGAGGGGAACGGCACCTCAGTACCTCCAGGCTCTGATCAGGCCCTACACCCAAACAAGGGCACTGCGTTCATCCACCTCTGGCCTGCTCGCCTCCCTACCACTGAGGAAGTACAGTTCCCGCGCAGCCCAGTCAAAACTGTTCGCTGCTCTGGCCCCCCAATGGTGGAACAAACTCCCTCACGACGCCAGGACAGCGGAGTCAATCACCACCTTCCGGAGACACCTGAAACCCCACCTCTTTCAGGAATACCTAGGATAGGATAAAGTAATCCTTCTCACCCCCCTCCCCCCTTAAAAGATTTAGATGCACTATTGTAAAGTGGCTGTTCCACTGGATGTCTTAAGGTGAACGCACCAATTTGTAAGTCGCTCTGGATAAGAGCGTCTGCTAAATGACTTAAATGTAATGTAAATGTAATATGAAAGCTGGTGGTCCTTTTAACATGAGACTTCAATATTCCAAGGTAAGATGTTTTAGGTTGTAGTTAATATAGTATTTATAGGACTATTTCTCTCTATACCATTCATATTTCATATACATTTGACTATTGGATGTTCTTACATGCACTTTAGTATTGCCAGTGTAACAGTATAGCTTCCGTCCCTCTCCTCGCCCCTACCTGGGCTCGAACCAGGAACACATTGACAACAGCCACCCTCGAAGCATCGTTACCCATCGCTCCACAAAATCTGCGGCCCTTGCAGAGCAAGGGGAACAACTACTCCACGTCTCAGAGCGAGTGACGTTTGAAACGCTATTAGCGCGCACCCCGCTAACTAGCTAGACATTTCACATCGGTTACACCAGCCTAATCTAGGGAGTTGATAGGCTTGAAGTCATAAGCAGCTCAATGCTTGAAGCATAGCGAAGAGCTGCTGACAAACGTACGAAAGTGCTGTTTGTATGAATGCTTATGAGCCTGCTGCTGCCTACCACCACTCAGTCAGACTGCTCTATCAAATATCAAATCATAGACTTAATTATAACATAATAACACACGGAAATACGAGCCTTTGGCCATTAATATAGTCGAATCCGGAAACTATCATTTCGAAAACAAAACGTTTATTATTTCAGTGAAATACGGAACCGTTCCGTATTTTATCTAACGGGTGGCATCCCTAAGTCTAAATATTGCTGTTACATTCTACAACCTTCAATGTTATGTCATAATTACATACAATTCTGGCAAATTACTTCACAACGAGCCTGGTGGCCCAAGTTTAACCAGTTGCTCCTACCCTCTACTTTTTTGAACATTTTGTTAAAAATCGCGCAACATTTCAGCGCCCTGCTACTCATGCCAGGAATATAGTACGTTCATATGGTTAGAATGTGTGGATAGGAAACCCTCGGACGTTTTTAAAACTGGTTAAATCACGACTGTGGCTATAACATAACGTGCGTTACATCGGAAAGCGCAGGAAAACCTGATCACAGAAAATGGAAATAAATATCCTTGCGCCACTTCCAGCAATTGTTCACAGTGAGCCGAATTAGATAAGACCGAGCATTCAACTCCCACAGCATCCCCATGTTGTCTAGAGTCTTGTGAATTGAATCATCTTTGATTCTTGGTTGAACCGAAACAGGGGCACCACTTACCTCCAGTCTCCGCCCAGATCATTCTGGAAGAGCTCTCTCGTGAAATTTTTTCCAAGACGACAGCTAATGATTTTTACATCGCCTACGGATGATTTTTATCGCTTATTAACGTTTACTAATACCTAAAGTAGCATTACAAACGTATTTCGAAGTGTTTTGTGAAAGTTTATCGTCTACTTTTTGAATTTAAAAAAATGACGTTACGTTGTGAAATCGCTGTTTTTTTCGTTTATCACACAGTCTACATATAACGATATCTTGGCTTTATATGGCCCGATTTAATCGAAATAAAGACCCAATAGTGTTTATGGGACATCTAGGAGTGCCAACAAAGAAGATGGTGAAAGGTAATGACTGTTTTCTATTTTATTGTGCGGTTTGTGTAACGCCGAAATGCTAATTATTTTGTTTACGTCCCCTGCTGTGCTTTTGTGTTGTAGTGTATTTGTGCATGCTATCAGATAATAGCTTCTCATGCTGTCACCGAAAAGCATTTAAAAAATCTGACTTGTTGCCTGGATTCACAACGAGTGTAGCTTTAATTCGATACCCTGCATGTGTATTTTAATGAACTTTTGAGTTTTAACTAATACTATTAGCATTTAGCGTAGCGCATTTGCATTTCCAGAGCTCTAGTTGGGACGCAAGTGTCCCAAGTAGAAGCAAGAGGTTAAAAATATATACTTCTGTGTATTGATTTTAAGAAAGGCATTGATATTTATAGTTAGGTACAGTCGTGCAACGATTGTGCTTTTTCGCAAATGTGCTTTTGTAAAATCATCCCCCGTTTGGCAAAGTTGGCTGTCTTTGTTAGGAAGAAATAGTTTTCACACCGTTCGAAATGAGCCCGGCGGCCCAAACTGCTGCATATATTCGTCGTCTTCCTCTGATGAGGAGTAAGAGAGGTCAGACCAATTTGCAGCGTCGTAAGTGTCCATTTTAATAAGACAAACTGAACACTCCAAAAATACAAAATAACAAAGTGAAACAAACGAAACGGTCCCGTGTGGTAACAAACACTAACACGGAAAATAATCACCCACCCGAAACACAATAGAAAACAGGCTACCTAAATATGGTTCTCAATCAGGGACAACGATTGACAGCTGCCTCTGATTGAGAACCATACCAGGCCAAACACAGAAATAGCAAATCGTAGAAAAAGTAACATAGACAACCCACCCAACACACGCCCTGACCATACTAAAACAAAGACAGAACAAAAGAACTAAGGTCAGAACGTGACAGTACCCCCCCCCCAAAGGTGTGGACTCCGGCCGCTAAACCTGAACCTATAGGGGAGGGTCTGGGTGGGTGTCTCTCCGCGGTGGCGGCTCTGGCGCGGGACGTGGACCCCACTCCACCATAGTCTTTGTCCGCCTCCTCAACCACCTCCGTGGCCTTTTTCTAGCGGCAACCCTCGCTGCCGACCTCGGACTGGGAACCCTAGAAATGGGTCCCAAATGGACGGGAGATTCCGGAAGCACCGGAAGAACGGGAGATTCTGACTGACGGGCGACTCTGGCAGCTCAGGACAGACGGGCGACTCTGGCAGCTCAGGACAGACGGGCGACTCTGGCAGCTCAGGACAGACGGGAGATTCTGGCAGCTCAGGACAGGAGGGAGACTCTGGCAGCGCTGGACAGGCGGGAGCACCTGTAGGAAGGAGACGGAGAGACAGCCTGGTGCGGGGGGCTGCCACTGGAGGGCTGGTGCGTGGAGGTGGCACCAGATAGACCGGACCGTGAAGGCGCACTGGAGCTCTCGAGCACCGAACCTGCCCAACCTTACCTGGTTGAATGCTCCCCGTAGCCATGCCAGTGCGGTGAGGTGGAATAGCCCGCACTGGGCTGTGCTGGCGAACCGGGGACACCATGCATAGGTTAACTAAATATGCAGTTTTAAAAATATATACTTGTGCATTGATTTTAAGAAAGGCATTGATGTTTATGATTAGGTACACGCTGGAGCAACGACAGTCCTTTTTCGCGAAAGCGCACCGCATCGATTATATTCAATGCAGGACATGCTAGATAAACTAGTAATATCATCAACCAGTGATTAACTAGTGATTATGATTTATTGATTGATTTTTATAAGGTAAGTCTAATGCTAGCTAGCAACTTACCTTGGCTTCTTACTGCATTCACGTAACAGGCAGGCTCCTCGTGGAGTGCAATGAGAGGCAGGTGGTTAGAGCGTTGGTCTAGTTAACTGTAAGGTTGTAAGATTGAATCACCGAGCTGACAAGGTAAAAATCTGTCGTTCTGCCCCTGAACAAGGCAGAGAGACAGAGAGACCCATTGAAAATAAGAATGTGTTCTTAATTGACTTGCCTAGTTAAATAAAGGTGTAAAAAATAAATAATAATAATAATAATTTTTAAAATCGGCCAAATCAGTGTCCAAAAATACCGATTTCCGATTGTTATGAAAACTTGAAATCAGCCCTAATTAATTGGCCATTCCGATTAATCGGTCAACCTCTAATGGAGACCTACGCAGTTTTAGTTACTCCAGATAGTGACATCGCAGGCTAGCTCAGTGCTGCCCCCTCTCATCCACCTGCCGATCTGTTCACCGTTTTCATAGGCCTGTCTCCCCTTGTATGGCACAGGTAACCCCGCGCTCTCTCCCGAGCTTTCACTCACCTTCAGCACATATGCATTGTTGGGGCGAGTGACTCTTTGAACTTACAATGCCTAGCCCCAAGTTGTTCTATTTTAGTTTTTATGCTATTTATGCCATGACTCCTGCATGCTTGGTTTACTATGAACTTGCTTGTTAACCCGACCGTTGAACAGACTGTTTGTTCCCCCACTCGGGACTCTAACTCTCTATTGGTTACACTGACTCTTGGCCTCCCATCCTATTCTAACCACCGCTTCGTAGTCATGATACTTGATGAAATGGCTGTACAATATGATCTTGTTGCCATCTGATGCATATTCAAATGTCATAAAAATTCAACAATGCAGATCTATCCCTGTCCTGATTGTATTACTGCTGGTAATATCTGGAAATGTGCATGTACACCCTGTCCCATCTACTGTTGCTAGCCCCAATCATGACCTGTGCTCTGATATCTGCTTCACTCATTTCTTCTCTCCTAAAAGTCTGGGTTTTCTGCACATTTACACTAGAAGCTTATTACCAAAAATTGAGTGTGGGTTCACAGCTCCAACGCATATGTGTTGATCATTACTGACACGTGATTAATAAGAAAGAGTCTTTTTAACACTGATGTTAACCTTTCTGGTGTAACCTTTTTCTGAAAGACAGATCTTCAATAGGTGGTGGGGTGGCATTCTTTACCATGGATCACCTTCAGTGCTCGGTTGTTTCCCCAATTATGTCCCCAAACAATATGACTTGCTAGTTTTAAGCATTACACTTTCAAATAGCTCTTTGTTGACTGTTGCTGGGTGTAAGGGTTGACGCGGGTAGAGACGAGAAGCAGGTACAGGGAATGAACATTTAATATCAACGGACATGGAACATGACAGGACAGCGTCTGGACATGAACACATAATGACATTAATGCAGACACAGGGAACAAACGGGGGAGCAGACAGTTACAGACAATCAACAAAGGGAAGGAGTCCAGGTGAGTCCAATGAACGCTGCTGCACGTAATGATGGTGACAGGTGTGCATAAGGAAGGGCAGCCTGGCGCCCTCGAGCGCAAGAGAGGGAGGACGGGAGCTGGGCATGATAGCTGGGTATTGTCATCCACCATCAGCACCGGCCTGTACCCTAAATGCCCCTTACACTAAGACTGAATATGTCCTGCTAGATCAGGGGTGAGCATCTTTTTCTCCATTCCTAGTAAACACAGCTGATTAATCAAACGTCATTCTAAACTGAAGATCATCATTAGGTGATTATTGGAGGTGTGTTAGCTGGGGCTGAGGCAACACTGTGATACCAATCAGGCCCTCGAGGACTGGAATTGCCCACCCCTGTACAAACTCTGTCGTTCTGCCCCTGAACAGGCAGTTAACCCACTGTTCCTAGGCCGTCATTGAAAATACAAATTTGTTCTTAACTGACTTGCCTAATTAAATAAATGTAAAAAAAAATAAAAAAAATAAAAATACTCCTCTCTAAACTGGTCGTCTCTGTATACTCGTCGCAAGACCCACTCTTTGATGCTTATTTATAAAACCCTCTTACATTTACATTTAAGTCATTTAGCAGACGCTCTTATCCAGATCTCACTCCCCCCTATCTGAGATAACTATTGCAGCCCTCATCCTCCACATACAACACCCCTTCTGCCAGTCACATTCTGTTTAAGGTCCACAAAGCACACACATCCCCGGGTCACTCGTCTTTTCAGTTTGCTGCAGCTAGCGACTGGAACGAGCTGCAACAAACACTCAAAATGGACAGTTTCATCTTCATCACTACATTCAAAGACTCAATCATGGACACTCTTACTGACAGTTGTGGCTGCTTCACGTGATGCTTTCTTGTCTCTAACTTCTTGCCCTTTGTGTTGTTGTCTTTGCCCAATAATGTTTGTACCATGTTGTGTTGCTTCCATGTTGTTGTCAGGTTGTGTTGCTACCACGCTGTGTGTTGCTGCCTTGGTATGTTGTTGTCTTAGGTCTCTCTTTATGTAGTGTTGTGGTGTCTCTCTTGTCGTGATGTGTGTTTTGTCCTATATTCTAGTTTTAATCCCAGACCCCGTCCCCGCAGGAGGCCTTTTGCCTTTGGTAGGCTGTCATTGTAAATAAGAGTTTGTTCTTAACTGACTTGCCTAGTTAAATAAAGGTTCAATAAAAGATAAATAGAAATCATTGAGTAATTCAAGTTGAATTACCGGGGTAATGCAGGCTGCCATTAGCAACAACACTTTTTCTCTGTGCGTTTCAAGTTTTGTGTTTCAAAGTTTACTTGCACGTGCACAGGATACAACAGGTGTAAAAACAGTGCAGTAACCCTGCCACCCAGGACCTATATGCTAGGCGGTGTCAGAGGAAGGGCCTAAAAACTGTCAAAGACTCCAGCCATCCTAGTCATAGACTGTTCTCTCTGCTATCGCACGGCAAGCGGTACAGAGCGTCAAGTCTAGGACCTAAAGGCTCCTTAAAAACACGTGGTTTTCAGATAAATGACATGAAAAATATAATATGTAAATACATTTCCTGTGATTTGTCCTTTTTCACACGATTTTTTCCAAGTTATTGTTTTGTAAGGGATAGCCTGCACATGCATATCCCATGACAATTATTTAATTAATGCCATAAGGTTAGTGAGTAGTGCCTGTAAGAACTGCATTTAATACCCAAAGGGGGGGACTTCTGTTCTCTTTCCTGAGCTGTCGTGCTCCTGTGAGAAAGCTTCTTTGTGAGCTTATCGACTGGTGGGAAGTTCCAGGTCAGAGAGGCGGCCATATTGATTTAGCTGTTTATAAAGACAGTGGAAAACAGAGCAGCCTCCACTGTGGTGACGGAAGGAGGTCTGGCATCAAGATGTTTGCAACTCTGTCTCTCTCTCTATTTTTCTCTCCTTTTACCTTGCTCTCTTTCTCTCTCCCTCTCTTTCTCTCTCTCTCCATCTCTCCTTTGTATAGACCAGACTCAAAATAACTAAAAAAAGTTTATTCTCTCACTCTCTCTGTCTCGCTCACTCTCACTCTCTCTCTCATTCCCCCACTGTGTCTGTCTCTGTCTCTCACTCGATCTCTTTCTTTCTCTGCCTCTCTCTCAATTTCTGTCTCTCTCTCTCTTCTCTCTCTCCATCTCTCCTTTCTGTGGACTAAATCAAATATTTTTTTCTCTTTGTTTCTCTGTCTCTCTCAATCTCCCTCTGTGTCTGTCTCTCTCCATAATCTCTATATTCGTCTCCCTCCCTCCCTCCATCACTACAGTTCAGTATTATGCTGTGTCCATAGGGCCTGATTTCATCTTGGCAGATCTCTCCTCCTCTGAGTCGTCGTCTCCTCCACCCCTGAGTGACTGATTTTGATTTAATTTGGGGAGAAGGGAAAGAAGGGAGCATCCTCTCATACCCTTGCCTGTCCTGGCCTGGGTATGTCACCACTGCTGTGTTGGACCTGCCTGCCTACTTGCCAGATCTGGGCTGAAGTACTATTTGAAATATTTCAAATTCTGTTTAGCATTTGCTTTAGTTGCGTGGTGCACCAGATGGGTGGGGCTGATTGTTTTGAGACTATTCTATTGGTTCTATTGCACCAGGAAAGCTCAATCAAGCCCAGATAAATAATTTGAAATGATTTCAAATAGTATTTGAACCCAGGCCTGGTGCTGAGTCACAGAGCCTCCTGCATTTCCTCAGTGTTATTTACACCTCTGTCTGTTGGTTCTGTTACATAAAGAGATGCAGGTTTGGACTGTCTTCACATAAACAGTTGAATGTTTTAACATTGTCAGTAATCCTGTTTGAGCACCATACTCTAGGCTAAAAAAAACAGATGACGCTATTGTGAGTCTGAGCCTAAATTGAAGGATCATTTTGAGAAAATGGCACAAAATCCACAACATGTCTCACTATGAACTTATAGCAACTGCATTTTATTGGCCGCTGTTTATTTGGAGAAATCTGATCTGAAGTTCAACCCAAAGTCAATCTACAGTAGGACCCTTCAATGTCAGGGGTTAAGAAATGTCACTTAGGGACTCAATGATTTTTGATGGTGTGATTTATTTAATCACTGCTGGGTCCATCTCATTGGCTGCTTTTGATTGTAATCGTTGGTCATCAAGGGGATCAGGTGTATTGATTACTGATAGGATGTCCTTTAAACATCACTCAGAGAGGGAGTTTGTGTGTGTGTGTGTGTGTGTGTGTGTGTGTGTGTGTGTGTGTGTGTGTGTGTGTGTGTGTGTGTGTGTGTGTGTGTGTGTGTGTGTGTGTGTGTGTGTGTTTGTGTGTGTGTGTGTGTCATCCGTGTTCACACTAATAGGAGGGTAATATGTCAATCAGGGGAAGGAACGTTAACCCCTTGACTTCCGAGTTGTTGTTGTTTCTCCAAAGTCCCTTCGTCCCGACGCTCCCTAATGCCAATATATTTACACGTATATTTAAATGTCTACATTTATATGTCCTTGTAGAGTGTATCAAGTGTTCTGCATTCATGTCTATTCTGTGTTTTCCTGAATGGACAGGCTCTTTGCACGTACGTATTTGGCAATTTGAGGACATGCTATCTTTATTACAGTACCTTGAATGGAGCTATTCTCATTTCTTTGGCCTAAAAATGTTGTCCATTTACAAAACAATGGTACCCTCTTCATCTTAGTTCTGTTGATGATGATAGACACTGAACAAAAAATATAAATGCATATAAAGTGTTGGTCCCATGTTTCATAAGCTGAAATAAAATATCCCAGAAAAGTTCCATATGCACAAAAATGTATTTCTCTCAAATGTTGTGCACCAATTTGTTTACATCCCTGTTAGTGAGCATTTCTCCTTTGCCAAGATAATCCATCGACCTGACAAGTGTGGCATATCAAAAAGCTGACGAAACAACACAATCATTACACAGGTGCACCTTGTGCTGGGGCCTGAGGAAAATAAAAGGCCACTCTACATTGTGCAGTTTTGTCACACAACACAATGCCACAGATGTCTCAAGTTTAGAGGGAGGTGCTACTGGCATGATGACTGCAGGAATGTCCAGCAGAGCTGTTGCCCAAGAATGTAATGTTAATTTCTCTACCATAAGCCGCCTCCAAAGTCATTTTAGAGAATTTGGGTGAACGGTTTGCTGATGTCAACGTTGTGAACAGAGTGCCGAATGATGGCGGTGGGGTTATGGTATGGGCAGGTATAAGCTACAGACAACGAACACAATTGCATTTTTATTGATGGCAGTTTGAATGCACAAAAATATAATTGAGAGATCCATTTCTTTAATTAACCTCTTCAGTCGACCCTCTACTTTTTTGAACATTCTGTTAAAAATCGCGCAACATTTCAGCTCCCTGCTACTCATGCCAGGAATATAGTATATGCATTTGCTTAGTCTGTGTGGATAGAAAACACTCAGACGTATAAAAAACTGGTTAAATCACTGCTGTGGCTTTACCAGAACGTCATTTACATCGAAAAGCACAGGAAAAACTGATCACTGAAAATGGGGAAATATATCCATGCGCTACTTGAACCCATTGATAAACGTGAACCACAATTAATTGACTGAGGTTCCAGTACCTACAGCTTCCACAGGGTGTCTAGAGTCTTGTCATTTCCCTTTGAGTTTTTTCTTGGTCAAACACATACAGGACACCGTATCTAATCCGGTCTAGGACCGGATATTTTCGTTGAGTTTCTAGCCGGACATTTTTCCAGACGGACAGCTAATGATCTTTACATCGCCTCCTGATGAATTTTATCGCTTATTAACGTTTACTAATACCTAAAGTTGCATTACAAACGTATTTCGAAGTGTTTTGTGAAAGTTTATCGTCGACTTTTTGAATTTAAAAAAATGACGTTACGTTTTGAAACAATGTTTTTTTCGTTTATCACACAGTCTACATATAACGATATCTAGGCTTTATATGGACCGATTTAATCGAAATAAAGACCCAAATAGTGTTTATGGGACATCTAGGAGTGCCAACAAAGAAGATGGTGAAAGGTAATGAATGTTTTCTATTTTATTGTGCGGTTTGTGTAACGCCGAAATGCTAATTATTTTGTTTACGTCCCCTGTGGGTCTTTTGGGGTGTTGCATGCTATCAGATAATAGCTTCTCATGCTTTCGCCGAAAAGCATTTTAAAAATCTGACTTGTTGCCTGGATTCACAACGAGTGTAGCTTTAATTCGATACCCGGCATGTGTATTTTAATGAACTTTTGAGTTTTAACTAATACTATTAGCATTTAGCATAGCGCATTTGCATTTCCAGAGCTCTAGTTGGGACGCAAGCGTCCCGAGTAGAAGCAACAGGTTAACCTCTTGAAACTAGGGGGCACTTTTTTCATTTTTGGAAAAATAACGTTCCCAAAGTAAGACAAGAGGCTAGAATATGCATATAATTGACAGCTTAGGATAGAAAACACTCTAAAGTTTCCAAAACTGTAAAAATATTGTCTGTGATATATATTATCAAATAGATATTTGAAAAACATATTGAGGTTTGATTATAAAAAAAAGTTTGCCGTGTTTCTGTCGATATTATGGATCTAATTTGGAATATTTTTTCGGCGTTGTCGTGACCACAGTTTCCGGTGGATTTCTCAACCAAACGTGAAGTACAAACGGAGGTATTTCGGCTATAAAAATAATCTTTATGGGACAAAATGAACATTTGCTGTCTAACTGGGAGTCTCGTGAGTGAAAACATCCGAAGCTCATCAAAGGTAAACGATTTAATTTGATTGCTTTTCTGCTTTTCGTAACCAAGCTGCCTCCTGCTAGCTAGGCATAATGCTATGCTAGGCTATCGATAAACTTACACAAATGCTTGTCTTGCTTTGGGGGTAAAGCATAATTTCAAAATCTGAGATGACAGGGTGATTAACAAAAGGCTAAGCTGTGTTTCACTTGTGATTTCATGAATATGAATATTTTCTAGTAATATTTTTTGTCGGTTGCGTTATGCTAATTAGTGTCAGTTGATGACAATTCTCCCGGATCCGGGAGAGGGAGTTCCAAGATTAAGGTATCTGTCACCGTGACCAACAGATGCATATCTGTATTCCCAGTCATGTGAAATCCATATTGTTGTCATGCCCTGATCTGTTTCACCTGTCCTTGTGATTGTCTCCACCCCCTGCAGGTGTCGCTTATTTTCCCCAGTGTATTTATCCCTGTGTTTCCTGTCTCTCTGTACCAGTGTATTTATCCTTGTGTTTCCTGTCTCTCTGTACCAGTGTATTTATCCCTGTGTTTCCTGTCTCTCTGTGCCAGTGTATTTATCCCTGTGTTTCCTGTCTCTCTGTACCAGTGTATTTATCCCTGTGTTTCCTGTCTCTCTGTACCAGTGTATTTATCCCTGTGTTTCCTGTCTCTCTGTACCAGTTCGTCTTGTATGTTCCAAGACAACCAGCGTTTTTCCACATTATCCTACTTTTTGCATTCTCCTTTTTCTAGTCTTCACGGTTTTGACCCTTGCCTGTTTCTGGACCCGCCTGCCTGACCATTCTGTCTGCCTTGACCACGAGCCTGCCTGACCATTCTGTCTGCCTTGACCACGAGCCTGCCTGGCCATTCTGTCTGCCTTGACCACGAGCCTGCCTGACCATTCTGTCTGCCTTGACCACGAGCCTGCCTGACCATTCTGTCTGCCTTGACCACGAGCCTGCCTGACCATTCTGTCTGCCTTGACCACGAGCCTGCCTGGCCATTCTGTCTGCCTTGACCACGAGCCTGTCTGCCACCCTGTACCTCCTGGACTCTGATCTGGTTTTGACCTTTTTGCCTGTCCACGACCATTCTCTTGCCTACTCCTTTTGGATGAATAAACATTGTAAGACTCCAACCATCTTCCTCCTGTGTCTGTGTCTGGGTCTCGCCTTGTGCCTTGATAGATGAATTTATTTCAAGTGACTGATTTAGTCTTATGACCTGTAACTCAGTCAAATCTTTGATATTGTTGCATGTTGCATTTATATTTTGGTTCTGTGTAGGTTCAACAATCCTTAGGAAAATCCTCACTTTTGCTTTTCATCTCTTGACGTGCGTAACCGCTGCATGGTTTCTATGGCGATGACTGTAGAAATGCAGTTAGGTTGTCTTGTGAGGAAAGAACCATCTATTTCATCGCTCTACTGTAGCTTGAGGATGGAGAGGAGAGAGAGAGGAGAGAGGGAGGAGGAGAGAGAGGGAGGGGGGAGGGGAGAGAGGGAAGAGAGGAGGGAGGGATTTGCATAAGTGGAAATTAATATTTGTGACATTCAACTTTACTCTACAACTATACACTACTCTACTCTATTACTCTACACTACTCTACTACTATACACTACTCTACTCTACTACCATACTCAACTTTACTCTACTCTACTCTACTCTACTCTACTCTACTACCATACACTACACTACTCTACTCTACTCTACACTACTACTATACACTACTCTACTCTACTACAATACACTACTCTACTCTACAACTCTAATCTACTACTCCACACTACTCTACTCCACTACTCTACTACTCTACACTACTCTACTACCATACTCTACTTTACTCTACAACTTTACACTACACTACTCTACTCTATTCTGTTAGTCTACACGACTCTACTACCATACATTACACTCTACTACACTACACTACTCTACTACTACACTACACTACCCTACTCTACTACTCTACTACTCTACACTACACTATTCTACTCTACTCTACTCTAAACTACTACTCTACACTACTCTCCACTACACTACACGACACTACTCTACTCTACTCTACTCTACACTACACTACTCTACTCTAAACTACTACTCTACACTACTCTACACTACTCTACTCTATTACTCTACACTACTCTACTCTAAACTACTACTCGACTCTACTACTATACACTACTCGACTCTACTACACACTACTCTACTCTACTCTAAACTAGTACTATACACTTCTCAACTCCACTCTACGATACTCTACTACTATACACTACTCTACTACTGTACTCTACTCTATTCTACTTCTCTACTCTACTACAGTACACTACTCTACTACTCTATTCTACTACTCCACTCTACTACTATATACTACTCTACTATATTCTACTACAGTACACTACTCTACTACTCTATTCTACTACTCTAATCTACTACTATACACTACTCTACTATACTCTACTCTATTATACTACTCTACTTTACTACTACACACTACTCTACTATATTTTACTACTCTACTCTACTCTAAAACTATACACCCCTCCACTACTCTACTCCACTATATTTTACTACTCCACTCTACTCTACTCTACTACTATATACTACTCAACATTACTCTACTCTGCTACTATACACTTACCCATTCTACTACTATACTATACTCTACTACTATACTCTACTACTATATACTACTCTACTCTACTCTACTACTCTACCCTACTCTACTCTACTCCACCATACTACCATACTCCACTATACTACTATGCACCACTATACTCCACTATACCACTATACTCTACTCTACTACTATGCACCTCTCTACTCTACTATACCACCATACTCTACTCTACTCCACTACTATACTCTACTCTACTACTATAATCCACTCTACTCTACTCTGCTATGCTATACTACTATACTCTACTCTACTCTACTTTACCATACCACCATACTCTACTACTATACTCTACTGCTATACTCTACTTCACTCTACTCTACTCTACTATACCGCTATACTCTACTCTGCTCGACTACTATACTCTACTCTGCTACTATACTACTATGCTTTATTACTCCACCCTGCTCTACTCTACTACTCTACTCTACGACTATACTCCACTCTACTCTATCGCACTACTATACTCTTCTCTACTCTACGATACTACTATACTGTACTCTACTCTACTGCTATACTCTACTCTACTACTATACTCCACTCTACTCTACTCCACTCTACTCTGCTATACCACTATATTCTGCTCGACTTTACTATACTACTACACTCTACTCTACTCTGCTATATTACGATACTCTACTCAACTACTCTACTCTACTCTACTCTACTACTACTCTACTACTACTCTACTCTACTACCATACATTACACTCTACTACACTACACTACTCTACACTACACTACACTACACTACTCTACTACTCTACTACTCTACACTACACTATTCTACTCTACTCTACTCTAAACTACTACTCTACACTACACTCCACTACACTACACGACACTACTCTACTCTACTCTACTCTACACTACACTACTCTACTCTAAACTACTACTCTACACTACTCTACACTACTCTACTCTATTACTCTACACTACTCTACTCTAAACTACTACTCGACTCTACTACTATACACTACTCGACTCTACTACACACTACTCTACTCTACTCTAAACTAGTACTATACACTTCTCAACTCCACTCTACGATACTCTACTACTATACACTACTCTACTACTGTACTCTACTCTATTCTACTTCTCTACTCTACTACAGTACACTACTCTACTACTCTATTCTACTACTCCACTCTACTACTATATACTACTCTACTATATTCTACTACAGTACACTACTCTACTACTCTATTCTACTACTCTACTCTACTACTATACACTACTCTACTATACTCTACTCTATTATACTACTCTACTTTACTACTACACACTACTCTACTATATTTTACTACTCTACTCTACTCTAAAACTATACACCCCTCCACTACTCTACTCCACTATATTTTACTACTCCACTCTACTCTACTCTACTACTATATACTACTCTACATTACTCTACTCTGCTACTATACACTTACCCATTCTACTACTATACTATACTCTACTACTATACTCTACTACTATATACTACTCTACTCTACTCTACTACTCTACCCTACTCTACTCTACTCCACCATACTACCATACTCCACTATACTACTATGCACCACTATACTCCACTATACCACTATACTCTACTCTACTCTACTCTACTACCATACTCTACTATACCACTATACTCTACTCTACTACTATGCACCACTCTACTCTACTATACCACCATACTCTACTCTACTCCACTACTATACTCTACTCTACTACTATAATCCACTCTACTCTACTCTGCTATGCTATACTACTATACTCTACTCTACTCTACTTTACCATACCACCATACTCTACTACTATACTCTACTGCTATACTCTACTTCACTCTACTCTACTCTACTATACCGCTATACTCTACTCTGCTCGACTACTATACTCTACTCTGCTACTATACTACTATGCTTTATTACTCCACCCTGCTCTACTCTACTACTCTACTCTACGACTATACTCCACTCTACTCTATCGCACTACTATACTCTTCTCTACTCTACGATACTACTATACTGTACTCTACTCTACTGCTATACTCTACTCTACTACTATACTCCACTCTACTCTACTCCACTCTACTCTGCTATACCACTATATTCTGCTCGACTTTACTATACTACTACACTCTACTCTACTCTGCTATATTACGATACTCTACTCAACTACTCTACTCTACTCTACTCTACTACTACTCTACTACTACTCTACTCTACTACCATACATTACACTCTACTACACTACACTACTCTACACTACACTACACTACACTACTCTACTACTCTACTACTCTACACTACACTATTCTACTCTACTCTACTCTAAACTACTACTCTACACTACTCTCCACTACACTACACGACACTACTCTACTCTACTCTACTCTACACTACACTACTCTACTCTAAACTACTACTCTACACTACTCTACACTACTCTACTCTATTACTCTACACTACTCTACTCTAAACTACTACTCGACTCTACTACTATACACTACTCGACTCTACTACACACTACTCTACTCTACTCTAAACTAGTACTATACACTTCTCAACTCCACTCTACGATACTCTACTACTATACACTACTCTACTACTGTACTCTACTCTATTCTACTTCTCTACTCTACTACAGTACACTACTCTACTACTCTATTCTACTACTCCACTCTACTACTATATACTACTCTACTATATTCTACTACAGTACACTACTCTACTACTCTATTCTACTACTCTACTCTACTACTATACACTACTCTACTATACTCTACTCTATTATACTACTCTACTTTACTACTACACACTACTCTACTATATTTTACTACTCTACTCTACTCTAAAACTATACACCCCTCCACTACTCTACTCCACTATATTTTACTACTCCACTCTACTCTACTCTACTACTATATACTACTCTACATTACTCTACTCTGCTACTATACACTTACCCATTCTACTACTATACTATACTCTACTACTATACTCTACTACTATATACTACTCTACTCTACTCTACTACTCTACCCTACTCTACTCTACCATACTACCATACTCCACTATACTACTATGCACCACTATACTCCACTATACCACTATACTCTACTCTACTCTACTCTACTACCATACTCTACTATACCACTATACTCTACTCTACTACTATGCACCACTCTACTCTACTATACCACCATACTCTACTCTACTCCACTACTATACTCTACTCTACTACTATAATCCACTCTACTCTACTCTGCTATGCTATACTACTATACTCTACTCTACTCTACTTTACCATACCACCATACTCTACTACTATACTCTACTGCTATACTCTACTTCACTCTACTCTACTCTACTATACCGCTATACTCTACTCTGCTCGACTACTATACTCTACTCTGCTACTATACTACTATGCTTCATTACTCCACCCTGCTCTACTCTACTACTCTACTCTACGACTATACTCCACTCTACTCTATCGCACTACTATACTCTTCTCTACTCTACGATACTACTATACTGTACTCTACTCTACTGCTATAATCTACTCTACTACTATACTCCACTCTACTCTACTCCACTCTACTCTGCTATACCACTATATTCTGCTCGACTTTACTATACTACTACACTCTACTCTACTCTGCTATATTACGATACTCTACTCAACTACTCTACTCTACTCTACTCTACTCTACTCTACTCTACTCTACTCTACTACTATGCACTACTATCCTTCCTGTTTGGCCCTGTCTGGGGGTATCATTGGATGGGGCCACAGTGTCTCCTGACCCCTCCTGTCTCAGCCTCCAGTATTTATGCTGCAGTAGTTTATGTGTCTGGGGCTAGGGTCAGTTTGTTATATCTGGAGTACTTAAGTATGCTCTCTCTAATTTTGTCTTTCTCTCGTTCTTTCTCTCTCTCGGAGGACCTGAGCCGTAGGACCATACCTCAGGACTACCTGGCATGATGACTGCTTGCTGTCCCCAGTCCACCTGGCTGTGCTGCTGCTCCAGTTTCAACTGTTCTGCCTGCAGCTATGGAATCCTGACCTGTTCACCGGACGTGCTACCTGTCCCAGACCTATTATTTGACCATGCTGGTCATTTATGAACATTTGAACATCTTGGCCATGTTCTGTTATAATCTCCACCTGGCACAGCCAGAAGAGGACTGGCTACCCCTCATAGCCTGGTTCCTCTCTAGGTTTCTTCCTAGGTTTTGGCCTTTCTAGGGAGTTTTTCCTAGCCAACGTGCTTCAACACCTGCATTGCTTGCTGTTTGGGGTTTTAGGCTGGGTTTCTGTACAGCACTTTGAGATATCAGCTGATGTACGAAGGGCTATATAAATACATTTAATTTGATTTGATTTTGATTTACTCTACTCTACTACGGTGCACTACTCTACTCTACTATACTATTATACTCTACTACTCTCTGCTCTACTACACTACTCTACTACTCCACACTACTACTATACACTACTCTACTCTACTACTCCACACTACTCTACTACTCTACTACCCTACTCTACTAACATACTCTACTTTACTCTACAACTATACACTACACTACTCTACTCTATTACTATACACTACACAACTCTACTCTACACTACTACTATACACTACACAACTGTACTCTACTCCACTACTCTACTACTCTACACTACTCTACTACCATACACTACACTACTCTACACTACTCTACTCTACACTACTCTACTCTACACTACTCTTCACTACTCTAATCTACTACTATATTCTATTACTCAACTCTTATACTCTACTCTACTACTATACACTGCTCTAATCTACTCTACTCTACTCTACTCTACTCTACTCTACTTTACTACTCTACTACTATACGCAACTATACTCTACTACTATACACCACTCTACTCTACTCTACTACTCTAGTACCCTACTCTACTAACATACTCTATTTTACACTACAACTATACACTACACTACTCTACTCTACTCTATTAATATACACTACACAACTCTACTCTACACTACTACTATACACTACACAACTTTACTCTACTCCACTACTCTACTACTCTACACTACTCTACTACCATACACTACACTACTATACACTACTCTACTCTACTACTATACACTACTCTACTCTACTACTATACACTACTCTACTCTACTACTATATACTAGTCTACTCTACTGCTATACTCTACTACTATATACTACTCTACTCTACTACTATACACTACTATAATACACTACTCAACTATACTTAATTATACACTACTCCATCTGCTACTCTACTCTACTATATTATACTCTGCTAGTCTACTCTACTCTATTATACTCTGATACTATACTATACTCTACTCTACTCTACTCTACTACTATACACTACTCAACTCCACGTAATTATACACTACTCCATCTGCTACTCTACTCTACTATATTATACTCTGCTGTCTACTCTACTCCACTAGTCTACTCTATTATACTCTGCTACTCTACTCTACTCTACTCTACTCTACTATATTATAATCTGCTACTCTACTCTACTCAACTCTACTCTACTCTATTATACTCTGCTAGTCTACTCTACTATATTATACTCTGCTAGTCTACTCTACTATATTATACTCTGCTACTATACTCTACTCTACTCTACTATATTATACTCTGCTACTATACTCTACTCTACTCTACTCTACTATACTCTATTATACTCTGCTACTATACTCTACTCCACTCTACTATATTATACTCTGCTACTATACTATACTATGCTCAACTCTAATATACTCTACTATACTCTACTATACTCTACTCTACTCTATTATACTCTGCTACTCTACTCTACTCTACTCTAGCAGTTATTAAATCAGACCAGAGTTCCATTACGCTTGTGAAGACATACCACTCGAAGATGGTTTAAACTCACACTGACAGGTGTTCACACTAAGCATTCTATTATAGGCCTGTATTTCTAAATTGTGTTAGCATTGGATAACAACATTACCTTATTTACATCAACTGTTCATTAAATCTCCCTGCATCCCATCCCACATCAGAGGTTTAATACAATGGGAGTGAGGCCACACCTGATTACCTCTAGGGGACAAGGTTGTTGATCAGAATGCATACAGCTTTCACACCAGCCACCACCAAAATGTGCAACAAATAGAAAATGGAATATCTTATCGGGTTTACGCAGCCAGGTCCGACTGTCTGCCTGGACTTTTGAGTTTGCATTTTAATGACAGAAAGGAGAGTAATACATTATTAAACCAATCAAAGAGCCTCTGTTGTTTTTTTGACAACAGGCCCCAGTCCCCGTTCTACACTGTAAATAAATAGAACATGTGCAAGTGCACTACGTAGGGAACAGGGTGCCACTTGAGGCCAATGTGAGCCTCTGCAGGTAATTTATGCGTCATGGATTGGAGTTGTGTTCTGGTGGAGCTACTTTAAAAGTCATTTCTAGAACATCGTTGGAAGGAGAGCTTTTAAGTTTAGAGGGAATTATTCCAGGAGCTTTCAGAAACAACTTGTCAGGTGAAAGAGCCTATAATGAAATGCGTTAACAATTGGCAAAGAAGGAAATGATGTTAAAATAATACAGATTCTGAAACTAACTTTTTTTTATTATGAAGTAATATTTAAACTTTCAGAACCACTGTCCCGATCCATCCAGTATGTGTTGATGCTATTTAGTTTTACTTTCATTGATAATATTTTCTACAAAACAAATTCTAGCTTTCAAAGGTATTGCAACCATAGAGATATAACTGCCAGTCCAACAATGCTCTAATTATCTAGAAAATACATTTTGACGATCAGGGGAACAGGCTGAAAAGTGTAAAAAAATAAACTATTGACCAAAGCATGCAGGTAGCTACCTCATTGGGAAATATGGTAAACCGTACACTTTTGATTTGCTTAATTTAGGTCAGATACAAACAAGTACAAACCAATCTGTATTGTTAGATAGCTAGATCTTTCATTTTGTATAATAACTGCAATTATGGACATTGTTGTCTCGTCTGGTCTCCTCGACTGAGAAGCAATCTTGCTTTACAATTATATTATAATATTTTCCCCACTGATTGATTTAAGTTAAAGGGGAAATCTGAGGCTCATATAACAAAACAGCAACCCTGCCACTGTTTTGTTGTTTAACCTGAAGGATGGGGTTGGAAATAAGTAACAACTCTCAAATTCATAGACATACAGTGTGTTTGGAAAGTATTCAGACCCCTTGTCTTTTTACACATTTTATTAGGTTACAGCCTTTACCAAAATTTATTAAATGGCTTTTTCCCTCATCAATCTACACACAATACCCCATAATGACAAAGTAAAAACAGGTTTATAGGAAGTTTAGCAAAATAAAGCAAAAAAAAGAAACCTTTGGCAGGGATTACAGCATCGAGTCTTCTTGGTATGACGCTGACAAGCTTTGGCACCCCTGTATTTTGGGAGTTTCTCCCAGTCTTCTCTTCAGATCCTCTAAAGCTGTCAGGTTGGTTGGGGAGAGTCACTGCACAGCTATTTTCAGGTCTCTCCAGAGATGATCGATTGGATTCAAGTCCGAGCTCTGGCTGGGCCCCTCAAGGACATTCAGAGACTTGTCCCGAAGCCACTGCTGCGTTGTCTTGACGGGGAGCGTCACTGCACAGCTATTTTCTGGTCTCTCCAGAGATGTTTGAGCGGGTTCATGTCCGGGCTCTGGCTGGGCATACTGTGTGTAGATCACTGAGGATTTTTGTAACGTAACAAAATGTGGAAAAAGTCAAGTGGTATGAATACTTTCCGAAGGCACTGTAGCTATGTACAGCAAAAGTCTGATCATCCATGATATCAAAAGTATAGTTTTAACATGTTTAACCATGTTTTGAGAACATACCGTGTTTGCTTACAAACATATATAGAGTACCAGTCAAAAGTTGGGACACACCTTCTCATTCAAGGGTTTTTCTTTCTTTTTTTAAAACTATTTTTTACATTGTAGAATAATAGTGAAGAAATCAAAACTATGAAATAACACATATGGAATCATGTAAACTCCCTTTTTCAGGACCGTATCTTTCAAAGACAATTCGTAAAAATCCAAATAACTTCACAGATCTTCATTGTAAAGGGTTTAAAACATTGTTTCCCATGTTTGTTCAATGAACCATAAACAATTAATGAACATGCACCTGTGGAACGGTCGTTAAGACACTAACAGCTTACAGACGGTAGGCAGTTATGAAACCTTAGGACACTTAAGAGGCCTTTCTACTGACTCTGAAAAACACCAAAAGAAAGATGCCCAGGGTCCCTGCTTATCTGCATGAACGTGCCTTAGGCATGCTGCAAGGAGGTATGAGGACTGCAGATGTGGCCAGTGCAATAAATGGCAATGTCCGTACTGTGAAACGCCTAAGACAGCGCTACAGGGAGATCGGTACATCCGAACATCACACCTGCGGGACAAGTACAGGATGGCAACAACACCTGCCCAGGTTACACCAGGAACTCAAAATCCTTCCATCAGTGCTCAGACTGTCCGCAATAGGCTGAGAGACGCTGGACTGAGGGCTTGTAGGCCTGTTGTAAGGCAGGTAACAATGTTGCCTACCCACCATCGCTGGACCAGACAGGACTGGAAAAAAGCACTCTTCACTGACCAGTCGCGGTTTTGTCTCACCAGGGGTGATGGTCGGATTCACGTGTATCGTCAAAGGAACGATCGTTACACCGAGGCCTGTACTCTGGAGGGGGATCGATTTGGAGGTGGAGGGTCCGTCATGGTCTGGGGCGGTGTTTCACAGCATCATCGGACTGAGCTTGTTGTCATTGCAGGCAATCTCAACGCTGTGTGTTACAGGGAAGACATGCTCCTCCCTCATGCGGTACCCTTCCTGCAGGCTCATCCTGACATGACCCTCCAGCATGACAATGCCACCAGCCATACTGCTCATTCTGTGCGTAGTTTCCTGCAAGACAGGAATGTCAGTGTTCTGCCATGGCCAGCGAAGAGCCCGGATCTCAATCCCATTGAGCACGTCTGGGACCTGTTGGATCGGAGGGTGAGGACTAGGGCCGTTCCCCCCCAGAAATGTCCTGGAACTTGCAGGTGCCTTGGTCAAAGAGTGGGGTAACATCTCACTACAATAACTGGCAAATCTGGTGCAGTCCATGAGGAGGAGATGCACTGCAGTACTTAATGCAGCTGGTGGCCACTGACTGTTACTTTCGATTTTGACCCCACCTTTGTGCAGGGACACATTATTCAATTTCTGTTAGTCACATGTCTGTGGAACTTGTTCAGTTTATGTATCAGTGGTTGAATCTTTTAATGTTCATACAAATATTTACACATGTTAAGTTTGTGGAAATAAACGCAGTTGACAGTGATAGGAAGTTCCTTTTTTTGCTGAGTTTGGTAAACAAAAAACAATTGTTAAACAATTCAAAATATATTTGAGATTTTAGATTCTTTAAAGTAGCCACCTTTTGTCTTGATGATAGTCTTGGATGAGTTCCCACATATTCTGAGCACTTGTTGGCTGCTTTTCCTTCACTCTGCTGTTGAACTCATCACAAACCAATTGGGTTGAGGTCGGGTTAATTGGGTAGAGGTTGGGTGATTGTGTAGGCCAGGTCATCTGATGCAGCACTCCATCACTCTCCTTCTTGGTCAAATAGTCCTTACACAGCTGGAGTTATGTTGGGTCATTGTCCTATTGAAAAACAAATGACAGGTCCACTAAGCATAAACCAGATGGGATAGCGTATCGCTGCAGAATGCTGTGGTAGCCATACTGCTTAAGTGTCACCAGCAAAGCACCCCCAAACCATCACACCTCTTCCGCCATGCGTCATGGTGGGAACTACACATGCAGAGGTAATCAGTTCACCTACTCTGCGTCTCACAAAGAATGGTGGTTGGAACCATACACCTAAAATTTGGACTTATCAGACCAATGGACAGATTTACACTGGTCTAATGTCCATTGCTCGTGGTTCTTGGCTCAAGCAGGGCTCATCTTCTTATTGGTATCCATTAGTAGTGGTTTCTTTGTAGCAATTTGACCATGAAAACCTGATTCACGCAGTCTCCTCTGAACAGTTGATGTTGAGATGTGTTTGTTACTTGAACTCTGTGAAGCATTTGTTTGGGCTGTAATTTCTGAGGCTGGGAAATCAAATGAACTTATCCTCTGCAGCAGAGGTAACTCTGGGTCTTCCTTTCCTGTGGTGGTCCTCATGAGAGCCAGTTTCATCATAGCGCTTGATAGTTTTTGCGATTGCACTTGAAGAAACTTTCAAAGTTATTGAAATGTTCCGTATTGACTGACCTTCATGTCGTTAAAGTAATGATGGACTGTAATTTCTCTTTGCTTATTTACCATAATATGGACTTGGTGTTTTACCAAATTACTTGGTCGTTTACTTGGTCATTTACCAAATAGGGCTACCACCCCTACCTTGTCACAACATAACTGATTGGCTCAAACGCAAACCTCTTAAAGATCGGGTGAATTTTTTCAACTTTTTGTTAAAAATCGCGCAAAATTTCAACGTCCTGCTACTCATGCCAGGAATATAGTATATGCATATGATTAGTATGTGTGGATAGAAAAAACTCTGAAGTTTCTAAAACCGGTTACATCATGTCTGTGACTATAACAGAACGTGTGTAGCAGGCAAAACCCCAAGGAAAACTGTTCACCAAAAAAAATATATATATCCCTCCGCCAGTTGTCTGTATTGTCTATGGCAAGGGAAAATAGATAGCGCCCAGTTTACAATTCCTACAGCTTCCACACGATGTCGCCAGTCTTGGCAATTGGGTTGAAGTTAATCCTTGGTGAAATGAAGAATAGGCACTTCCTGTCATCGGGTACACCGGAGGAAGTTATGAAAGAGAGAATATCGACCATGATTTCAAGACCTGCTGCTATTGAATACAGATCGCCCCGTGATCAATTTGATCGATTATTAACGTTTACTAATACCTAAAGTTGGATTACAAAAGTAGTTTGAAGTGTTTTGTCAAAGTTTATAGGCAACTTTTTTAATTAAAAAAAATGACGTTGCGTTTTGGAAAGCTGTTTTTTCCTGAATCAGACAGGCTTCATAAATTGACATTTTGGGTATACATGGACGGATTTAATCGAAAAAAGACCCAATTGTGATGTTTATGGGACATATAGGGGTGCCAACAAAGAAGCTCGTCAAAGGTAATGAATGTTTTATATTTTATTTCTTTGTTTTGTGTAGCGCCGGCTATGCTAATTATTTTGTTTACGTCCCCTTCAGGTATTTCGGGGGGTTGCATGCTATCAGATAATAGCTTCTCATTCTTTCGCCGAAAAGCATTTTAAAAATCTGACATGTTGGCTAGATTCACAACGAGTGTAGCTTTAATTGAGTACCCTGCATGTGTGTTTTAATGAAAGTTTGAGTTTTAGCGAGTACTATTAGCATTTGGCGTTGCGCATTTGCATTTCCTGTTGGCTAAGTGAGACGCTAGCGTCTCACCTTGCTCTAAGTTAAGAAGGAAAGAAATTCCACAAATGAACTTTTAACAAGGCACAACCGGTTAATTGAATACATCCCAGGTGACTACCTCATGAAGAAGGTTGAGAGAACGCCTCAGTGCAAAGCTGTCATCAAGGTAAATGGTGGCTACTTTTAAGAATCTCAAATTTAAAATACATTTTGATTTGTTAACACTTTTTTGGTTACTAATGTAGATGATTCCCATGTGTTATTTTATAGTTTTGATGTCTTTAATATTTTTCTACAATGTAGAAAATAGTAAAAAATAAACCTTTGAATGAGTAGGTGTTTCCAAACTTTTGACACTATAAATATATACAAATACAAACAATGGAGTAAGAAACTATTTTATTTTTGGTTCTGGTGGGGGTAAGATAGTTGAACTAAGATCACGAGTCATTTATACTATGATATTGTATATCATTAATTTAACATTCAAAAGGCAGTCACACATATGAGCTATCTTTTTTTGCAGGTGCAATGTAACAGATGAATAAGATGAGAAGAAAGAGTGCATTAATGGAGGTACAGGATGCCTTTTAAATAGTTATTTTGGGGGGGATGAAGGTATTCACAGGTTGGAGGAGCGAGAAGAGAGAGTATCAGCATGCATTCATCAACGCCATCTTCACAGAAATTTCAGTGGCAAGATAAAAAGATAATTTCACATATTGAGTTTTCAATCCATGTTGTAAAACTGTATCTGAAAGACCACCATCACTTTAATTATATACCTCCCAACTATCTCTGTATTTATTCCTGAACTGTGATGTCCCACCTGCACATCACATAGATATTTTCCTAGCTTGGATGTCAGTCTGTTTCTGCTCTCTTGCCAGCTTCCACTGGAGCAAACAGATCTGGGACCAGGCCACTGTTTAACCATTTTAGGGAAAGATTTGCCGGACGTTTTCACCAGGTTCAGAGTAAAGGTGCTATGTGTAAAGGTGCTACGTGTAAAGGATGCTATGTGTAAAGGTGCTACGTGTAAAGGTTCTACATGTAAAGGTGCTACGTGTAAAGGTGCTACGTGTAAAGGATTCTACGTGTAAAGGTTCTACGCGTAAAGGATGCTACGCGTAAAGGATGCTATGTGTAAAGGATGCTACGTGTAAAGGATGCTACGTGTAAAGGTTCTACGTGTAAAGGATTCTATGTGTAAAGGTGCTATGTGTAAAGGTTCTATGTGTAAAGGTGCTACATGAAAAAGTTCTACGTGTAAAGGTGCTAAGCGTAAAGCTGCTACATGTAAAGGTGCTATGTGTAAAGGTTCTACGTGTAAAGGTGCTACGTGTAAAGGTGCTAAGCGTAAAGCTGCTACATGTAAAGGTGCTATGTGTAAAGGTTCTACATGTAAAGGTGCTACGTGTAAAGGTGCTACGTGTAAAGGTTCTATGTGTAAAGGTTCTACGTGTAAAGGTTCGACGTGTAAAGGTTCTACGCGTAAAGGATTCTACGTGTAAAGGCGCTACGTGTAAAGGTGCTACGTGTAAAGGTGCTACGTGTATAGGTTCTACTTGCAAAGGATGATACGTGTAAAGGTGCTATGTGTAAAGGTGCTACGTGTAAAGGTGCTATGTGTAAAGGTACTATGTGTAAAGGTGCTACGTGTAAAGGTGCTACGTGTAAAGGTGCTACGTGTAAAGGTTCTGTGTGTAAAGGTGCTACGTGTAAAGGTGCTACGTGTAAAGGTGCTACGTTTAAAGGTGCTACGTGTAAAGGTGCTACGTGTAAAGGTGCTATGTGTAAAGGTTCTACGTGTAAAGGTGCTATGTGTAAAGGTGCTACGTGTAAATGTTCTACGTGTAAAGGTTCTGCGTGTAAAGGTGCTGCGTGTAAAGGTACTACGTGTAAAGGTGCTATGTGTAAAGGTTCTACGTGTAAAGGTTCTACGTGTAAAGGTGCTGCGTTTAAAGGTGCTACGTGTAAAGGTGCTATGTGTAAAGGTGCTACGTGTAAAGGTGCTATGTGTAAAGGTTCTACGTGTAAAGGTGCTACGTGTAAAGGTACTACGTGTAAAGGTGCTATGTGTAAAGGTTCTACGTGTAAAGGTTCTGCGTGTAAAGGTGCTGCGTGTAAAGGTTCTGCGTGTAAAGGTGCTGCGTGTAAAGGTACTACGTGTAAAGGTGCTATGTGTAAAGGTTCTACGTGTAAAGGTTCTGCGTGTAAAGGTGCTACGTGTAAAGGTGCTACGTGTAAAGGTGCTATGTGTAAAGGTTCTACGTGTAAATGTGCTACATGTAAAGGTGCTACGTGTAAAGGTGCTACGTGTAAAGGTGCTACGTGTAAAGGTGCTATGTGTAAAGGTTCTACGTGTAAAGGTTCTACGTGTAAAGGTGCTGCGTGTAAAGGTGCTACATGTAAAGGTGCTACGTGTAAAGGTGCTATGTGTAAAGGTTCTACGTGTAAAGGTGCTACGTGTAAAGGTACTACGTGTAAAGGTGCTTGGGTCAAATATTTTGGGTAGCCTTCCACAAGCTTCCCACAATAAGTTGGGTGAATTTTGGCCCATTCCTCCTGACAGAGCTGGTGTAACTGAGTCAGGTTTGTAGGCCTCCTTGCTCACACACGCTTTTTCAGTTCTGCCCACAACTTTTCTATAGGATTGAGGTCAGGGCTTTGTGATGGCCACTCCAATACCTTGACTTTGTTGTTCTTAAGCCATTTTGCTACAACTTTGGAAGTATGCTTGGGGTCATTGTTCGTTTGGAAGACCCATTTGCAACCAAGATTTAACTTCCTGACTGATATCTTGAGATGTTGCTTCAATACATCCAGATAATTTCCCCCCCTCATGATGCCATCTATTTTGTGAAGTGCATCAGTCCCTCCTGCAGCAAAGCACCCCACATGATGCTGCCACCCCCGGTCTTCACCGTTGGGATGGTGTTCTTCGGCTTGCAAGCCTCCCCCTTTTTCCTCCAAACATAACGATGGTCATTATGGCCAAACAGTTCTATTTTTGTTTCATCAGACCAGAGGACATTTCTCCAAAATGTATGATCTTTGTCCCCATGTGCAATTATAAACCGTAGTCTGGCTTTTTTATGGGGGTTTTGGAGCAGTGGCTTCTTCCTTGCAGAGTGGACTTTCAGGATATGTCGAGATAGGACTTGTTTTACTGTGGATATAGATACTTTTGTACCGGTTTCCTCCAGCACCTTTACAAGGTCCTTTGCTGTTGTTCTGGGATTGATTTGCACTTTTTGCACCAAAGTACGTTCATCTCTATGAGACAGAACGCATCTCCTTCCTGAGCGGTATGACGGCGGCATGGTACCACGGTGTTTACTTGCGTACTATTGTTTGTACAGATGAACGTGGTACCTTCAGGCATTTTGAAATTGCTCCCAAGGATGAACCAGACTTGTGGAGGTCAGATTTTTTTTTAAATGAGGTCTTGGCTGATTTCTTTTGATTTTCCCATGATGTCAAGCAAAGGGGCACTGAGTTTGAAGGTAGGCCTTGAAATACATCCTCAGGTACACCTCCAATAGACTCAAATTATATCAATTAGCCTACCAGAGGCTTCTAAAGCCATTACATCATTTTCTGGATTTTTGTAAACTTCTGACCTGGTGGAATTGTGATATAGTGAATTATAAGTAAAATAATCTGTCTGTCAACAATTGTTGAAAAGATTACTTGTGTCATGCACAAAGTAGATGTCCTTGTTAACAAGAAATTTGTGAAGTGGTTGAAATACGAATTTTAATATCTCCAACCTAAGTGTATATAAACTTTCGACTTCAACTGTAGATCCCCTGAACGCAGCTCACTCTCCAGATCCCTATCACCTGAATTCTGATCACCTGTTCACACACCTGTATGTCATTATCACACACTATTTAGTTCAGTTCTTTGCACCCCATCATTGTGAGGTATTGTTTGTTTTTCGGCGTAATTTAATCCTCCCTTGAATGATAGTTTTGGCCTACCTCACTATCGACACCTTCTGTCTTTTCCCTGCCTGTACTGTTGCCTTTTTGGACCCCCTGTGTATGACCTTCTGCCTGCCCCTGGACCCAGCTACCTTCCTCCTCCAATGAGGTGCCTTTACAAATAAACACCTGCTGCGCTTTGCGCTTGAAACCAGCTCTCTGTCTCCCCTCCTGTTCATTACACTTTTAACTTTTGGGTTTGATCCACCAGCTTCAAACAGCTGGTTAGTGTAGTGTCAACAACGCAGACACTGCCAGCTAGCCTACATAGTCAACAACGCAGCCTCTGCCAGCTAGCCTACTTCAGCAGTACTGTATCATTTTAATCATTTTAGTCAATAAGATTCTTGCTACGTAAGCTTAACTTTCTGAACACTCGAGACGTGTAGTCCACTTGTCATTCCAATCTCCTTTGCATTAGCGTAGCCTCTTGTGTAGCCTGTCAACTATGTGTCTGTCTATCCCTGTTCTCTCCTCTCTGCACAGACCATACAAACGCTCCACACCGCGTGGCCGCGGCCACCCTAATCTGGTGGTCCCAGCGCGCACGACCCACGTGGAGTTCCAGGTCTCCGGTAGCCTCTGGAACTGCCGATCTGCGGCCAACAAGGCAGAGTTAATCTCAGCCTATGCCTCCCTAAAGTCCCTCGACTTCTTGGCACTGACGGAAACATGGATCACCACAGACAACACTGCTACTCCTACTGCTCTCTCTTCGTCTGCCCACGTGTTCTCGCACACCCCGAGAGCTTCTGGTCAGCGGGGTGGTGGCACCGGGATCCTCATCTCTCCCAAGTGGTCATTCTCTCTTTCTCCCCTTACCCATCTGTCTATCGCCTCCTTTGAATTCCATGCTGTCACAGTTACCAGCCCTTTCAAGCTTAACATCCTTATCATTTATCGCCCTCCAGGTTCCCTCGGAGAGTTCATCAATGAGCTTGATGCCTTGATAAGCTCCTTTCCTGAGGACGGCTCACCTCTCACAGTTCTGGGCGACTTTAACCTCCCCACGTCTACCTTTGACTCATTCCTCTCTGCCTCCTTCTTTCCACTCCTCTCCTCTTTTGACCTCACCCTCTCACCTTCCCCCTACTCACAAGGCAGGAAATACGCTCGACCTCATCTTTACTAGATGCTGTTCTTCCACTAACCTCATTGCAACTCCCCTCCAAGTCTCCGACCACTACCTTGTATCCTTCTCCCTCTCGCTCTCATCCAACACTTCCCACACTGCCCCTACTCGGATGGTATCGCGCCGTCCCAACCTTCGCTCTCTCTCCCCCGCTACTCTCTCCTCTTCCATCCTATCATCTCTTCCCTCTGCTCAAACCTTCTCCAACCTATCTCCTGATTCTGCCTCCTCAACCCTCCTCTCCTCCCTTTCTGCATCCTTTGACTCTCTATGTCCCCTATCCTCCAGGCCGGCTCGGTCCTCCCCTCCCCCGCTCCGTGGCTCAACGACTCATTGCGAGCTCACAGAACAGGGCTCCGGGCAGCCGAGCGGAAATGGAGGAAAACTCGCCTCCCTGCGGACCTGACATCCTTTCACTCCCTCCTCTCTACATTTTCCTCTTCTCTCTCTGCTGCTAAAGCCACTTTCTACCACTCTAAATTCCAAGCATCTGCCTCTAACCCTAGGAAGCTCTTTGCAACCTTCTCCTCCCTCCTGAATCCTCCTCCCCCTCCCCCCGTCCTCCCTCTCTGCAGATGACTTCGTCAACCATTTTGAAAAGAAGGTCGACGACATCCGATCCTCGTTTGCTAAGTCAAACGACACCGCTGGTTCTGCTCACACTGCCCTACCCTGTGCTCTGACCTCTTTCTCCCCCTCTCTCCAGATGAAATCTCGCGTCTTGTGACGGCCGGCCGCCCAACAACCTGCCCGCTTGACCCTATCCCCTCCTCTCTTCTCCAGACCATTTCCGGAGACCTTCTCCCTTACCTCACCTCGCTCATCAACTCATCCCTGACCGCTGGCTACGTCCCTTCCGTCTTCAAGAGAGCGAGAGTTGCACCCCTTCTGAAAAAACCTACACTCGATCCCTCCGATGTCAACATCTACAGACCAGTATCCCTTCTTTCTTTTCTCTCCAAAACTCTTGAACGTGCCGTCCTTGGCCAGCTCTCCCGCTATCTCTCTCAGAATGACCTTCTTGATCCAAATCAGTCAGGTGTCAAGACTAGTCATTCAACTGAGACTGCTCTTCTCTGTATCACGGAGGCGCTCCGCACTGCTAAAGCTAACTCTCTGTCCTCTGCTCTCATCCTTCTAGACCTATCGGCTGCCTTCGATACTGTGAACCATCAGATCCTCGTCTCCACCCTCTCCGAGTTGGGCATCTCCGGCACGGCCCACGCTTGGATTGCGTCCTACCTGACAGGTCGCTCCTACCAGGTGGCGTGGCGAGAATCCGTCTCCACACCACGTGCTCTCACCACTGGTGTCCCCCAGGGCTCTGTTCTAGGCCCTCTCCTATTCTCTCTATACACCAAGTCACTTGGCTCTGTCATAACCTCACATGGTCTCTCCTATCATTGCTATGCAGACGACACACAATTAATCTTCTCCTTTCCCCCTTCTGATGATCAGGTGGCGAATCGCATCTCTGCATGTCTGGCAGACATATCAGTGTGGATGACGGATCACCACCTCAAGCTGAACCTCGGCAAGACGGAGCTGCTCTTCCTCCCGGGAAGGACTGCCCGTTCCATGATCTCGCCATCACGGTTGACAACTCCATTGTGTCCTCCTCCCAGAGCGCTAAGAACCTTGGCGTGATCCTGGACAACACCCTGTCGTTCTCAACTAACATCAAGGCGGTGGCCCGTTCCTGTAGGTTCATGCTCTACAACATCCGCAGAGTACGACCCTGCCTCACACAGGAAGCGGCGCAGGTCCTAATCCAGGCACTCGTCATCTCCCGTCTGGATTACTGCAACTCGCTGTTGGCTGGGCTCCCTGCCTGTGCCATTAAACACCTACAACTCATCCAGAACGCCGCAGCCCGTCTGGTGTTCAACCTTCCCAAGTTCTCTCACATCACCCCGCTCCTCCGCTCTCTCCACTGGCTTCCAGTTGAAGCTCGCATCCGCTTCAAGACCATGGTGCTTGCCTACGGAGCTGTGAGGGGAACGGCACCTCAGTACCTCCAGGCTCTGATCAGGCCCTACACCCAAACAAGGGCACTGCGTTCATCCACCTCTGGCCTGCTCGCCTCCCTACCACTGAGGAAGTACAGTTCCCGCTCAGCCCAGTCAAAACTGTCCGCTGCTCTGGCCCCCCAATGGTGGAACAAACTCCCTCACGACGCCAGGACAGCGGAGTCAATCACCACCTTCCGGAGACACCTGAAACCCCACCTCTTTAAGGAATATCTAGGATAGGATAAAGTAATCCCTCCCACTACTGTTCCACTGGATGTCATAAGGTGAATGCACCAATTTGTAAGTCGCTCTGGATAAGAGCGTCTGCTAAATGACTTAAATGTAAATGTAATGTAAATGTAATAATAATTCATTGTAGATTGGAAATATATGATGGTACAATTAAAGTTAAATAGTTAAAAGGTTAAATAAAAAATGTGTTAATAAAATACAATGATTCCCTACAGTATCCAGTGCTTGTTTTCTCACAAACTGAAATTTTAGTGAAAAATGTTGAATTTTAGAAACAAAGAAATGACAGAGAGATTTCTAAATTGGCTACTTGAAATTGGCTAGTACATTGGCTACACTAAAACAGCTTTCCCATTTTCCCAGATGTCGCTCCGGCTGGAGAAATCAATAGGCAAATATCACAGCCAATCACAGCACTGTCTGGTAAGTGATACTGTGAAACACTTATCATTCCACTATTACTGCAGATTCCGTATATTAAGGACATTTTCTGAAATTACAATGTAACATTTTTACAAACTCCCATGCGTAGCATCTTTAACTGTGTTCTTTCTCATAAACTGTAAATTATCACTGCATCTTACCTTGTATGTTTTATTCCCCCTGGGGGAAAAACCTGCTGCACGTCTGACCCTTTCAGAAAGACCTCAACCCTTAGAACTAAACTGAATATCAAATGTGAGGGCAAAACCAGTGATTTCATAATATATTCCAGCCCATCATTTAAACATATTCAGCAAGTGTCCAGTTGACATGGTTCTGTGTCAGACCTCGGTTCAAAGACTATTTCAAATCATGTCCCATACTTTATCTGAGTTTGATTGAGCTTGTCTGGTGCAATGGAATCAATAGAATTGTCACAAAAGTTCCAACCCCACACATCTGGCACTCCAGACAGGCTTGAGCAAACGCTCAAAGTATATGCAAGATTTCGAGCAGATTTTTAAGCAGACTAGCGTTTTTTGTCATGAATCTTGTTCTGGAGACAGCTCTACAGAGTGGTCACTAACTGGCAAAGCCACAAAGTCATAAAATATAACCCTAACCTTAACCTTAACCACACTGCTAACCATATTTTCTGTTTTCATTCATGTTTACAATATAGCCAGTTTTGACTTTGCAGCTGGCCTATCTATGGGGAAATCACTCAGTTCTGCTTCATGACAATAAACGTCAACTTTGTGTGTTTTAATTGAAGAGTGGTTGTTGGTTGAATCCCAAATAGCACCCTATGCCCTACATAGTGCACTACTGCCTACGGGCCCTGGTCAAAGTAGTGCACTGCATAGGGAATAGGGTACCATTTTGGACTGATACCCCGACTCTCTCTTTATTCAAAGCACAGTGATGACAATCCAGGCTGCCCGCTTTTATCATTAAGTGGCTGGTGTTGTTCGACATTAACTTTCATGTTATCAGCTAATGTATAATCTAACTGAGCTTGGCTTTAGTTTGGAGTGCCTCCGTGCATATCTATTAGAACAAGCCTGGCCAGGTGATTGTTATCCCCATTTATGACGGATCAAAAGTCTGCATGTTCTAACCACAAATACAAAGACTTAGAGAAGCTTCTGGTAAGGTCAAGTAATAGTGGACGTTTTTGCTGCCAGAGATGTATTGCTTGCAGTGTATTCCTTGATCATAAATATTCAGATGTATCGTCACTGCCACTTGGGCTTGCGAGTGGCGCAGCGCTCTGAGGTACTGCATCTCAGTGCTTGAGGCGTCACAACAGACACCTTGTGTCACGGCTGTTTGTGGAAGAAGATGAGGACCAAGGTGCAGCGTCGTACGCGTTCATCTTTATTATTGGAACTGAACACTGATTAACCTAAATAACAAAGAGAATGAACAAAAACTGAAACAGTTCTGTCTGGTGCCCTAACAGAGACAGAAAACAGAGACAGAAAAAAGGAACTAAGGCCAGGATGTGACAGTACCCCCCCCTCAAAGTTGCGGACTCTGGCCGCAAAAGCTAACCCCATAGGGGAGCGTCTGGGTGGGCATCTGTCCGCAGTGGCGGCTCTGGCGCGGGACGTGGACCCCACTCCACCATAGTCTTGGCCCACTTAAGTGGCGCCTTTGGAGCGGCGACCCTCGCTGCCAACCTCGGACTGGGGACCCTTGCAGCAGGCCCCGAACAGGTGGGAGACTCCAGCAGCGCCGACGTGAAGGGCGACTCCGGCAGCGCCGGCGTGAAGGGCGACTCTGGCAGCGCCGGAGTGAAGGGCGACTCTGGCAGCGCCGGCGTGAAGGGCGACTCTGGCAGCGCCGGAGTGAAGGGCGACTCTGGCAGCGCCGGCGTGAAGGGCGACTCTGGCAGCGCCGGAGTGAAGGGCGACTCTGGCAGCGCCGGCGTGAAGGGCGGCTCCGGCAGCTCCTGACAGGAGGGAGACTCTGGAAGCGCTGGACAGGAGGGAGCCTCTGGAAGCGCTGGACAGGAGGGAGACTCTGGAAGCGCTGGACAGGAGGGAGCACCTCGAGGGAGGAGATGGAGAGACAGCCTGGTGCGTGGGGCTGCCACAGGAGGCCTGGTGCGTGGAGGAGGCACTGGATGGACCGGACCGTGGAGGCGCACTGGAGGTCTCGAGCACCGAGCCTGCACAACCTGTCCTGGCTGGATACTCCCTGTAGCCCGGCAAGTGCGGCCGGGTGGAACAGACCGCATTGGGCTGTGCTGGCGAACCGGGGACACCGTGCGTAGGGCAGGTGCCATATAACCCGGGCCGAGGAGACGCACTGGAGACCAGATGCGCTGAGCCGGCTTCATTCCTCCTGGCTCGATGCCTACTCTAGCCCAGCCGATACAACGAGCTGCGATGTAGCGCACCGGGCTACGCCTGCACACTGGGGACACCGTGCGCCTCACAGCATAACACGGTGCCTGCCCGGTCCATCTCTCGCCACGGTAAGCACGGGGAGTTGGCTCAGGTCTCCTACCTGACTTAGCCACACTCCCCCTGTGCCCCACAATACATTTTTGGGGCTGCCTCTCGTCCCTGTTGCGCTGCCGTGCTAACTCCTCATAACGCCGCCCCTCGGCTTTAGCTGCCTCCAGCTCTTCCGATATTCCCCAGCCTGTGCCCAGGGTCCCCTACCGTCCAAAATCTCCTCCCATGTCCAGGAGTCCAGAACCCTCTGCGGTTGTGGTGGGTAGTTCTGTAATGGCTGTTTGTGGAAGAAGATGAGGACCAAGGTGCAGCGTGGTACGTGTTCATCTTTATTATTGGAACTGAACACTGATTAACCAAAATAACAAAGAGAATGAACAAAAACCGAAACAGTTCTGTCTGGTGCCCTAACAGAGACAGAAAACAGAGACAGAAAAAAGGAACTAAGGTCAGGACGTGACACCCTGGTTTGAATCCAGGCTGTATCACAACTGGCAGTGATTGGGAGTCCCATAGGGTGGCGCACAATTGGCCCAGCATCATCTGGGTTTGGCCGGTGTAGGCCGTCTTTGTAAATAAGAATTTGTTCTTAACGGACTTGCCTAGTTAAATAAAGGTTCAATAAAACAACTGTCAAAGTACAGTCAATTTTAAATCCTTACGCCTATCCAACAGTAAATGATTAATAAATATGTCTTCCTAAATTGAGTACTCAGCATTGCATTTGTAGATATTATGACAGATGATGTGAGCGGCAGGGAGAGGAGAGAGGGGATTGGGTTGTGGTGTGGTGTGGTGCATATTGTAGCTAGAAGAGTTGTGCTGTGTAGAATAGCTGGTGAAACACTGTTGTGTTGTTATTCTGTAATCTGGGTTGTGTTGGGCTGTGTAATATTACATTGTTGGACTGTGCTGTTGTGTTGGGTTATGTTGTATACTGTAGGTAGGTACAGGCTTGCTGGGGACAAACTCTGAGCCTTGGGGGTTATTGTGTCAGGCACATGCACCGGCTGTTTCTCTCAAACCCAGCCTTCTGTTATGCTAATGGCGGCAAACGGCTTGGCCCTTTGTCCAAGACACAGAGAGAGAGAGGGGCCTAGAGGGAGGGAGGGAGAGAGACACAGAGAGACTAAAAGGGAAAGAGACTGAGTAACAGGATGAGAGTAACTAAAGGGAGGGAACAGAGTGAGGGAAATAAGACATAAAATAATAGGAGGGGGGAGAAAAAAAGATCGAGATCGAGAGAGAGAGAGAGAGAGAGAGAGAGAGAGAGAGAGAGAGAGAGAGAGAGAGAGAAAGAGAGAGAGAAAGAGAGAGAGAGAGAGAGAGAGAGAGAGAGAGAGAGAGAGAGAGAGAGAGAACGAGAGAGAGAGGTAGACAGAGAGAACGAGAGAGGAGAGAGATACAGAGGATAGGAGAAAGAAGGTGTCCTACTCCCCCTGACCTACCCCCAGCCTCCCAACGTCACAGTCTGAGAAAGACAAAACAAGCTACCAGTCAGCTGGGCTCCTCACTCGCTTTGAACACTCACGTCACACACTCTGCACGCTCATCCATACACTCTCAAACCCACTCACTCACTCACGCCCACAAACCCAGACATATACAGTCAGCACACACTCGCCTCGGCTCTCAGATCTCATCCACCCGTCGGTGTGTATGAGTCCCTGTGCAACACGCTGAGAATCACTCCCTCACACACTACGTCCGTCATTGGCTCCTTGGCTCTGACCGGGGAGGAGGATTCTCCTGTATGGCCTGTGACTCTGCTCTAACTGAAGACTACAACACAGAGCAGAGAGACAGGGAAGAGGAGAGGGAGAGAAACGCTACCCCCCTCAGAGAGAACAAAAAACAGCCTGTCGGTGTGGCAGCAGCAGCAGCAGCAGCAGCAGCAGTAGAAGAAGCCTTTGTCTTGTCCAGCTTGGTCCACATGCTCCCCCCGTAGAAAGAAGAGAACAGAAGAGAGGAGAGGAGCAGCTCTGAGCACTGACACATTGACCTACTCTAGCACGAAGAGAACAACGTTTGCTGTTTGCTGTGTTTCCCTGTGTGGATTCAGATTCAGTACTTGGACAGCTCCGGAGCGCTCTGCTCTCCAACACATTCCTGTAGTATAGTATATGTGAAGTCTCCCTCGTCGAGACCCCATTCCCAGGGGCAGCCCTGGACCCCCAGCCCCAGCCCCCCTTGGCTCGCTCCCTGGCTCCCTGCGCCCCTCTCCCCCTGGGGACAGTGGACAGCATGGCCAGCCTGGAGCACCAGTGGGAGAAGCAGCTCTTTGAGAAGTTCTGGAAGGGGACGTTTAAGGCTGTGGCCACACCGAGACCAGGGAGCATCATCGTGGCCAGCATCACCGCACGGAGGAGGGTAATCAGGTCAGTTATCTCTATAATTCACATTTCAAAAGGCTTTATTGACGGGACAAAACATTTGACATTTTTATTGCCAATCAACATTGTTGAACAGTTCAACCATACATTACACTCAATCTCTCAATTCTCTTCATCTCTCTCTATGTCAATAATGCAACTGTAGTTGTGTAAAAATCTGGCTTATTTTGTACCTATACGTATGATAGAATTGCCCACCGGTAGACATGCTGGTAGATAAGAAAGATAAGTATGTAGAAAATGTTTGGGCTGTAGCTGAATCAAGCAAACAAGCAGGTGGTTAAACCTTGTGTAACTATGAGCAGTCAGTAGACAGTCCAACACCAAGTGAATTAATAAGGAATATATGGGTGTCCTACATACGGCCCACGTGGGGGACCAATTCATCATGCATGTGGTGTAAGTTCAATTGTGTAAATACAATATTGCTTTTATTTATGATTATTTGTAAAAAAAAAATAAACAATGGGGGAGGGGCTCAATATACTTTAAACAGGGGTGCAAGTAGTATTAATTTCTTCCCGGTATGTGACCTCCTATATGCTGCGCATGCCCCAACATATTTTATGTACCTAATCTTTGAATTACATATAGAATCCCTATTAATTCAATAGGATCTCTGTTGGCCCAGTTGTAAAGATTGGTTATTTCACTTTTAAAATGTGTTACCTTTTATTGTGGTGTAAACACAGCCAGTCAGGATGTTTTCATCTGATTGTCAAACAATCACTTCAAAGGTCTTCTTTACTAGGCTAGTGGCCACATTCATCTAGTCACAACATACATTCAGCCTCCAAACAGCGCAGGATGGAAAGAGACCTGTTACACAAAACATCAAAAAGTCTGATGACATTTGGTGATGGTCATTAGGCCATAATTTACGAGTCCACTTCTGTCTGGACACGTCTTGGTGTCGAGTGTTCACATCAAACCACATCGCATTTTGGACCTTAGGCTATTTCACCCGTTTTCAAGTCCATTCGCTCATTTTTCATGCCTTGTTATATTCTAGAATATTCTTAATAGTGTTTTCATTATTGTTATAAGCTCATATGATAGGCTCACTATTTGTTTTCCTGGTGTCCGACCATACTGCCTTACTTTGACCCCTGCTTTAAAATAACTAAAACCACATCGAAACTGTGAATAGATGATAATGGACTTCATACAGTTTATTGACTGGGTCCAGCTCACTAATAATCACTACATTCATACAGTTTATTGACTGTGTCCAGCTCACTAATAATCACTACATTCATACAGTTTATTGACTGGGTCCAGTTCACTAATAATCACTACATTCATACAGTTTATTGACTCGGTCCAGCTCACTAATAATCACTACATTCATACAGTTTATTGACTGTGTCCAGTTCACTAATAATCACTACATTCATACAGTTTATTGACTCGGTCCAGCTCACTAATAATCACTACATTCATACAGTTTATTGACTCGGTCCAGCTCACTAATAATCACTACATTCATACAGTTTATTGACTGTGTCCAGCTCACTAATAATCACTACATTCATACAGTTTATTGACTGTGTCCAGCTCACTAATAATCACTACATTCATACAGTTTATTGACTGGGTCCAGCTCACTAATAATCACTACATTCATACAGTTTATTGACTGTGTCCAGCTGACTAATAATCACTACATTCATACAGTTTATTGACTGGGTCCAGTTCACTAATAATCACTACATTCATACAGTTTATTGACTGGGTCCAGTTCACTAATAATCACTACATTCATACAGTTTATTGACTGGGTCCAGCTCACTAATAATCACTACATTCATACAGTTTATTGACTGTGACCAGCTCACTAATAATCACTACATTCATACAGTTTATTGACTCGGTCCAGCTCACTAATAATCACTACATTCATACAGTTTATTGACTGGGTCCAGCTCACTAATAATCACTACATTCATACAGTTTATTGACTCGGTCCAGCTCACTAATAATCACTACATTCATACAGTTTATTGACTGTGTCCAGCTCCCTAATAATCACTGACATAAAAACTAGACAGTCAAGGAGCATAGACAATTCAAAAAAGAAATGATGGATACAGGCCTATTTTTTCCATATTTTGTCGTGAGGAAATATAACACATTTTCAGTGCGGAACTCGTTAAAGACCGAATGCGGCCCCTGGGACAAAATTAGTTTGACACCCCTGAGTTAAGGTTTCAACATGTCTACATGTTATATGTAGATAGAGGATTACATAACAGAGAAAAAAAACTCATGACAGGCAGGCATATCAAGTAAACATGACAGAGGCTTCAGTAGAATTTCCCAATTTCTTTTAAAGGTTACATGGTTGTCTTATCTTCTCTCTCTGAGGCTCTGTCCCCTCCAGTGACATGGTGGCCATATGCCTTTATCTCTCTGTGAAGTGCCACCGTGTGTGTTACATATTCATGCTCCTTTTCAGTGTGTGTGTGTATATGTGTGTGTGTGCGTTTGGTTTTACTATCCTTTTGGGGACCGGAAGTGGGGACATTTCGTTAGGTCTACACAAGGAAAGGGGCTATTTTAGGTTAAAGGATTAGGTTTAAGGTTAGGGTAGGGTAGGAATTAGGCTTAGGGTTAGAATTAGGGTTAGGGGTTTGCGGTTAAGGTTAGGTTAATGATTTTTTTGAAGGGAATCAATTGTTTGTTCCCAACAGAGGGTAAAACAACATGTGTGTTATGTATTCATGCCCACTTTCATTGTACTATCAGCCCTCAGAGCACACAGACGGACGGACGGACAGACAGACAGACAGACAGACAGACAGACAGACAGACAGACAGACAGACAGGCAGGCAGGCAGGCAGGCAGGCAGGCAGGCAGGCAGGCGAAAAACAGACAGGAAGGCAGACAGACAGACAGACAGGCAGGAGAAAAACAGACAGGCAGGCAGACAGACAGACAGACAGACAGACAGACAGACAGACAGACAGACAGACAGACAGACAGACAGACAGACAGACAGACAGACAGACAGACAGACAGACAGACAGACAGACAGACAGACAGACAGACAGACAGACAGACAGACAGACATGCAGGCAGGCAGGCAGGCGAAAAACAGACAGACAGACAGACAGTTGTATCAGTGTTTATCGTCTCCTCTCTCTCTCTCTCTCTCTCATCCACTTATCCTGATCCTCCTGTTCTAGCTGATCCCATCCTCACAATCAAACACGATCCCCCGGCACTGACAACTTTATCCCTCATCCTATCGCCCCATCCTGACCAAAAAAGTAAGACAAAAACCCAGTCTGGGGATTCACACAGAGACGTGCTGCCGTCAGGATGGGGCAGCACTTATCAACAGGAGACTCGCCCTGTCACAAATTACACCCTATTCCTTTTCAAACTATTAAGCCCAACCGAGTCGAGCCAAACCAAGCTGTAATGAGCTGGCCTGGTTATCCACTATAGTTTCTGGATCCATGCTGAAAATGAAATGGCACAATATAGTGAGCAATTTGTATAAATATCATTATAAACTGGTTGGTTCGAGCCCTGAATGCTGATTGGCTGAAAACCGTGGTATATCAGACCGTATACCATGGATATGACAAAACATGCATTTGTACTGCTCTAATTACTTTGGTAACAAGTTTATAATAGCAATAATGCACCTTGGGGGGTTTGTGGTATATGGCCAATATACCACAGCTAAGGTCTGTATCTAGGCACTCCGCAATGCTTCATGCTAAAAACAGCACTTAGACGTGCTATAATGACCACATACCACAGTCACCCAAGGTGCCTTATTGCTTAAATTGTAATGTCTTTTACACACAAAATAACTAACATTATGATCAATAGTGTAACAGCTCTGAAGTTCACGTAAGATTCTAATAACCTTCATTGATGGCAGTGGTGTAAAGTACTTAAGTAAAAATACTTTAAAGTCCTACTTAAGTAGTTTTTTGGGTACTTTTATTTAACTACATTCATAAAGAAAACAGTGTACCTTTTACTCCATGCATTTTCTCTGACACCAAAATGTACAGTGGCTAGTGAAAGTATTCACCCCACTTGGCATTTTTCCCATTTTGTTGCCTTACAACCTGGAATTAAAATTTATTTTTGGGGGGTTTGTATCATTTGATTTAAACAACATGCCTACCACTTAGAAGATGCAAAATATTTTCTATTGTGAAACAAACAAGAAATACAGAAAACTTGAGCGTGCATAACTATTCACCCCCACAAAGTCAATAGTTTGTGGAGACACCTTTTGCAGCAATTACAGCTGCAAGTCTCTTGGGGTATGTCTCTATAAGCTTGGCACATCTAGCCACTGGGATTTTTGCACATTCTTCAAGGCAAAACTGCTCCAGCTCTTTCAAGTTGGATAGGTTCCGCTGGTATACAGCAATCTTTAAGTCATACCACAGATTCTCAATTGGATTGAGGTCTGGGCTTTGACTAGGCCATTCCAAGACATTTAGATGTTTCCTCTTAAACCACTCAAGTGTTGCTTTAGCAGTATTCATAGGGTCATTGTCCTGCTGGAAAGTGAACCCCCGCCCCAGTCTCAAATCTCTGGAAGACTGAAACAGGTTTCCCTCAAGAATTTCCCTGTATTTAGTGCCATCCATCATTCCTTAAATTCTGACCAGTTTTCCAGTTCCTGCCGATGAAAAACATGCCCACAGCATGATGCTGCCACCACCATGCTTCATTGTGGGGATAGGGTTCTCGGGGTGATGAGAGGTGTTGGGTTTGCGCCAGACATAGCATTTTCCTTGATGGCCAAAAAGCTAAATTTTAGTCTTATCTGACCAGAGTACCTTCTTCCATATGTTTGAGGAGTCTCCCACATGCCTTTTGGCAAACATCAAACGTGTTTGATTACTTTTACCTTTAAGCAATGGATTTTTTCCTATGGACAGATACTCCAATCTCTGCTGTAGAGCTTTGCAGCTCCTTCAGAGTTATCTTTGGTATTCTCTGATTAATGCCCTCCTTGCCTGATCCGTGAGTTTTGGTGGGCGGCCCTTTCTTGGCAGGTTTGTTGTGGTGCCATATTAATGGATTTAATGGTGCTCCGTGGTATGTTCAAAGTTTCGGATATCTTTTTCGAACTCAACCCTGATCTGTACTTCTCCAAAACTTTGTCCCTGACCTGTTTGGTGAGCTCCTTGATCTTAATGGGGCCGCTTGCTTGGTGTTGCCCCTTGCTTAGTGGTGCCCCTTGCTTAGTAATGTTGCAGAATCTGGGGCCTTTCAGAACAGGTGTATATATACTGAGATCATGTGACACTTAAATGGAGTCGACCTGTGTACAATCTAACTAATTATGTGACTTCTGAGGTAATTGGTTGCACCAGATCTTATTTAGGGGCTTCATATCAAAGGGAGTGAATACATACGCACGCACCACTTTTCAATTATTTTTAATTTTACATTTTTAGAAACAAGTTATCTTTTCCATTTCACTTCACCAATTTGGACTGTTTTGTGTCTGTCCATTACATGAAATCCAAATGAAAATCCATTTAAATTACAGGTTGTAATGCAACAAAATAGGGAAAAAACCAAGGGGGATGAATACTTTTGCAAGACATTGTACTTATTACATTTTGAGTGATTAGCAGGACAGGAAAATGGTCAAATTCATGTACTTATCAAGAGGACATCCCTGGCCATCCCTACTGCTTCTGATCTGACGGACTCACTAAAGACAAATGCTTTATTTGTAAATTATGTCTGAATGTTGAACTGGGCCCCTGGCTATCCATACATTTAAAAAAAACAAGAAAATTGTGCTGTCTGGTTTGCTTATTATTTTAAATTATTTATACTTTGACTTTTAATACTTAAGTACATTTTTGTAATTATATTTACTTTTGATACTTCAGTATATTTAAAGCCAATAACTTTTAGACTTTTACTCAAGTAGTATTTTACTGGGTAACTTTCACTTTTACTTGAGTCATTTTCTATTAAGGTATATTTACTTTTACTCAAGTATGACATTTGGGTAATTTTTACACTACTGATTGATGTTTATGCGTGACTCAGTTGGTAGAGCATGGCACCTGCAATGTCAGGATGGTGGGTTTGATTCCCGCTGGGGCCACCTGTAAGAAAATGTATGCATGCGCTGCTCTATAAATCATTGGATAAAAGCTTCTGCTAATTAGCATCTATTATAATAATTTGGTTTTGACACCCACTATCATCACTAAAAGTTGTATCACACGGCCGTTGTGCTCCTATTAAAATGATTGTTATTTAAACAAGCCAATAATATGTTTACCTGATCCTAGTCCTCTATTCACAAAATGCCAGTGATACTGTATTTATTTAAATATTTGTTTTGTGATTCAACATGTGGCTTTTTCAAAGGGTTATTTTCTATGTTGAATGTTACAATGTGACTTTATTTTAGCCAGTTTGTTGACTCAACACAAATTCCCTCCAGCCAAAATGAAGGGGGAACAGAGAAACAGTCCTCTTGATTTCTGGATATATAAAAAAACGACACCCTCTAAATATACCATCTCTCTCTGTGTTGAACTGAGCACACACAAAACAAATAGTGGGAGTAGCAGATAGGGGTTCTATAAAGAACCATAATCATAGGGTTCCAAGTGGAACCTCTATGGTGCTATAAAAAAACCTTTCCTAAGGTTCTGTTGAAAAAGGTTACACATAGCACCAAAACAGGGTTCTGCTATGCTGCCCTACAAAGGCAAAACGCAGTGACAACAAATTTGGTCAAAAAATCTTTGATCTGTGGTATTCAGTTTCCTGACACAAGAACAAGCCAGTTGATTAGAATATATCACTGAGTATCAGAAATTGCTGTCTGTCAAGGCAAAAAGCAGATTTTGCAGCTAACAAAATTACGTGTTTACTGCGTTTCTGCCTTTGTAAGACAACATGGTTTCCTCACATTTCCTCACTTTTCTTTGGCACTGAGCAAATGTCAGGTCTTCTAAGCGCAAACCTGAACGTTGTGAAAATGATGTGCATCTTCTTGTGCGCCTTTACTGTGAACACGGAGGCTGTACCTGCTTTAAGTTACAGATATAACAGTGGCCAAGTAGGCTACTGGGGCTATTTGATCATAATGTAGGCCTACCAGAGTGGCCTGCCATCAAAAACAATGAAGAAAATGCATCCCATAACATGGAAATAGCTATTCTATCATTCAGCCTACAGTAGCAGCCAAGGTGTGGTGTCCAATGTAGGTCTACATTCCATGAAACTTTTGGAAAAAAATATGCAGGGCTTGACATTAACCTGTTTATCCACTTGTCCTTCAGACAAGGAGGTGACTGAAAATGTGTTGTTTGCTGCAAGAAACTACTTTACAAAATAAAGTTAATTATTATACCCATACCATTATTACAGAGAATCAGACAAATTATGCTATATTCTGCCCATTGTCTACTTAGCTTATTCAAGCCTTTCTAACAACACTTCCCCTTTAAGATAAGAAAAAACACTTCCCCTTTAAGATAAGAAAAAACGCTTATCAAAGATGGCTAGAAATGTACACATTTTGTGCTCTTGTAGGAAGAAACCACTCCTCCATTGCTGACTAGAAATTAGCTGTAACTGGGCTAATAACTCACTAACTAGCAAAGAATGTGATCAAATGTGCAGCCACATCTACCTACAGCTCTCGCTTTGATCTCAAAACAAGCACATCTACTTGCGACCACCCATGCTGTAAACACAGTCCAGTTCAAAGTGAATGGCACAGATCCATATATGGCAATGGTCTATTTGCATATAGGGATACTGCAGCTCTGATTGGTTATGCCGCACTGGTCTGTGGAGTATGGGCTGAGATGTGCCTGTCAATGCAATAGAATCCTATACACGCGTTCTGCCTATAAGAAAATCTCTTGCATAGTCCGTTTTGCATACTAAGTCTTGCATAGTTTGTCTTGTTTCAGTATGTTGCTTTGAAAGTGTTGAGTATGAGCAATTCCCACAGTAGAGGGAAACATTCATAGTCTTAACTAAAGGGGAAAACTATAAAGTTGAGTGAAGTTCAATCTCGAGCTTCTGTGCGGCAGTGGTTCTATAAAGACATTTTCTCAATCTGAAAGATTCTTTGTAGATAATTTTGAAGAACCATAGAGGTTATTTTTTCTTTCTTCCGGTCAGCCATTTTGTTAAAATTCCATAAGTGTTATTTTGTTAATTGACAAGTTGAATCAGGTTAGCTACCTCTGGAACAGCTGGTGGTGCCCGAAATGAGAACAACTGACTGATATAGTCAACCATTCTCAATTGACACAAGGCAATACGTGAGTCTTTAACAAGACACCATCATCACTAGCCATAGTCTTCTAGAGTATGTAAAGGGATAAAACAACAGATTAGATCAACTGGAATGACAGTCTCAATCACGGTTGCACCAACCAAAAAAAACTGTGTGAACCACGCCCCAAAATATTTAATGAAACACCTCGCTTACGTTTGAATTATCACTAAAAGAGGAAAGAGCCCTTTTGTGAACTGTAAAGAACCATTACCCTTCCCAAAGAACCCTTTTGTGAACTGTAAAGAACCATTACCCTTCCCAAATAACCCTTTTGTGAACTGTATAGAACCATTACCCTTCCCAAAGAACACTTTTGTGAACTGTAAAGAACCATTACCCTTCCCAAAGAACCCTTTTGTGAACTGTAAAGAACCATTACCCTTCCCAAAGAACCCTTTTGTGAACTGTAAAGAACCATTACCCTTCCCAAAGAACCCTTTTGTGAACTGTAAAGAACCATTACCCTTCCCAAAGAACCCCTTTATGAAATGTAAAGAACCATTGAAGGGTTCCAAGGGTTATTTGAGTCAGTATGGTTCCACATAGAACCATTACCCTTCCCAAAGAACCCTTGCGGGAACCCTCATTTTTTAGTGTGCAGTGTAACGGTGTCCTTATAGTGTCTGGGATAGCACCAGCGGATGCTGCATTAGTGGATGCTGGCTCTATCTGCCTGTCTGTTCAGTTTTAGCCCTTCTTAAAGCTTGTCCTCCAGCTCCAGTGTCTCCTCTCCTCTCCTCTGCTCTGGAGAGGCTAACTGTGGCTAACATTGACGCTGACGCAAGCATCACAGGCGGGTAGATGACAGACATTTACATAGCCTGAAGAATTATTTTTCTGCTCTGTCATTCCCTACTTTGGTCTGAGACTGCCATCATTGAAGTTGTTTATGGTGACGAGGAGCACAAGATGAGTTGTACAAAACAAAGTAGTCAGTGATTGGAATCGTCTCTAACCAATCAGAGAATCAAAGCCAACAACTTATTTTCAAACCTCCACTTCATCCACGTGTATTTCTGGCTCTGCACCAACACATCAGTTTCTGAACCAATCAGTAAGCTGCAAAAGTGCTCGCATTCAGTGAAGGGTCAGGGAGGTACTCAGATCCAGACACATTTTTAGGAAGAAACTAACACCCGTGGGTCCGTGGGTGTGGTGTACCGATCAGCCAGAGCAAGGAGTCTGGGTAGCCAGGCAGACATTTACAACCAACTGAACAAATGTTCCAAATTTTTCCCCAGCCAGAGGACAGGTTGCCAATCAGACAGCTAACACCCTGTTTACATCAACCTATTTTGTTCTCTCTCTCTCTATCTCTCTCTTTATCTTTTTCCACTTTCTCTCTCTCTCTCCATCCCCCTTTATCTCTCTCTCTCTCTCTCTCTCTCTCTCTCTCTCTCTCTCTCTCTCTCTCTCTCACTCACTCACTCACTCACTCACTCACTCACTCACTCACTCACTCACTCACTCACTCACTCACTCACTCACTCACTCACTCACTCAAATCAAATGTATTTATATAGCCCTTCGTACATCAGGTGATATCTCAAAGTGCTGTACAGAAACCCAATTTAAAACCCCAAACAGCAAGCAATGCAGGTGTAGAAGCACGGTGGCTAGGAAAAACTCCATAGAAAGGCCAAAACCTAGGAAGAAACCTAGAGAGGAACCAGGCTATGTTGGGTGGCCAGTCCTCTTCTGGCTGTGCCGGGTGGAGATTATAACAGAACATGGCCAAGATGTTCAAATGTTCATAAATGACCAGCATGGTCCAATAATAATAAGGCAGAACAGTTGAAACTGGAGCAGCAGCACGGCCAGGTGGACTGGGGACAGCAAGGAGACATCATGTCAGGTAGTCCTGAGGCATGGTCCTCGGGCTCATGTTCCCCGAGAGAGAGAAAGAAAGAGAGAAAGAGAGAATTAGAGAGAGCACACTTAAATTCACACAGGACACCGACTAGGACAGGAGAAGTACTCCAGATATAACAAACTGACCCTAGCCCCCCGACACATAAACTCTTGCAGCATAAATACTGGAGGCTGAGACAGGAGGGGTCAGGAGACACTGTGGCCCCATCCGAGGACACCCCCGGACAGGGCCAAACCCCACCCACTTTGCCAAAGCACAGCCCCCACACCATTAGAGGGATATCTTCAACCACCAACTTACCATCCTGAGACAAGGCCGAGTATAACCCACAAAGATCTCAGCCACGGCACAACCCAAGGGGGGTGGGGCGCCAACCCAACTCACTCTCACTTTCTTTCACTTTCTTTTATCACTCTCTTTTTCCTCTCTCTCTCTCTCTCTCGCTCTCTCTCTCTCTCACTTTCTTTCACTTTCTTTTCTCACTCTCTTTTCCCACTCTCTCTCACTCTCTCTCCCCATCCACAATGCACATAGACAACACAGGGAGATTGTAAAAGGGGTAGAGGAACATCCTCCCTGGTAGAGTGCTGTATGTAAGGTATATATGTTGGTAATGCTCCTTCGCGTTCTGACGGTAACTGGGGAATGCTTAGCCCAACAGAACACATAGCCTCAGGCCTAGTTCCTCTCTTTACTTGCGCACTTCCTCTCTCTGTTTATCACTCTCTTTATCTCCTGCTCCATCCCTCGCTCTTTCTCTTGCTCTCTCCCCCTCCCTCCCTCTCTCCCCTTCTCTCTCTCTCTCCCTCTCTCTCTCTTTCGCTCAGAGAATCACATTATTCACTGTGTATAACCGAGGGGTGATGAACAATCCTAGTGAACTCCTGGGAAGTGACAGTTAGTGTAGAACAGACAGAGCTGGAGAGAGGAGAAGAGGGGGAGACAGAGAGAGAGAGATGTTTCATGTTCAATCAGTGTCCTCCCTCCTCCTTCCCCTTTTCCTGTCCTTTTTTTTCTTTTTTCATTCCTCTCTCTCTTTTCATTCCTCTCTCTCTTTTCATTCCTCTCTCTCTCTTTTCATTCCTCTCTCTCTTTTCATTCCTCTCTCTCTTTTCATTCCTTTCTCTGTCTTTTCATTCCTTTCTCTCTCTTTTCATTCCTCTCTCTCTTTTCATTCCTTTCTCTGTCTTTTCATTCCTCTCTCTCTCTTTTCATTCCTTTCTCTGTCTTTTCATTCCTCTCTCTCTCTTTTCATTCCTTTCTCTGTCTTTTCATTCCTTTCTCTGTCTTTTCATTCCTTTCTCTGTCTTTTCATTCCTCTCTCTCTTTTCATTCCTTTCTCTGTCTTTTCATTCCTCTCTCTCTCTTTTCATTCCTTTCTGTCTTTTCATTCCTCTCTCTCTTTTTTCATTCCTCTCTGTCTTTTCATTCCTCTCTCTGTCTTTTCATTCCTCTCTCTTTTCATTCCTCTCTCTCTTTTCATTCCTCTCTCTGTCTTCATTCTTCCATCATTACTGGAGCTTGAGACCCATAGACCCCCTCCACTCTCTCCATCCCTTCCCCCTCCCCTCTCTCCTTCCCCTCCCCTTTCTCCTTCCCCCTTCGTTCTCTTCTTCCCCTCCCCTCTCTCATTCCCCCTCCCCTCTCTTCTTCCCCTCCCCTCTCTCATTCCCCCTCCCCTCTCTTCTTCCCCTCCCCTCTCTCCTTCCCACTCCGTTCTCTTCTTCCCCTCCCTCTCTCCTTCCCCCTCCCCTCTCTTCTTCCCTTCGCCCTCCCCTCTCTCCTTTCCCTCCCCCTCCCCTCTCTACTTCCCATTCCTCTCTCTCCTTTCCCTCCCCTCTCTTCTTCCCCCTCTCATCTCTCTTTCCCCTCCCCCTCCCCTCTCCCCTCCCCTCTCTCCTTCCCTCCTACCCTCTATTTTCTCTTCCCCTCTGTCCTCCCCTTCTCTCCTTCCAGTCTTCCCCTCTTCCTCACTCGGGTTGGCAAAGGGAGGAATGGAGGGAGGGAGGGAGGAATGGAGGGAGGAATAGAGGGAGTCATGGAGGGAGGAAGGGAGGAATGGAGGGAAGAATGGAGGGAGGAAGCTAGACATGAGTTGACTAACTCTACAGCTGGAGGTTCCAGCCTTCAGCTATTATAGCCCTGCAAGCTGTTTTGTTCAGAGGCACTCTTCATTAAAAATGCAGGCCGCTGGGGCACAGAGTTGGGGGCTATCGTGGTGTTTGTGTGTGTGTTCTCCCCTGTGTGTGTATGCGCCTGCAAGTGTGTGTGTGTGTATGTGTGTGTGTGCGCACCCTGCTTGTTTGTGTGTGCTTGCAGGGGTTAACAGGGACTTTGTCCAACACTGAGGCAGATGGTAGCCTGTGGGAGTGTAGCGGGGGGAGGAGCCTCTTACCTCAGCCCTCAGCCCGCTGCTCTAGCCAGGAAAATAAATTACAGATAAGGGATTGGAAGCTGTTCCCTCCATCCAAAGGCATTGGGGATGCACTTTCTAACACATTGAGTAGCCTGTAAATGAACAAGGAATTAACTGCTGTTGCATCCAAAGGCATAGAGGATAGATTTTTATAACAACACACATTGGCATAGAGGCATAGTAGTCTGTGAATGAATATGGAAAAAAGTCACCTTCAATCTAAACCAGTGTCACTAGTCCATCTTGAATGGAAAGGCATAGAGATGAAATACACTTCCTAACACGGATACAGACTCAGTGTAGCTGTAAATGAACAATAGACTCTCTCTCATATGTAGACCAGAGGCAGAAGTACTCCCTGGAGAGTAGCCACTCTCCTCCTCTCCTCCGAACTTGATGGATGAGGGGATGATACCGGAGTACAGTCCTGCCACTAGTACCTCTCTTTTTTTCATAATTCTCTCATTATATCTCTCTCTCCCCTCCTATTCTCTCGCTCAGTCTCTCTCCTTCTCTCTCTCTCCCTTTTTCCTTCCTCTCGAGCTTTCACTATATCTGTCTCTACGTCTGTCTTTCTCTCTTTCTCATCTCTGTCTCCCTCCCTCCCCTCTATCTCTCTTCCCTTCCCAACTCAGTGTCGGTTAGAGGGATTGTATTCTATTTCACTGCTAGTTCTACTCCCTCTCAGTGCTCCCAGTCATTCTATTACTGTCTGCTCATTGGACCAGGCTGCTCAGAAATGTTCATTACTGTCTTCTCATTGGACCAGACTGCTCAGACATGTTCATTACTGTCTTCTCATTGGACCAGACTGCTCAGACATGTTCATTACTGTCTTCTCATTGGACCAGACTGCTCAAACATGTTCACACGGTCTGCTCATTGGACGACCAGACTGGTTAGGTATGTTCATTACTGTCTTCTCATTGGACCAGACTGGTTAGGTATGTTCATTACTGTCTTCTCATTGGACCAGACTGGTTATGTATGTTCATTACTGTCTTCTCATTGGACCAGACTGGTTAGGTATGTTCATTACTGTCTTCTCAATGGACCAGACTGGTTAGGTATGTTCATTACTGTCTTCTCATTGGACCAGACTGGTTAGGTATGTTCATTACTGTCTTCTCATTGGACCAGACTGGTTAGGTATGTTCATTACTGTCTTCTCATTGGACCAGACTGCTCATTCAGGATATAATGATACAGATACAGCCTCCTAGTAGGACTCTACACGTGTCCCAAATGGCACTCTTTTCAGAAAATCATTGAACATCACAGCACGTTGAAGTATTTAGAGGTAACCGTTGGAAATCTTGTATATGTACTATAGCTTCTGGTGTCTGCATGTGTAGATGGTGCTGAAACTCTTGCTGTACAGTACATACATTGACTTAGGTTCTGACTCTGAGGCCACTGTGGTTCTAACTATGCCCATCTGTGCAGTATTGGTGGTGCTGGGATGGATTTCCATGGTGTTGGGCTGGGATGCTCCTGGCTGTGCTGCCATGTTACAGTACAGAGCTGGAGAGCAGCTGATATTCAGGCCTGTACTTCCTCCTTCAAACCTAGCTTGGGTTCTGTCGACTCTCTCACAGTACTGCCATGCTCAGGTTGAGCTGCTATGGTACAGAGTTGGAGAGTGGTTGGAACTCTTGTCCCCAGGGGGTTTCTCTTGAGTAATTCCTCCCTAATCTAACAGCAGGATTTCAGGGAGATGCTATACGGACACGCCTGGCGCGCAAATTGACGATGTACAGTATGTCGTGCAGATGAGAGTCGAGTGGAGATGAATGGATTGGGTTCAGTTACTTCAGTCAGTTGTCCTGATGAGCCCTTCCCAGCTAGCTACTTTGTAATGGCCAGCTGGCAACAACAGCAGCATGGCGCTAGTTAAAACTTGTAAAAGAAAGTGATGTTTATTTCGATGGGCTAAGGACAAATAACTTGTAGTATTGTTCACAATCTGGATGTCACCGGGACATGCCAATTAGCTAACATAACGACAAGCTGGGCAGCTGTATCACATGTCGTCGGCGGTAGCTAAAGTGGCCAATTTGCCCCATCCCACTTGATTTCATTAGGAGTAGGATAGCAGCCTACACAAGAAATAACTTCTCATTTCGGTATTAAATGGTACTAGTAACCATCTGGATGTCACCGTGCCAGAGTCTACTACTCAAAATGAGGAGAGTTTTTCGCTTCAAGCTGGCAACACAACAAAATGCGGCACATTGTACTTTGCTTCCACTTGCTGAGCACTGCTGTCCTGTAAGGAGAGGGCAGGAGCACCATAGTGTAACTAATATCAGGCCAGTAAGGAGAGGGCAGGAGCACCATAGTGTAACTAATATCAGGCCAGTAAGGAGAGGGCAGGAGCACCATAGTGTAACTAATATCAGGCCAGTAAGGAGAGGGCAGGAGCACCATAGTGTAACTAATATCAGGCCAGTAAGGAGAGGGCAGGAGCACCATAGTGTAACTAATATCAGGCCAGTAAGGAGAGGGCAGGAGCACCATAGTGTAACTAATATCAGGCCAGTAAGGAGAGGGCAGGAGCACCATAGTGTAACTAATATCAGGCCAGTAAGGAGAGGGCAGGAGCACCATAGTGTAACTAATATCAGGCCAGTAAGGAGAGGGAAGTAGCTAGATAGTGTAGCTAATATCAGGCCAGTAGGGAGAGGGAAGTAGCTAGATAGTGTAGCCAATATCAGGCCTGTAACGAGAGGGCAGGAGCACCATAGTGTAACTAATATCAGGCCAGTAAGGAGAGGGAAGTAGCTAGATAGTGTAGCTAATATCAGGCCAGTAGGGAGAGGGAAGTAGCTAGATAGTGTAGCCAATATCAGGCCAGTAAGGAGAGGGCAGGAGCACGATAGTGTAGCTAATATCAGGCCAGTAAGGAGAGGGAAGTAGCTAGATAGTGTAGCCAATATCAGGCCAGTAAGGAGAGGGAAGTAGCTAGATAGTGTAGCCACTATCAGGCCAGTAAGGAGGGGGAAGTAGCTAGATAGTGTAGCCAATATCAGGCCAGTAAGGAGAGGGAAGTAGCAAGGTAGTGTAGCCAATATCAGGTCAGTAAGGAGAGGGAAGTAGCTAGATAGTGTAGCCAATATCAGGCCAGTAAGGAGAGGGAAGTAGCTAGATAGTGTAGCCAATATCAGGCCAGTAAGGAGAGGGAAGTAGCAAGGTAGTGTAGCCACTATCAGGCCAGTAAGGAGAGGGAAGTAGCAAGGTAGTGTAGCCAATATCAGGTCAGTAAGGAGAGGAAAGTAGCTAGATAGTGTAGTTAATATCAGGCCAGTAAGGAGAGGGAAGTAGCAAGGTAGTGTAGCCAATATCAGGTCAGTAAGGAGAGTGAAGTAGCTAGATAGTGTAGCTAATATCAGGCCAGTAAGGAGAGGGAAGTAGCTAGATAGTGTAGCCAATATCAGGCCAGTAAGGAGAGGGAAGTAGCTAGATAGTGTAGCCAATATCAGGCCAGTAAGGAGAGGGAAGTAGCTAGATAGTGTAACCAATATCAGGCCAGTAAGGAGAGGGAAGTAGCTAGATAGTGTAGCCAATATCAGGCCAGCGTGACAGCTAATGCAAATTTACTGTATTGATGTTTACCAGAAATGTAGAACAACGTTTTAGACTGTTTTGCAACATCTATGTTATGGAGTTCTTTATCTCTTCAGTGTATGTATGATTTTGTCTGAATGTAGTTTTATATTACATTTTCGCTTAGCTAGTTCCCCGACTGTTTAACTAATTTGTATTGGATTACACATATTGTGTGCAGCTGTGGGCTCTTCAAGGAAATATTTACCTATTTGTAATGGTAAAGTGTTTTTGTAGATCTCTGAGCGATGTTCAATCAATTCCACGGTTAATTTCATGTTTCATGTGTATCTGAGCTATTGCCGTTCAAACAGGCAGAAATTGGGCCCGGTATGACATTCTAAACTGTTTTAAGAAGGTCAACCCATGGATCATTTACCTATTTGATTTAGAATTTTAAGACCCCTTTAGATATAAAAAAATATGTAACAACTAACATTAATTTGGCCTTTACTACTAAAGCCCATAAAAAACACATTGAATAACACATTTATAAATGGCAAAAAAGACAGTAAAACAATAAATCATATAGGAATAAGGTTTGGAAATGTCTGCCTTGTATCTAGAACAGGAAATATATACAGTACCAGTCAAAAGTTTGGACACCCCCACTCATTCAAGGGTTTTTCCTTATTTTTACTATTTTCTGCATTGTAGAATAATAGTGAAGACATCAACACTATGAAATAACACATATGGAATCATGTAGTAACCCAAAAAGTGTTAAACAAATCAAAATGTTTTTTATGTGTGCTTTGCACACTCTTGGCATTCTCTCAACCAGCTTCAGGAGGCAGTCAGCTGGAACTCATTTCAATTAACAGGTGTGCCTTGTTAAATTTTAATTTGTGGAATTTATTTCCTTCTTAATGCATTTGAGCCAATCAGTTGTGTCGTGACAAGGTAGGGGTGGTATACAGAAGATATCCCTATTTGATAAAAGACTGACATAAGTATTCAGACTCTTTGCTATGAGACTCGAAATTGAGCTCAGTTGCATCCTGTTTCTATTGATCACCCTTGAAATGTTTCTACAACTTGATCCGACTCCACCTGTGGTAAATTAAATTGTATTGGATTGACAGATCTGGGGAAGGGGGTACCCCAACATTTCTGCAGCATTTAAGGTCCTCAAAAACACAGTGGCCTCAATCATTCTTAAATGGAATAAGTTTTGAACCACCAAGACTCTTTCTAAAGCTGGCCGCCCGACCAAACTGAGCAATCGGGGGAGAAGGGCCTTGGTCAGGGAGGTGACCAAGAACACAATGGTCACTCTGACAGATCTCCAAAGTTCCTCTGTGGAGAAGGGAGAACCTTCCAGAAGGACAACCATCTCTGCAGCACTCGATCAATCAGGCCTTTATGGTAGAGTGGCCAGATGGAAGCCACTCCTCAGTAAAAGGCACGTGACAGCCCGCTTGGAGTTTGCCAAAAGCCACCTAAAGACTCTCAGACCATGAGAAACAAGATTCTCTTGTCTGATGAAACCAAGATTGAACTCTTTGGCCTGAATGTCAAGTGTCAAATCTGGAGGCAACCTTTCAAAATCCCTACGGTGAAGCATGGTGGTGGCAGATTCATGCTGTGGGGATATTTTTCAGCGGCAGAGACTGGGAGGCTAGTCAGGATCGAGTGAAAGATGAACAGAGCGAAGTACAGAGAGATCCTTGATGGAAACCTGCTCCAGAGCGCGCAGGACCTCAGACTGGGTGAAGGTTCACCTTCCAACAGGACCTTAAGCACACAGCCAAGACAGCGTAGGATTGGCTTCAGGACAAGTCTTTGAATGTTCTTGAGTGGCCCAGCCAGAGCCCAGACATCTCTGGAGAGACCTTAAAACAGCTTTGCAGCAACGCTCCCCATCCAACCTGACAGAGCTTGAGAGGATCTGCAGAGAAGAATGGGAGAAACTCCCCAAATACAGGGGTGCCAAGCTTGTAGCGTCATACCCAAGAAGACTCAATGCTGTAATCGCTGCCAAAGGTGCTTCAGAGTAAAGGGTCTGAATACTTATGTAAATGTCATATTTCATTTTTTTTTAATTGTATTGTAGCAAAAATGTCTAAAGCCTGTTTTAGCTTTGTTCTTATAGGGTATTATGTATAGATTGGTTGAGGAAAAATATTAAATCAATTTTAGAATAAGGCTGTAATGTAACAAAATGTAGAAAAAGCCAAGGGGTCTGAATACTTTCCCAAGGCACTGTATTTCCACAACCGTTTTCACATGTTGCTACCAACCGTATTAAAACCACAAAATGAAACATTTGTTCACAAAAAACAAAAAAAATCTCACATATTAGTGTTATTTAACACTGTAAATTAGAGGAATTTGTGGTTTTGGTTTTGTCAAATCTTTGTGTAGAGTGGCTGACGGACATAACTGAAGGAGTGTTTTTCAATGGGCCCTCTGCTATGATTCTGATGAGGCCCTGTTTTTCAATGGGCCCTCTCTGCTATGATTCTGATGAGGCCCTGTTTTTCAATGGGCCCTCTCTGCTATGATTCTGATGAGGCCCTGTTTTTCAATGGGCCCTCTGCTATGATTCTGATGAGGCCCTGTTTTTCAATGGGCCCTCTGCTATGATTCTGATGAGGCCCTGTTTTTCAATGGGCCCTCTGCTATGATTCTGATGAGGCCCTGTTTTTCAATGGGCCCTCTGCTATGATTCTGATGAGGCCCTGACAACTGGGGCGGCAGGGTAGCCTAGTGGTTAGAGTGTTGGACCAGTAACTGGAAGGTTGCAAGTCCAAATCCCCGTGCTGACAAGGTACGAATCTCTCGTTCTGCCCTGAACAGGCAGTTAACCCACTGTTCCTAGGCCATCATTGAAAATAAGAATTTGTTCTTAACTGACTTGCCTAGTTAAATAAAGATTAAATAAAAATAAAAACTATATTGAACTTGGAGAAATGTACCATTAGTCAGCTCACAGTTCACTTTTATGTAAAAATCAAACACATTGACATTTAATAAAGGGTCTTGTGGCATTTAAAGTAATTTGTGTTGAACAGAATGAGTTGTATGCTGCTGTGCTCTAATAGTGTGGGTACCATGAAACACTGGTCAAATCCCCTGTCATGAATATCTTTTATACAATGTTCCAGTCTGTCAGTATATCAGCTACTATAAAACTGTGTGTTAACTTAGCTCATAAGAACTCAAATAACGGACAGGAAGACCTATGTCCTTAAAGCTGAAATCTGCATAAATGGAAATAGGGCCACTGTTGTCCCCAGCAACATTTGATATGGGTTAGTTTCTTTGTTTCTGAACTGGAGGAGAGGAGCATCAAGCATCGTGATACAACATACATATATACATATATATACACACTCTGCTGTTCTGCTATGAATGCAATGATATCCCAGGGAAAAACAAAGGGTCTGAAACACGTTCATTGTTTGAAGTCATTTCTTTGTTGCTGTAATATCGCAAACGGATTCCAGCTTTAAAGCTTTGGTGGGACATTTCTGGCAATGCCCTTTTTTCTCCTATTTACCCAGAGTCATGGATCCCATTTTTATGTATCTGTGTGCAGTTAAAAGGAAGTTGAATGTAGTTTCTGGAGCCATAGCATTAGCGCAATGACTGGAGGTCTATGGAGACAGTTAGCGTTCCTTTAACTGGCATGTTGACATAGGCTAGTTTCTCACTTTCAGTTCCAATAAAAACTGTGACTATTCTTGTTGGACGTTGAAACATCTTTGTAGTAATGTTCGTCTGTGTTCTCAACGTTCTCTGTGACAAAGTGAAAAAGTGTTTATCATGAGGACTTTCTCATGGCAGTTAGTTATTCCTGTCCCTGAATCACTGCACAAGATGGCACCTCACAGATTCCACCACCCACCATTCCTTTTGACATCTAATCTCAAAGTGAAATAATAGTCCTAGTTCTAAAATAATCTTCTTTACCCTCTGTTCTTCAATGTAGTCCATCAGCGTGGGCAACTGTGACGTCAACAGTGGCTTGTATTCATGGCCGCCAAGAGAAGCCAGGCTTCCCCCCAAAAAATGTACCATGAAAAAAAGAAAAATACATAAAATAATTTATCTTTCATCTCTCTTGTCACGTTCTGACCATAGTTCTGTTATTTTATTCTTTGTTTTAGTATGGTCAGGGCGTGATTTGAGGTGGGCAGTCCGTTTGTTTTTCTATGTTTGGTTTCTGTTTCGGCCTAGTATGGTTCTCAGTCAGAGGCAGGTGTCGTTAGTTGTCTCTGATTGAGAATCATACTTAGGTAGCCTGGGTTTCACTTTTGGTTTGTGGGTGTTTGTTTCCGTGTGAGAGTTTGGGCCACACGGTACTGTTTCGGTTTTCGTTTTGTTCACATTGTTTATTGTTTTGTATTTCAGTGTTCAGTTCGTTTTGAATAAATCATCATGAACCCTTACGATGCACTTTGGTCCGATCCTTCTTCCACCTCTGAATGCCATTACATCTCTGTGTTTCATAATTTCCCTTAAATTCGAGGCTGAATGTATCTCACCCGCCCAAACAATTCTGTGCCCAAACAATTCGAGCTTTGCAGAAACAAGTCTCTCACCGAAGCCGCTTGTCCTACAATCTAAGCTATATGCCCTCAATCTCACACAAATTATCAAGGAACCTAACAGGTACAACCCTAAAACCATAACCAGCCTCTTAGATATCATCCTGACCAACTTGCCCTCTAAATACACCTCTGCTGTCTTCAACCAGGATCTCAGCGATCACTGCCTCATTGCCTGCAATTAGTAATGGGACCATGGTCAAACGACCACTGTCAAACGCTCCCTAAAACACTTCAGCGAGCAAGCCTTTCTAATCGACCTGGCCCGGGTAACCTGGAAGGATATTGACCTCATTCCGCCAGTAGAGGATGCCTGGTTGCTCTTTAAAAGTGCTTTCCTCACCATCTTAACAAAAGCATGCCCCATTCAAAAAATGTAGAACTAAGAACAGATATAGCCCTTGGTTCATCCCCTGGCTTGACTGCCCTTGACTAGCACAAAAACATCCTGTGGCGTTCTGCATTAGCATCGAATAGCCCCCGCGATATGCAACTTTTCAGGGAAGTCAGGAACCAATATACTCAGTCAGTTAGGAAAGCTAAGGCTAGCTTTTTCAAACAGAAATTTGCCTCCTATAGCACTAATTCCCCAACATTTTGGGACACTGTAAAGTCCATGGAGAATAAGAGCACCTCCTCCCAGCTGCCCACTGCACTGAAGATAGGAAACACTGTCACCACCGATAACTTTACGATAATCGATCATTTCAATAAGCATTCTTCTGGCCATGCTTGCCACCTGGCCACCCCTACCCCGGCCAACATCCCAGCATCCCCTGCAGCAACTTGCCCAAGCCCCCCCTCTTCTCCTTCACCCAAATCCAGACAGATGATGTTCTGAAAGAGCTGCAAAATCTGGATCCCAACAAATCAGCTGGGCTAGACAATCTGGTCCCTCTCTTTCTAAAATGATCAGCCGAAATTGTTGCAACCCCTATTACTAGCCTATTCAACCTCTCTTTCGTATCGTCTGAGATCCCCAAAGATTGGAAAGCTGCCGCGGTCATCCCCCTCTTCAAAGGGGGAGACACTCTAGACCCAAACTGTTAAATACCTATATCCATCCTGCCCTGCCTTTCTAAAGTATTTGAAAGCCAAGTTAACAAACAGATCAACGACTATTTTGAATCCCACCGTACCTTTTCCACTATGCAATCTGGTTTCCAAGCTGGTCATGGGTGCACCTCAGCCACGCTCAAGGTCCTAACTGATATCATAACCGCCATCGATAAAAGACAGTACTGTGGAGCCGTCTTCATCGAACTGGCCAAGGCTTTCGACTCTGTCAATCATAGCATTCTTACCGGCAGACTCAATAGCCTTGGTTTCTCAAATGACTGCCTCGTCTGGTTCACCAACTACTTCTCGGATAGAGTTCAGAGTGTCAAATCAGAGGGCCTGTTGTCCGGACCTCTGGCAGTCTCTATGGGGGTGCCACAGGGCTCAATTCTTGGGCTGACTCTTTTCTCTGTATATATCAATGATGTCGCTCTTGCTGCGGGTGATTCCCTGATACACCTCCACACAGATGACACCATTCTGTATACATCTGGACCTTCTTTGGAGACTGTGCTAACAAACCTCCAGACGAGCTTCAATGCCATACAACACTCCTTCCGTGGCCTCTAACTGCTTTTAAATGCTAGTAAAACTAATTGCATATTCTTCAACCGATTGCTGCCCGCACCCACCCGCCCGACTAGCATCACTACTCTGGACGGTTCTGACTTAGGATATGTGGAAAACTACAAATACCTAGGTGTCTGATTAGACTGTAAACTCTCCTTCCAGACTCACATTAAGCATCTCCAATCCAAAATTAAATCTAGAATTGGCTTCCTATTTCACAACAAAGCCTCCCTCACTCACGCTGCCAAACATACCCTCGTAGAACTGACTATCCTACCGATCACTGACTTCGGTGATGTCATTTACAAAATAGCCTCCAACACTCTACTCAGCAAATTGGATGTAGTCTATCACAGTGCCATCCATTTTGTCACCAAAGCCCCATATACTACCCACCACTGCGACCTGTATGCTCTTGTTGGCTGGCCCTCACTACATATTCGTTGTCTAACCCACTGGCTGCAGGTCATCTATAAGTCTATGATAGGTAAAGCCCCGCCTTATCTCAGCTCACTGGTCACCATGGCAACACCCACCCATAGCACACGCTCCAGCAGGTATATTTCACTGGTCATCCCCAAAGCCAACACTTCCTTTGGCCGCCTTTCCTTCCAGTTCTCTACTGCCAATGACTGGAATGAATTGCAAAGATCACTGAAGCTTGAGTCTTATATCTCCCTCACTAACTTTAAGCATCAGCTGTCAGAGCAGCTTACCATCACTGTACTTGTACACAGCCAATCTGTAAATAGCACACCCAACTACCTCATCCCCATATTATTACTTATCCTCTTGCTCTTTTGCACCCCAGTATCTCTACTTGCACATCCTCATCTGTCACTCCAGTGTTAATGCTAAATTGTAATTATTTCACCTCTTTGACCTATTTATTGCCTTACCTCCCTACTCTTCTACATTTGCGCTCACTGTACATAGATTTTTCTATTGTGTTATTGATTGTACGTTTGTTTATGTGTTACTCTGTGTTGTTTTTGTCTCAGTGCTTTGCTTTATCTTTTCCAGGTCACAGTTGTAAATGAGAACTTGTTCTCAACTGTCCTATCTGGTTAAATAAAGGTGAAATAAAAATATATAAATAAAAAATATCACGGTGGCAAGGCATATGAAATAAGAGGTTATAGTACAAACAGCGCAATTATCACAATACATACATTAGTTTGTAATATGGCTTTTTTATAGATATGGTGATTTTACCCACGTACCACTACCGAATGTCAATTACCTGTTCTTTGATGCAGACCTGTCAAAGGGGATTGACTTGGTACCCAAGGACACTAACAATTTCCTTCTCCAGAGAGACATATATAGTATGTGGAACTTTGTGAATTGAAGAGAGCTATCAACTCTGGGCCTTGTGCTTGATTGACACAAAGACATGAGGCCATTTTCACAGACAGACTGACAGACAGGGAGTGTGACTAAAAAGCCATGTAAGTATAGGCAGCATAAAAGCAGAATAAGATGATGTTGAACGAGAGAGAGAGGTAGGGAAAGAGAGAGAGAGGAAGGAGAAAGTATGAGAAAAGGACAGTGAGAGATTGTGAGAGAGAAAAAAGAGACAGAGAGGTAAAGAGAAATAAAGGAGAAAGATGGATAGAGAAAGAGGGACATCAGGCTGGACTTTTAATAAAGTGGCATTCAATACAGTTAATGTCAACATAATGGAGTGGATTAGGCTACAGTTAATGTCAACATTATGGAGTGGATTAGGCTACAGTTAATGTCAACATTATGGAGTGGATTAGGCTACAGTTAATGTCAACATTATGGAGTGGATTAGGCTACAGTTAATGTCAACATTATGGAGTGGATTAGGCTACAGTTAATGTCAACATTATGGAGTGGATTAGGCTACAGTTAATGTCAACATAATGGAGTGGATTAAACTACAGTTAATGTCAACATTATGGAGTGGATTAGGCTACAGTTAATGTCAACATTATGGAGTGGATTAAACTACAGTTAATGTCAACATTATGGAGTGGATTAGGCTACAGTTAATGTCAACATTATGGAGTGGATTAAACTACAGTTAATGTCAACATTATGGAGTGGATTAGGCTACAGTTAATGTCAACATTATGGAGTGGATTAGGCTACAGTTAATGTCAACATTATGGAGTGGATTAGGCTACAGTTAATGTCAACATTATGGAGTGGATTAAACTACAGTTAATGTCAACATTATGGAGTGGACTAAACTACAGTTAATGTCAACATTATGGAGTGGATTAGGCTACAGTTAATGTCAACATTATGGAGTGGATTAGGCTACAGTTAATGTCAACATTATGGAGTGGATTAAACTACAGTTAATGTCAACATTATGGAGTGGATTAAGCTACAGTTAATGTCAACATTATGGAATGGATTAGGCTACAGTTAATGTCAACATTATGGAGTGGATTAGGCTACAGTTAATGTCAACATAATGGAGTGGATTAGGCTACAGTTAATGTCAACATTATGGAGTGGATTAAACTACAGTTAATGTCAACATTATGGAGTGGATTAGGCTACAGTTAATGTCAACATTATGGAGTGGATTAGGCTACAGTTAATGTCAACATTATGGAGTGGATTAGGCTACAGTTAATGTCAACATAATGGAGTGGATTAAACTACAGTTAATGTCAACATTATGGAGTGGATTAAACTACAGTTAATGTCAACATTATGGAGTGGATTAGGCTACAGTTAATGTCAACATTATGGAGTGGATTAGGCTACAGTTAATGTCAACATTATGGAGTGGATTAAACTACAGTTAATGTCAACATTATGGAGTGGATTAAGCTACAGTTAATGTCAACATTATGGAATGGATTAGGCTACAGTTAATGTCAACATTATGGAGTGGATTAAACTACAGTTAATGTCAACATTATGGAGTGGATTAGGCTACAGTTAATGTCAACATTATGGAGTGGATTAGGCTACAGTTAATGTCAACATTATGGAGTGGATTAGGCTACAGTTAATGTCAACATTATGGAGTGGATTAAACTACAGTTAATGTCAACATTATGGAGTGGACTAAGCTACAGTTAATGTCAACATTATGGAGTGGATTAGGCTACAGTTAATGTCAACATTATGGAGTGGATTAGGCTACAGTTAATGTCAACATTATGGAGTGGATTAGGCTACAGTTAATGTCAACATAATGGAGTGGATTAAGCTACAGTTAATGTCAACATTATGGAATGGATTAGGCTACAGTTAATGTCAACATTATGGAGTGGATTAGGCTACAGTTAATGTCAACATAATGGAGTGGATTAGGCTACAGTTAATGTCAACATTATGGAGTGGATTAAACTACAGTTAATGTCAACATTATGGAGTGGATTAAACTACAGTTAATGTCAACATTATGGAGTGGATTAGGCTACAGTTAATGTCAACATTATGGAGTGGATTAGGCTACAGTTAATGTCAACATAATGGAGTGGATTAAACTACAGTTAATGTCAACATTATGGAGTGGATTAAACTACAGTTAATGTCAACATTATGGAGTGGATTAGGCTACAGTTAATGTCAACATTATGGAGTGGATTAGGCTACAGTTAATGTCAACATTATGGAGTGGATTAAGCTACAGTTAATGTCAACATTATGGAGTGGATTAGGCTACAGTTAATGTCAACATTATGGAATGGATTAGGCTACAGTTAATGTCAACATAATGGAGTGGATTAGGCTACAGTTAATGTCAACATAATGGAGTGGATTAGGCTACAGTTAATGTCAACATTATGGAGTGGATTAAACTACAGTTAATGTCAACATTATGGAGTGGATTAGGCTACAGTTAATGTCAACATTATGGAGTGGATTAGGCTACAGTTAATGTCAACATAATGGAGTGGATTAAACTACAGTTAATGTCAACATTATGGAGTGGATTAAACTACAGTTAATGTCAACATTATGGAGTGGATTAAACTACAGTTAATGTCAACATTATGGAGTGGATTAAACTACAGTTAATGTCAACATTATGGAGTGGATTAGGCTACAGTTAATGTCAACATTATGGAGTGGATTAGGCTACAGTTAATGTCAACATAATGGAGTGGATTAGGCTACAGTTAATGTCAACATTATGGAGTGGATTAAACTACAGTTAATGTCAACATTATGGAGTGGATTAAACTACAGTTAATGTCAACATTATGGAGTGGATTAGGCTACAGTTAATGTCAACATTATGGAGTGGATTAGGCTACAGTTAATGTCAACATTATGGAGTGGATTAAACTACAGTTAATGTCAACATTATGGAGTGGATTAAACTACAGTTAATGTCAACATTATGGAGTGGATTAAACTACAGTTAATGTCAACATTATGGAGTGGATTAAACTACAGTTAATGTCAACATTATGGAGTGGATTAGGCTACAGTTAATGTCAACATAATGGAGTGGATTAGGCTACAGTTAATGTCAACATTATGGAGTGGATTAGGCTACAGTTAATGTCAACATTATGGAGTGGATTAAACTACAGTTAATGTCAACATTATGGAGTGGACTAAACTACAGTTAATGTCAACATTATGGAGTGGATTAGGCTACAGTTAATGTCAACATTATGGAGTGGATTAGGCTACAGTTAATGTCAACATTATGGAGTGGATTAAACTACAGTTAATGTCAACATTATGGAGTGGATTAAACTACAGTTAATGTCAACATTATGGACTGGATTAAACTACAGTTAATGTCAACATTATGGAGTGGATTAAACTACAGTTAATGTCAACATTATGGAGTGGATTAGGCTACAGTTAATGTCAACATAATGGAGTGGATTAAACTACAGTTAATGTCAACATTATGGAGTGGATTAAACTACAGTTAATGTCAACATTATGGAGTGGATTAGGCTACAGTTAATGTCAACATAATGGAGTGGATTAGGCTACAGTTAATGTCAACATTATGGAGGGGATTAGGCTACAGTTAATGTCAACATTATGGAGTGGATTAGGCTACTGTTAATGTCAACATTATGGAGTGGATTAGGCTACAGTTAATGTCAACATTATGGAGTGGATTAAACTACAGTTAATATCAACATTATGGAGTGGATTAGGCTACAGTTAATGTCAACATTATGGAGTGGATTAGGCTACAGTTAATGTCAACATTATGGAGTGGATTAGGCTACAGTTAATGTCAACATTATGGAGTGGATTAGGCTACAGTTAATGTCAACATAATGGAGTGGATTAAACTACAGTTAATGTCAACATTATGGAGTGGATTAAACTACAGTTAATGTCAACATTATGGAGTGGATTAAACTACAGTTAATGTCAACATTATGGAGTGGATTAAACTACAGTTAATGTCAACATTATGGAGTGGATTAGGCTACAGTTAATGTCAACATAATGGAGTGGATTAGGCTACAGTTAATGTCAACATTATGGAGTGGATTAGGCTACAGTTAATGTCAACATTATGGAGTGGATTAAACTACAGTTAATGTCAACATTATGGAGTGGATTAGGCTACAGTTAATGTCAACATTATGGAGTGGATTAGGCTACAGTTAATGTCAACATTATGGAGTGGATTAGGCTACAGTTAATGTCAACATAATGGAGTGGATTAAACTACAGTTAATGTCAACATTATGGAGTGGATTAGGCTACAGTTAATGTCAACATTATGGAGTGGATTAAACTACAGTTAATGTCAACATTATGGAGTGGATTAGGCTACAGTTAATGTCAACATTATGGAGTGGATTAGGCTACAGTTAATGTCAACATTATGGAGTGGATTAGGCTACAGTTAATGTCAACATTATGGAGTGGATTAGGCTACAGTTAATGTCAACATTATGGAGTGGATTAAACTACAGTTAATGTCAACATTATGGAGTGGACTAAGCTACAGTTAATGTCAACATTATGGAGTGGATTAGGCTACAGTTAATGTCAACATTATGGAGTGGATTAGGCTACAGTTAATGTCAACATTATGGAGTGGATTAAACTACAGTTAATGTCAACATTATGGAGTGGATTAGGCTACAGTTAATGTCAACATTATGGACTGGATTAAACTACAGTTAATGTCAACATTATGGAGTGGATTAGGCTACAGTTAATGTCAACATAATGGAGTGGATTAAACTACAGTTAATGTCAACATTATGGAGTGGATTAAACTACAGTTAATGTCAACATTATGGAGTGGATTAGGCTACAGTTAATGTCAACATAATGGAGTGGATTAGGCTACAGTTAATGTCAACATTATGGAGGGGATTAGGCTACAGTTAATGTCAACATTATGGAGTGGATTAGGCTACTGTTAATGTCAACATTATGGAGTGGATTAGGCTACAGTTAATGTCAACATTATGGAGTGGATTAAACTACAGTTAATATCAACATTATGGAGTGGATTAGGCTACAGTTAATGTCAACATTATGGAGTGGATTAGGCTACAGTTAATGTCAACATTATGGAGTGGATTAGGCTACAGTTAATGTCAACATTATGGAGTGGATTAAGCTACAGTTACTGTCAACATAATGGGGTGGATTAGGCTACAGTTAATGTCAACATTATGGAGTGGATTAGGCTACAGTTAATGTCAACATTATGGGTGGATTAAGCTACAGTTACTGTCAACATAATGGAGTGGATTAAGCTACAGTTACTGTCAACATAATGGAGTGGATTAAGCTACAGTTACTGTCAACATTATGGAGTGGATTAAGCTACAGTTACTGTCAACATAATGGAGTGGATTAAGCTACAGTTAATGTCAACATTATGGAGTAGGCTACAGGGAGAATAGTAATGAGTGTCAGAGAGAGAGCAGGGGGAGGGCGAAAGGGAGAGAGAGGGAGAGAGATAGATGGAGAGAAAGAGCAACAGAGTAAGAAAGATAAAGATAAAGATAAGAGGCAATGAGACATGGAGAGAAAGAGAGAGGAGAGAGCTGAGAGAGAGGAGAGAGAGAGCTGAGAGAGAGGAGAGAGCTGAAAGAGAAAGAGAGAGGAGAGAGCTGAGAGAGAGGAGAGAGAGAGCTGAGAGAGAGGAGAGAGAGAGAGCTGAGAGAGAGGAGAGAGAGAGCTGAGAGAGAGGAGAGAGAGAGAGAGCTGAGACAGAGAGAGAAAGAGAGAGGAGAGAGCTGAGAGAGAGGAGAGAGAGAGAGCTGAGACAGAGAGAGGAGAGAGCTGAGAGAGAGGAGACAGAGAGAGAGAGAGAGCTGAGACAGAGAGAGAAAGAGAGGAGAGAGCTGAGAGAGAGGAGAGAGAGAGAGAGCTGAGACAGAGAGAGAGAGGTGAGAGCTGAGAGAGAGGAGAGAGAGAGAGCTGAGACAGAGAGGGAGCGATTCCCAAACCGTCCATAACAAAGCCATCACCTACAGAGAGATTAACCTGGTAGAAGAGACCCCTAAGCAAGCTGGTCCTGGGGCTCTGTTCACAAACACAAACACACCCTACAGAGCCCCAGGACAGCAGCACAATTAGACCCAACAAAATCATGAGAAAACAAAAAGATAATTACTTGACACATTGGAATGAATTAACAAAAAAACTGAGCAAACTAGAATGCTATTTGGCCCTACACAGAGAGTACACAGCAGCAGAATACCTGACTACTGTGACTGACCCAAAATTAAGGAAAGCTTTGACTCAGTGAGCATAGCCTTGCTATTGAGAAAGGCTGCCGTAGACAGACATGGCTCTCAAGAGAAGACAGGCTATGTGCTCACTGCCCACAAAAGGAGGTGGAAACTGAGCTGCACTTCCTAACCTTCTGCCCAATGTATGACCATATTAGAGAGACATATTTCCCTCTGATTACACAGATCCACAAAGAATTCGAAAACAAATCCAATTTTGATAAACTCCCATTTACTGGGTGAAATTCCACAGTGTGACATCACAGCAGCAAGATTTGTGACCTGTTGCCACGAGAAAAGGGCAACCAGTGAAGAACAAACACCATTCTAAATACAACCCATATTTATGCTTATTTATTTTATCTTGTGTCCTTTAACCATTTGTACATTGTTAAAACAATATATGACATTTGTAATGTCTTTATTGTTTTGAAACTTCTGTATGTGTAATGTTTACTGTTAATGTGTATTGTTTATTTCACTTTATATATTCACTTTATACATTATCTACCTCACTTGCTTTGGCAATGTTAACACATGTTTCCCATGCCAATGAAGCCCTTGAATTGAATTGAATTGAGAGAAAGAGGAGAGAGCTGAGAGAGAGGAGAGAGAGAGAGGTGTAGAGGAGAGCGGAGAGTGAGGACAGAAAAGAGAGGGGAGGGAGGTGTAGAGGAGAGCGGAGAGTGAGGACAGAAAAGAGAGGGGAGGGAGGTGTAGAGGAGAGCGGAGACTGAGGATAGAAAAGAGAGGGGAGGGAGGTGTAGAGGAGAGCGGAGAGTGAGGACAGAAAAGAGAGGGGAGGGAGGTGTAGAGGAGACGGAGAGTGAGGACAGAAAAGAGAGGGGAGGGAGGTGTAGAGGAGAGTGGAGAGAGAGGACAGAAAAGAGAGGGGAGGGAGGTGTAGAGGAGAGCGGAGAGTGAGGACAGAAAAGAGAGGGGAGGGAGGTGTAGAGGAGAGCGGAGAGTGAGGACAGAAAAGAGAGGGGAGGGAGGTGTAGAGGAGAGCGGAGAGTGAGGACAGAAAAGAGAGGGGAGGGAGGTGTAGAGGAGAGCGGAGAGTGAGGACAGAAAAGAGAGGGGAGGGAGGTGTAGAGGAGAGCGGAGAGTGAGGACAGAAAATAGAGGGGAGGGAGGTGTAGAGGAGAGCGGAGAGTGAGGACAGAAAAGAGAGGGGAGGGAGGTGTAGAGGAGAGCGGAGAGTAAGAACAGAAAAGAGAGGGGAGGGAGGTGTAGAGGAGAGCAGAGAGTGAGGACAGAAAAGAGAGGGGGAGGGAGGTGTAGAGGAGAGCGGAGAGTGAGGACAGAAAAGAGAGGGAGGGAGGTGTAGAGGAGAGCGGAGAGTGAGGACAGAAAAGAGAGGGGAGGGAGGTGTAGAGGAAAGCGGAGAGTGAGGACAGAAAAGAGAGGGGAGGGAGGTGTAGAGGAGAGCGGAGAGTTGAACAGAAAAGAGAGGGGAGGGAGGTGTAGAGGAGAGCGGAGAGTGAGGACAGAAAAGAGAGGGGAGGGAGGTGTAGAGGAGAGCGGAGAGTGAGGACAGAAAAGAGAGGGGAGGGAGGTGGAGAGTCAGACCTTACAGTTAGAAACACGGTAGATTGAAACAAGATGTGAGTGAACGTGTTATAGTGTTTTAGTGACTAGTCAAACCTATTTTGAGGCTGTCTATTTGGGGAGAGGTATCGCCCCTCAAAGTTATTACACTGTAAATTTTTTTTATCTAATTTCCGATCTGCACATCAATCCAAGTCTGTACCTTCTCCATAGAGGAATTCATTATAACACATCTACCTCATACAGAAAAATGTGTATGGTGGAAAACAACTATAATGAAGAGGGTAAGAGAAGAAGCTCCTTTATCCTTTACTGATATTCAATTGGAGGTAGTCAATCTGAAGGTAGTTCATCTGAAGGTAGTTCATATGAAATTAGTTCATCTGAAGGTAGTTCATCTGAAGGTAGTTCATCTGAAGGTAGTTCATATGAAATGAGTTCATCTGAAGGTAGTTCATATGAAATGAGTTCATCTGAAGGTAGTTCATATGAAATGAGTTCATCTGAAGGTAGTTCATATGAAATGAGTTCATCTGAAGGTAGTTCATATGAAATGAGTTCATCTGAAGGTAGTTCATATGAAATAAATTCATCTGAAGGTAGTTCACCTGAAGGTAGTTCATCTGAAGGTAGTTCACCTGAATGTAGTTCATCTGAAGGTAGTTCATCTGAAGGTAGTTCACCTGAAGGTAGTTCATCTGAAGGTAGTTCATCTGAAGGTAGTTCACCTGAATATAGTTCATCTGAAGGTAGTTCACCTGAATGTAGTTCATCTGAAGGTAGTTCACCTGAATGTAGTTCATCTGAAGGTAGTTCATCTGAAGGTAGTTCATCTGAAGGTAGTTCACCTGAATGTAGTTCATCTGAAGGTAGTTCACCTGAATGTAGTTCATCTGAAGGTAGTTCACCTGAATGTAGTTCATCTGTTCACCTGAATGTAGTTCATCTGAATGTAGTTCATCTGAAGGTAGTTCATCTGAAGGTAGTTCACCTGAATGTAGTTCATCTGAAGGTAGTTCACCTGAATGTAGTTCATCTGAAGGTAGTTCATCTGAAGGTAGTTCATCTGAAGGTAGTTCATCTGAATGTAGTTCACCTGAATGTAGTTCATCTGAAGGTAGTTCACCTGAAGGTAGTTCATCTGAAGGTAGTTCATCTGAAGGTAGTTCATCTGAATGTAGTTCACCTGAAGGTAGTTCATCTGAAGGTAGTTCATCTGAATGTAGTTCACCTGAAGGTAGTTCATCTGAAGGTAGTTCATCTGAAGGTAGTTCATCTGAATGTAGTTCATATGAAGGTAGTTCATCTGAAGGTAGTTCATCTGAATGTAGTTCATCTGAAGGTAGTTCATCTGAAGGTAGTTCATCTGAAGGTAGTTCACCTGAAGGTAGTTCATCTGAAGGTAGTTCATCTGAAGGTAGTTCACCTGAAGGTAGTTCATCTGAAGGTAGATCACCTGAAGGTAGTTCATCTGAAGGTAGTTCACCTGAAGGTAGTTCACCTGAAGGTAGTTCACCCGAATGTAGTTCATCTGAAGGTAGTTCATCTGAAGGTAGTTCACCTGAAGTAGTTCATCTGAAGGTAGTTCACCTGAATGTAGTTCATCTGAAGGTAGTTCATCTGAAGGTAGTTCACCTGAATGTAGTTCATCTGAAGGTAGTTCATCTGAAGGTAGTTCACCTGAATGTAGTTCATCTGAAGGTAGTTCATCTGAAGGTAGTTCACCTGAATGTAGTTCATCTGAAGGTAGTTAATCTGAAGGTAGTTCACCTGAATGTAGTTCATCTGAAGGTAGTTCACCTGAATGTAGTTCATCTGAAGGTAGTTCACCTGAATGTAGTTCATCTGAAGGTAGTTCATCTGAAGGTAGTTTATCTGAAGGTAGTTTATTGACGGTTATTATTATTATTATTCATTGAAGTTAATCTTACAGACAGTAAAAGATGACCTGTTCATTATGACCAATAGTGTCGTGCTCCTGAGGAGGGAGAGGGATATGTAGTCATATCCTATTAGATCTTGACAAACCAATTAAACGTGTTTAATGCATGCTTCCTTATAGCCCCATAGGGCGACGTACAATTGGCCCAGCGTCGTCCGGGGTTTGTCAGGACATTTTGCAATTGGGATATATCACACTACTCCCTATTCTGTGATGGACCAATCTGTTGACACTACTCACTATTCTCTAGATCATCGCTCCAATGGTAACGGCATGGTAACTAATGTAGGTGGAAGGGGATTGGCTGGGATGAGGGAATCTACTTAAACCCTGAACAGGTGCAACATGTCAATAAACCAATCCATTTTCCAGCGCTTCATCATACTTTGTCATAATTAAGATCAAAGGCTGAGGTTTTAATGTTTGTCAACCCATCGTTAAGGAACGCATTTGCATCAGTCTTCCATTTGTAAGGCAACGATACTGTTGAGTTTTCAAGTTGTATGAGGCACTATGAAAATGATATAGAGGGCCCGGTGCCTGGTGAACGTGTAGCTGAGGATGCCATCATGGTAATTAGATCTGCAGTGCTTTAGGGAAAGACTGATGATGAGAGATGATGGGGCACGTCCCAAATGACAACCCATTCCCTATATAGTGCACTACTTTTGACCAGGGCCCTAAAGGGAATAGGGTGGTATTTGGGACGTAGCCACGGTTATTGCCACTTTCAACTGGAACATACCACCAGGTACAGCAGTACCATCACTCATAATGTCTGTGCAGTGCAATGACTCCCAGGCTAAGAGATTGCACAGAGACCCAAACCGCATTAAAAATGCATTCACACTGAGTCTGCATATTGGAAAATCCGAAAATCATGCATAGCGTGCTTGACGTTGTATCTTCCCAGCGGCAGATTCAGGTCTGAAGGACACAGTGTCTTAAATGGCACTCTATTCCCTATGTAGTGCACTACTTTTGACCATGGCTTATAGGGCTCTGGTCAAAAGTAGTGCACTATGTTGGGAATAGGGTGGAATTTGGGACACTGGCAGTATTTACAGCAGGTTAAAACACGAGAGACAGACAAACAGACAGGCTGTGTTCTGTCAATACGTTTTGTCCGAGGTTTTTGTCTCTGTCTGTCAGCTTGCCAACTAAACCCAGTCTCTATTACTGTCAGCTTGCCGACTACACCCAGTCTTTCTGTCTGTCAGCTTGCCAACTAAACCCAGTCTCTCTGTCTGTCAGCTTGTCAACTAAACCCAGTCTCTCTGTCTGTCAGCTTGCCAACTAAACCCAGTCTCTATCACTGTCAGCTTGCCAACTAAACCCAGTCTCTATTACTGTCAGCTTGTCAACTAAACCCAGTCTCTATTACTGTCAGCTTGCCAACTAAACCCAGTCTCTATTACTGTCAGCTTGCCAACTAAACCCAGTCTCTCTGTCTGTCAGCTTGTCAACTAAACCCGGTCTTTCTGTCTGTCAGCTTGCCAACTAAACCCAGTCTGTGTCTGTCAGCTTGCCAACTAAACCCAGTCTCTCTGTCTGTCAGCTTGCCAACTAAACCCAGTCTCTCTGTCTGTCAGCTTGCCAACTAAACCCAGTCTCTATTACTGTCAGCTTGCCGACTAAACCCAGTCTTTCTGTCTGTCAGCTTGCCAACTAAACCCAGTCTCTATGTCTGTCAGCTTGCCAACTGAACCCAGTCTCTCTGTCTGTCAGCTTGCCAACTAAACCCAGTCTCTCTGTCTGTCAGGTTGCCAACTAAACCCAGTCTTTCTGTCTGTCAGCTTGCCAACTAAACCCAGTCTCTATGTCTGTCAGCTTGCCGACTAAACCCAGTCTTTCTGTCTGTCAGCTTGCCAACTAAACCCAGTCTGTGTCTGTCAGCTTGCCAACTAAACCCAATCTCTCTGTCTGTCAGGTTGCCAACTAAACCCAGTCTCTCTCTCTGTCAGGTTGCCAACTAAACCCAGTCTCTCTGTCTGTCAGGTTGCCAACTAAACCCAGTCTCTCTGTCTGTCAGGTTGCCAACTAAACCCAGTCTCTCTGTCTGTCAGCTTGCCAACTAAACCCAGTCTCTCTGTCTGTCAGCTTGTCAACTAAACCCAGTCTCTCTGTCTGTCAGCTTGCCAACTAAACCCGGACCATACTTGCAGATTTCTTGATCCACATGATATTGTCTTTGTAGCTGCCAAACGGACCCCCCGAAGCGATTGGGGAGCCATTATTAAAAAGCAAACTTATCAAAGTCCGACCCTCATCACTTCAATTAAATTATTTCAAGCCTGACTGGCCTATATTCCACATCCCGGCCTTCTCTCCTCCTCTTCATTTATCTCCTTCTGTCCTTTCTATCCTCCGTGCCCATCCTCATTTTAGGAAGACGTTCTACCATTCATGTGAAACTACATCTCATTTGCATTTATAACTGATGGCCGGACTTGTCTGGGATGTGAGACTATTTGTGTATCCTAAATGGCACCCTATTCCCTTTATAGTGCACTACTACCCATAGGGCTCTGGTCAAAAGTAGTGCACTATATAGGGAATAGGGTGCCTTTGGGGATCTGAGACTATTTCAGGGCGCAACAATGTGACAATGCAATCAGAGATGGGAGAGGAGGATATAATTGGCTAGTCCTGAAACGGTTTCTCATCATCACTTCACATCACCTTGGCGACTGTCTCTGGACACAGAATTTCACAGAACGTCATAATCAACCAAAGTGGCTGTTGTAAGACGTAAATCCATTCTACGTCCTATGTACACAGTAACAGCGTTCTATGGTGATCAATCAATCTACAATATGTTAATAAACTCTTGGGTTGTACATTGATGGTTCATTGAAAAAAAAGCGTAATAAGATAAATAAGTTTGTGTGAGGTAAACATCGTCATGTTACTGGGTTAGGATTGCTTTATGAGATAAATAAGGTTGTGTAAGCATCGTCATGTTACTGGGTTAGGATTCCTTTATGAGATAAATAAGGTTGTGTGAGGTAAGCATCGTCATGTTACTGGGTTAGGATTCCTTTATGAGATAAATAAGGTTGTGTGAGGTAAGCATCGTCATGTTACTGGGTTAGGATTCCTTTATGAGATAAATAAGGTTGTGTGAGGTAAGCATCGTCATGTTACTGGGTTAGGATTCCTTTATGAGATAAATAAGGTTGTGTGAGGTAAGCATCGTCATGTTACTGGGTTAGGATTCCTTTATGAGATAAATAAGGTTGTGTGAGGTAAGCATCATTATGTGGCTGGGTTAGGATTGCTTTATGAGATAAATAAGGTTGTGTGAGGTAAGCATCGTCATGTTACTGGGTTAGGATTCCTTTATGAGATAAATAAGGTTGTGTGAGGTAAGCATCGTCATGTTACTGGGTTAGGATTCCTTTATGAGATAAATAAGGTTGTGTGAGGTAAGCATCGTCATGTTACTGGGTTAGGATTCCTTTATGAGATAAATAAGGTTGTGTGAGGTAAGCATCGTCATGTTACTGGGTTAGGATTCCTTTATCAGATAAATAAGGTTGTGTGAGGTAAGCATCGTCATGTTACTGGGTTAGGATTCCTTTATCAGATAAATAAGGTTGTGTGAGGTAAGCATCGTCATGTTACTGGGTTAGGATTCCTTTATGAGATAAATAAGGTTGTGTGAGGTAAGCATCGTCATGTTACTGGGTTAGGATTCCTTTATGAGATAAATAAGGTTGTGTGAGGTAAGCATCATTATGTTACTGGGTTAGGATTCCTTTATGAGATAAATAAGGTTGTGTGAGGTAAGCATCGTCATGTTACTGGGTTAGGATTCCTTTATGAGATAAATAAGGTTGTGTGAGGTAAGCATCATCATGTTACTGGGTTAGGATTCCTTTATGAGATAAATAAGGTTGTGTGAGGTAAGCATCGTCATGTTACTGGGTTAGGATTCCTTTATGAGATAAATAAGGTTGTGTGAGGTAAGCATCGTCATGTTACTGGGTTAGGATTCCTTTATGAGATAAATAAGGTTGTGTGAGGTAAGCATCATTATGTTACTGGGTTAGGATTCCTTTATGAGATAAATAAGGTTGTGTGAGGTAAGCATCGTCATGTTACTGGGTTAGGATTCCTTTATGAGATAAATAAGGTTGTGTGAGGTAAGCATCGTCATGTTACTGGGTTAGGATTGCTTTATGAGATAAATAAGGTTGTGTGAGGTAAGCATCGTCATGCTACTGGGTTAGGATTCCTTTATGAGATAAATAAGGTTGTGTGAGGTAAGCATCGTCATGTTACTGGGTTAGGATTCCTTTATGAGATAAATAAGGTTGTGTGAGGTAAGCATCGTCATGTTACTGGGTTAGGATTCCTTTATCAGATAAATAAGTTTGTGTGAGGTAAACATCGTCATGTTACTGGGTTAGGATTCCTTTATGAGATAAATAAGGTTGTGTGAGGTAAGCATCGTCATGTTACTGGGTTAGGATTCCTTTATGAGATAAATAAGGTTGTGTGAGGTAAGCATCGTCATGTTACTGGGTTAGGATTCCTTTATGAGATAAATAAGGTTGTGTGAGGTAAGCATCGTCATGTTACTGGGTTAGGATTCCTTTATCAGATAAATAAGGTTGTGTGAGGTAAGCATCATTATGTGGCTGGGTTAGGATTCCTTTATCAGATAAATAAGGTTGTGTGAGGTAAGCATCATTATGTGGCTGGGTTTGCTTTATGAGATAAATAAGGTTGTGTTTTTAATTTTTTAAATGTTTATATTTTTTATTTTACCTTTATTTAACCAGGCAAGTCAGTTAATGACGACCTGGGAACAGTGGGTTAACTGCCTGTTCAGGGCAGTACCTTGTCAGCTCGGGGGTTTGAACTTGCAACCTTCCGGTTAGTAGTCCAAAGCTCTAACCACTAGGCTACGCTGCCGCCCCGTGTGAGGTAAGCATCGTCATGTTACTAACTGTTCCCAACATGGGAAAGTTATTTTCCTCACCATGCCCTAGAGCAGTGGTTCACAAACTTTTTATAGCCCCGTACCCCTTCAAACATTCAACCTCAGGCTGCGTACCCCCTCTAGCACCAGGGTCAGCGTACTCTCAAATGTTGTTTTTTTGCCATCATTGTAAGCCTGCCACACACACACTATACGATACATTTATTAAACATAAGAATTTGAGTTTTTGTCACAACCCGGCTCGTGGGAAGTGACAATGAGCAATTCTAGGACCAGGGCACAAATAATATTATAATAATCAATAATTTTGCTCTTTATTTAGCCATTTTACATATAAAACCTTATTTGTTCATCAACATTTGTGAATAACTCACCCCAGGTTAATGAGAGGGGTAGATCTCATCATATTTGCACCACTTGATGGTCCAACACCCCTGTCTGTTGTTCGGTGCTTTCCCAGGTAAGGGGGCAGTAGCTCTTCGGCTGCATCAGATTCACAGCTGGACTAACAACAAATGTAGAATTACTGATGCTAGCATTGGATGTGCTGGTGGAAACAACTTGTGTCTAGACTGGTGCAGGTGTACTGCTGGTAGTAGCAGGTCTACCAGTAGAGCTGGTATGTGTCTCTATGGACTCAGGCATGACTTTTTTCAACATTTATCCATTTTCGAACCAACAGAATGAGCAGCAGCTACGTTTGGCTACATACGGACTGTTAGTGGAATTCCCGCGAGAGAGTAACAGTTAACGTGATTGGATGTTAATTATTGACTAGGCTACCTGTATTTGACATTGTGTTGTTATTTCGCTGAACACTAGATGGTAAAAAAAAATGTAGGTGAAATGAGGACGAGAAAAAACCTCACCCTAATGTATAGCCTAGTTGGAAAATGTAAATGGATTGTTTAAAAATGTGAATCACATTATTATTTGGCAGACGCCCGGGGGTGGCCGTACCCCCATTTAGGAATACCTGCCCGAGAGCAGTCAATGAGGGCAACGGGAGTTACACATTACATGCATCATACTTTATTTTAGTGTTTTTCTGTAAACAATTACTAAAATAACAAGGCCCTATCTAGATCCTTAGGACCGTAGTTTTATTTTTCTTAGGTTATATCTGCGTAATTGCACACAGTACAGTATAATGTCAGCAGAGTATTGCTGGACAAAAAGTTAAATAAATAGGAAATGCAGCCAAAACCATTCATCCCTTTATTTTAATGTGTTAAATAACACTAATACTGTATGTGAGAACAATATTTTTTTGTAAACAAATGTTTCATTTTGTAGTTATAATAAGGTTGGTAGAAACGTGAACATATTTGTGGAATTCTGTTGCTGCTCAAGTCGACTACAAAATCCGCAATGCAATGTTCTCTCTATGGGCTAGCTAGCTAGGTAGCTAGCTACACATACTAATACCAAAGTCAATATCAGAATGTGAAGTAGCTATTTAAATGTAAAATGTCCTAAACAAACTGCACTATCAATTTAGGAGACTACAATCTCACCAAGTTCAACCTGCGATCGATGTGCCTTGCAGAGTGGAGTTTGACATTCATAACGGCCAGGCAACAGCACCATGCAACGAACCACGGACTAAAGGTGCAGACAAATAGCAGAAATGTCTAAATTATATTTCTTGAGGTAAGAATATCGCAAAAAAATATGATCAATGGATCATTCTAGAGATGTCACCCTTCTGCGTTATGACACGGGCCAGTATTGAAATGTGACATGTATGATAGACGTTTTCATGATCTAAAAGTCGTATTCCTATTCCAGTGTAGTGAGAGCGGGGATATCGCAACGCTACGTCATACCTCACTATTTCTGCCTGCTTGAACTGCAATAGTTCAGATACACATGAAAACATGAAATTACCACGGGAATCGATAAAACACTGTTCAGAGTTGCACAAAAACAAACACATTCAAAATGGGTGAATCTTTCCTTTAACTTGTGTAAGGCTTTGAGAATGTTGTCAACCAGACAAATTACAGTGGCTATGGCTGTGTGTAAAGGAAACATTCAGTAGAGAAGCATGTTTCATATTGATGATGGGTCTGGCTGATGCTCTAAAGTCACATACATGTTCTCTAAAGACCCGTGTTCGATAGTGATGTGTCTGGCTGAAGCTCTACAGTCACATACATGTTCTCTAAAGACCCGTGTTCGATAGTGATGTGTCTGGCTGAAGCTCTACAGTCACATACATGTTCTCTAAAGACCCGTGTTCGATAGTGATGTGTCTGGCTGAAGCTCTACAGTCACATACATGTTCTCTAAAGACCCGTGTTCGATAGTGATGTGTCTGGCTGAAGCTCTACAGTCACATACATGTTCTCTAAAGACCCGTGTTCGATAGTGATGTGTCTGGCTGAAGCTCTACAGCCGCAGTGTGACTGCTATTCCCAGTGACATTTGTGTAGCTGGAAGATCGGGCTGAGGACTGATTAGGAAGAATAGAGCTGACAGGTTAACTGTTTTCCAGGGCCTGCCAGGAAATGCTCGCATACTCTGGGAGTGCAGTACTGTTTGGATGCATTATCAGTTCTTGTTATGTCTAGTCTGAAATTTAGGGTGACTTATTAGTCAACTACTACTTACTGAAAAAGTGTAGGAGTTTGTAGAGGTTTTTTAAGAACATGGATCTTTTTCCATAGAGTATAATAGATTGTGAATTCATTGGGGTTTCGCATCGTTCACCCTGGAGTCATTCATACAAAAATGTTGAGTGATCACATACAGTATTGATTAGTTCTCAATACATCAGATAACGATATGCTCACCATTTAAGCATTTTAATTAGCATTTGATCCCTCAGCAAAAAATACAAGATACACATTTCAAAACCCTTCTTCATGAAGTGGTGAAAAACAAGAATAGTAGATGGTAAATATCATTTTCTATTCAGAATGTGACTATAACCTGACATGCACCATTTAAATTAAATAAAATCTATAACCAATGGCATGTTCAGAAATATGTCCGTGTTACAGTTTCATTGTCCTTATACAGTACATATGTCGGACAAATCTTCAGAAATAGGGGTATTGTATAGGGATATTGTTCTGCCAAATTGTATTACATCGTCTTTTTTACTTGACTTGTCAACTAATACAAAATCACCTGTCTCTCTGTTTGAAATTCCTCAGCTTACAGTGTATTAATGAAACTCTGATAAATTCAGGAGTATATTTTTATATCCAACCCAGGTATTTCAGTAGGGAATTATATACTACACTATAATTCCAAATGGTAGCCCATAGAGTGACTCTTTCTACTTTGTCTCGTTGAAGCACGCTGCCTGATGGGTAATTATGTAGTACAAGGTCAGGCAACCCTGGTTGTGGAGGGCCGCAGGCGCTTCATGTTTTTGGTTTAACCCAACCTGGAAGACCAGGTCTGTTGAATTTAGGTAATCACTGAACTGATCAATTAGCTCAGTTGGTCAGGTGTGGTGCCTAGTTGGAACAGAATCCTGCAGTACCTGCGGCACTCCAGGAACAGGGTTGCCTACCTCTGATGTACTGTAGTATTTAAGCCACATCCATGTATGATCTTGTTTTACCTTCCAACGTAAATTGATGTCAAATTGATACATTTATGAGGTAAAAATACAAAAAATGACATTGTTCAGAAGTTATCTAACTATACGTTAGCTAGGCACTAAATCTGTGTTGAGCAGTTTGAATAAGTGACGGTTTATTGTATTGTTAGCGAATCATGTCAAAAGTAAAGTGTCCATTACATTTTGAAAAGCAGATACAATATTTATCTAAATTGAAAGAGTGATTTGGTGCAGGGAACAAAGTGACTTTGTGAATATGTTTGTTGTACTCAGTCAACTGAAAATGTCCTTTTGAAACATGAGCCATTTTGATGATCTGTTTTGATGTTTGTGCTCAGAATTGTGAAAATGTACCACTTGGGAAAATTACTCCAAGGTGAAGAAAAAAAACACATTTCCTATAATAATACAATAATATGACAGCTGAGATATAATGGGACTTTTTGATGGCCTATCTATTTCATTTTGTGTCGATTGAAAAAATTGTCATCACGCATTTCTCTCAGTTCATTTGGAAAACATGAAATCCTTTGCAGATAGTCCCGTAATGAAAGGTTATTTTAAGGGTTTTAATTCAAACGTTGAGCTCTGCAGTGTCCTTGTGTTGAAAGAGACGGAATTGGTTTGCTTTGTCTCAGCAACTCTCTTTGACTCTGAACTGAAGATAGGGTTGCGTCCCAAATGGCACCCTATTCCATTTATAGTGCACTGCTTTTCAACAGGGCCCAGGGGCTTTGGTCAAAAGTAGTGCACTATGAAGGGAATAGGGTGCCTTTGGGAGGCGCACCATTTAAGGAAATCAAGTTGCGGTAAAACCTCTAGGTCTGCCAAGGATGATAGTTTCAGAATGAATGATGGAGCTTTGATCACAAGGCAGTGGTGTCCTGGTGTCTTTGTCCCCATCTAAATGAGTTTCAAGTTAATCTCTCTCTCTCTCTCTCTCTCGCTCTCACTTGCTCGTTCTCTCTTTCAATTTACTTTCTTTCTCTCTCTCTCTCTCTCTTTCTCTCCATAGATGTATTTAATTAATATTTACGCTTGGAGATTGGACATTTTATGTTTTTGCTTTTTCACTCTTGCCTGTCTCTGAGTAAACCTCTACAGTGCCTTGAAAAAGAATTCATCCCCTTGGTGTTTTGCCAATTTTGTTGTATTACAACTTGAAATTTAAATGGATTTTTATTTGGAATTCATGTAACGGATATACACAAAATATTCTAAATCGGTGAAGTGAAATGAAAAAAATAGTTGTGCTTGCATATGTATTCACCCCCTTTGCTATGAAGCCCCAAAATAAGATCTGGTTTAACCAATTACCTTCAGAAGTCACATAATTAGTTAAATAAAGTTCACCTGTGTGCAATCTAAGTGTCACATAACCTGTTCTGAAAGGCCCCAGAGTCTGCAACACCACTAAGCAAGGGACAACACCAAGCAAGCGGCCCCATGAAGAACAAGGAGCTCTCCAAACAGGTCAGGGACAAAGTTGTGGAGAAGTACAGATCAGGGTTGAGTTCTAAAAAAAGATCCAAATCTTTGAACATTCCACTAAATCTATTATTAAAAAATTTAAAGAATATGGCACCACAACAAACCTGCAAAGAGAAGGCCGCCCACCAAAAGTCACAGACCAGGCAAGGAGGGCAATAATCAGAGAGGCAACAAAGAGACCAATGATAACCCTGAAGGAGCTGCAAAACTCCACAGTGGAGATTGGAGTATCTGTCCATAGGACCACTTTAGGCCGTACACTCCACCGAGCTGGGCTTTACGGAAGAGTGGCCAGAAAAAAAGCCACTGCTTAAAGGTAAAAATAATCAAACAGGTTTGGTGTTCGCCAAAAGGCATGTGGGAGACTCGCCAGACATATGGAAGAAGGTACTCTGGTCAGAAGAGAATAAAATCGAGCTTTTGACCATCAAGGAAAACGCTATGTCTGGCACAAACACAACACCTCCCATCACCCCGAGAACATCATCCCCACAGTGAAGCATGGTGGTGGCAGCATCATGCTGTGGGGTTGTTTTTCATCGGCAGGGACTGGAAAACTGGTCAGATTTGAAGGAATGATGGATGGCACTAAATACAGGGAAATTCTTGAGGGAAACCTGTGTTAGTTTTCCAGAGATTTGAGACTGGGACAGAGGTTCACCTTCCAGCAGGACAATGACCCTAAGCATACTGCTAAAGCAATACTTGAGTGGTTCAAGAGGAAACATTTAAATGTCTTGGAATGGCCTAGTCAAAGCCCAGATCTCAATCCAATTGAGAATATGTGGTATGACTCAAAGATTGCTGTACACCAGCGGAACTCATCCAACTTGAAGGAGCTGGAGCAGTTTTGCCTTGTAGAATGGGCAAAAATACCAGTGGCTAGATATACCAAGCTTATAGAGACCTACCCCAAGAGACTTGCAGCTGTAATTGCTGCAAAATGTGGCTCTACAAAGTATTGACTTTTTTTGGGATGGGGGTTCCAGTTTTTATGTCTTATTTCTAGATAGTTTCACAATAGAAAATATTTTGCATCTTCAAAGTGGTTGTGTAAATGAAATGATACAAACCCCTCCCAAATAAATTTTAATTCCAGGTTATAAGGCAACAAAATAGGAAAAATGCCAGGGGGGGGAATACTTTTGCAAGCCACTGTATGAACGTCTATGGACTGACTTTTCAACCCTCCTGACTCATGCAAGAATATGTTAACCTGTCAAAGCAGTGAGCACTCGTCAGGACTTTATAGCATGTACTTTGTTAACTGTAAAAAGCATTACTATTGTTTAGGGACAGGTCTAAATTAACTAGGGGGGAAAGGCTGGTCCAACTCAAGATGTCATGAAAAAAAATGCACCCCTTCCCCAAAGTAAAAAATATTTTCATATGACCCTCCCCTTGTACTATCAAACAAATTAAACATGCTCCCCCTCATATAATTAATTCAAAATAGTATTTACGACTGCAAATAACAATATCTGTAGTGACCTTGTGTTAAGAAACTGTTATAAGAATTTTGTAATCAATGTTCATAAACTTCAATTAATCTACTCAGTTTGCAACCCAGTTTGTAAGATTCTGGTTTAAATTAAACAGACAGATTTCACAGCTTACAATAGTCAAAAGGTTTATTCACGAGGACGTCCTAACATCAAAAATGCAAACCCAGTCTTTATAACACAAACAAACAAGTTCAAATCTTAAGCTATGCCTTGACCGTCTGTGTCTGCTTAGACAGTCTGTGTTTTTCATCTTCATACAGTAGATACATTTTTTAACCTAGCGGAACCCCTCGACAACATTCCGCTGAAAAGGCAGCACGCAAATTTCTAAAATATTTTTTTGAAATATGTAACTTTCACACATTAACAAGTCCAATACAGCAAATGAAAGATAAACTTCTTGTTAATCTACCCACCGTGTCTGATTTAAAAAATGCTTTATAGCTAAAGCACAACATATGATTATGTTAGATCACCACCAAGTCGAAAAAACACACAGCCATTTTTCCAGTCAAAGAGTCACAAAAAGCAGAAATATAGATACAATTAATCACTAACCTTTGATGATCTTCATCAGATGACACTCATAGGACACCACGTTACAAAATACATGTATGTTTTGTTCAATAATGTGCATATTTTTATCAAAAAATATCAGTTTACATTGGCGCCTTACGTGCAGTAATGTTTTGATTCCAAAACATCCGGTGATTTTGCAGAAAAACTCATAATAATCATTGATAAAAGATACTAGTGTTATTCACAGAATTAAAGATGATCTTCATCAGAAGGCACTCCCAGGAATCCCAGTTCGACAATAAATTTCAGATTTTTTCCATAAAGTAACGTTTCATAATTTTCTGCAAGCCTAACAGTTTCTCCCCTCCAAGGGTGGAGACAGAATGTCCTGTAAGGAACACAGTAGTCCAGCTTGTCGTTTGATTGCTCTTGTTATCATTTGTTTCACACTTGTACCCTGCTTACATGCTAAAAAGGAACAAAAGGTCCTTGTTCTAATTTTGACTAAAACTACACACATCAGATTATAGTTTTATGATTGTAATCAATATCGTAAAAGTATATGGTTTCAGAGTAATAATTTAATCATTATCTTTCAACATATACATGATTTTATGAGAAACGTGGATATCGACTTTGCCAGTTCAGAATGCTGTGGGCTATGGGCCAGAATGTTGAGTGTTTGCCGAACACCACAGTCGATGCCCGCAGGGAAATAGGCCAGAAGGTTTAGGGTTCGCCGACCACCACACTCAATGTGCCGCAGGGCTATGGGCCAGAAGGTTGAGGGTTCACCGATCACCACACTTGATGCCCCGCAGGGATATGGGCTGAGGGTTTGCCGACCAGAGACAACGATAAAAGTCTGGGGGAAATCAATTGAATCAACCCAACCAAGCCACACTGCTTCTCAACACAGCGCGCATCCAACCCGGAAGCCAGCCGCACCAATGTGTCGGAGTAAACACCGTGCACCTGGCAACCGAAAGCCATGTTTCAGTCAGGCCAATCACATCAAGATTATGATCAGTAATTAGTTAATTGACTGTAACTGCCTTGGAAGTGAGGGATCTGTAAGGGATCTGTAATGGCCGCTGGCGGTGGAAGAAGGTGAGGACCAATGCGCAGCGTGGTAAGTGTCCATATTTTTAATAAAGTAATAGAACACTGAACAAAAACAACAAAGTGAACGAACGAAACCGAAACAGTTCTGTCTGGTGCAGATACAAACACTCAAAACAATCACCCACAAAACACAGGTGGGAAAAGGCTACCTAAGTATGATTCTCAATCAGAGACTACTAACGACACCTGCCTCTGATTGAGAACCATACCAGGCCAAACACAAAACACAACATAGAAAAACGAACATAGATAACCCACCCCAACTCACGCCCTGACCAACCTAAAACAAAGACATAACAAAATAACTAAGGTCAGAACGTGACAGTGCCCCCCCAAAGGTGCCTACTCCGGCCGCAAAACCTGAACCTATAGGGGAGGGTCTGGGTGGGTGTCTGTCCACGCGGGACGTGGACCCCACTCCATCATAGTCTTTACCCGCTTCTTAACCCGCCTCCGTGGCGCCTTTTGAGCGGCGACCCTCGCCGCCGACCTCGGACTGGGGACCCTAGCAACGGGTCCCGATTCGACGGGAGAGATTCCGGCAGCACCGGAGTGACGGGCGACTCCGGCTGCGCCGGAGGGAAACCCCTCCAAATGAGTTTATTTGGATATTTCAGCCACACCCGTTGCTGACAGGTGTACAACACTGAGCACACAGCCATGCAATCTCCATAGACAAAACATTGGCAGTAGAATGGCATCACTGAAGGGCTCAGTGACTTTCAATGTGGCATCGTCGTAGGATGCCACCTTTCCAACAAGTTAGTTTGTCCTATTTCTACCATCCTAGAGTGTGCTGTGGTCAACTGTAAGTGCTGTTATTGTGAAGTGGAAACGTCTAGGAGCACCTAACGCTCAGCTGCAAAGTGTTAGGCCACACAAGCTCACAGAACGGGACTGGCGAGTGCTGAAGCATCTGTACTCGGTTGCAACACTCACTACCAAGTTCCAAATTGCCTCTGAAAGCAACGTCTGGCAGTCCGACGGACAAATCTGGGATTGTGGATGCCAGGAAAATGCTAACTGCCCCAATGCTTAGTGCCAACTGTTAAGTTTGGTGGAGGAGGAATAACGGACTGGGGCTGTTTTTATGGTTCCAGCCCCTCAGTTCCAGTGAAGGGAAATCTTAACAATGCAGCATCAATGACATTCTGGCTGAAGGAGGGTAATTCGTTAATTTTCGATCTTAATATTTTGTATAAAGAAAAGCATTATATTGTTAGATTATAGGAGTAACTCTGGTAGTCTTGAAACAGTCTTCATCACGTCAAGTTCAACTGTCAGGATCAGTTGGAGCACCGGGGTGCTCTGCCTTCATATCTTAGGCCTGTAGTAAATAAAGCTTAATAATAGCCACACCATACCAAACCTTCACCAACGTTTCTAAAATGTATTAGGGTATCAAGCAAATATCAAAAGTAAGTCAAGCTATTTTTTCTAAGGAAAATACGAGCAGAACAGCAAATGTAATACAGGGAAAAAACACACTAACCACCCCTGTGCCCCTACCCTAAAAAACACACTACCTTCCCATGTGCCCTACCCCCAAAAACACACTACCTTCTCATGTGCCCCTACCCCAAAAAACACACTAATATCCCATGTGCCCCTACCCCAAAAAACACACTACCTTCCCATGTGCCTCTACCCCAAAAAACACACTACCTTCCCATGTGCCTCTACCCCAAAAAACACACTACCTTCCCATGTGCCTCTACCCCAAAAAACACACTAATATCCCATGTGCCCCTACCCCCAAAAACACACTAACCTCCCCTGTGCCCCTACCCCAAAAACACACTACCTTCCCATGTGCCCCTACCCCAAAAAACACACTACCTTCCCATGTGCCTCTACCCCAAAAAACACACTACCTTCCCATGTGCCTCTACCCCAAAAAACACACTACCTTCCCATGTGCCTCTACCCCCAAAAACACACTACCTTCCCATGTGCCCCTACCCCAAAAACACACTTCCTTCCCATGTGTCAACCCCCTCCCCAAAATAAAAACACACTACCTTCCCATGTGCCAACACCCCCCAAAAAAATACACTACCTTCCCATGTGCCAACCCCCCCAAAAAAAACACAACCCTCCCCAAAGCAAATAAAATACAATGTGACAACCCTTCCCTAGTTTTTCTATTGAACCTTTAATTAACTTGGCAAATCAGTTAAGAACAAATTCTTATTTACAATGGCAGCCTTCAACAGCCAAAGCCAGACAACACTGGGTCACCCTACAGGACTCCCAATCACCACCAGATGGGATAGAGCCATGGATTTGAACCAGAGCCTTCAGTGATACCTTTTGCACTGAGATGCAGTGCCTTAGACCACTGCACCACTCGGGAGCCCAAGTTTGGACCATCCCTCCCACCCAGTACATTTAGATCTGCAGTCAATCCTGATCCCACCACATTGAATTTAAAATATTCTGCTACAATGAATATGGGATATGGCCTTTAAAGTGATGATGTGACTAAACTAATGCATTTTGATTGATGGCATAATTCCGCATCAGACTCGTAATGTCCAAAGGGCATCCATAATAGACATAGATATCAAAGTCAAGGATGCAGGGAACACACACATATTGGTATGAATAATATAATAATTAACTTCATCTTTCCATTACAGCTATTCTGACACACACGCACGCAAGTACGCATGCACGCAAAAACTCCCAAGCACAGACACGCACGCTTGTACGCATGCACGCAAAAACTCCCCAGCACAGACACGCACGCTTGTACAAATGCACGCAAAAACTCCCAAGCACAGACACGCACGCTCGTATGCATGCACGCACAAACACGCAAGCACACACACACTGATTGGAACTTCATTTGCTTTTAATTAGTGTTCTGATTTCAGCCCTGACAGTCAGTTATTCCGTTGGTGTTGATTATCTCACTGAAATGATATGACAATACCTCAGTACAGCCCATACATTAGCAGTAACAAGAACCATCCTTTTCTCTTGATGATATTGGCATGGTCAGGAGAATACAAATTAAGCATTTTGCATCGACGGACTAAGAATATGGGGTATAGATCCGTAGAATAATGTAAACATCTAGTCCTGTTTAATAAAAACCTGGCTTCCAAGTTCCAACCGGAAGTGGTGATATTGATTTAATGGACTAATACCTTTTAGCTCCTAGTTCAGCAAAGGGCCTCGCTGAGAAATATTATTATGACCTTTTTTTTTGTCCCTCAAGTACTTCACTGTGCCTCTCTCCTCCTTTCACTGCCTCAGCGACACCACATCCTGGTGAGAACATAGCCTGGGGGGGCAGAGATTAGGCTTAATACGGTATAGGAGAGGAGGAGTGGAGGAGGGGAGGTGAGGAGGAGAGGGGGAGGAGAGGAGGAGAGGAGAAGAGGGCGAGGAGGAGAGGAGGAGAGGGGAAGAGGGGGAGGAGGAGAGGAGGGGAGGGGGAGAGGAGGGAAGGAGAGGAGGGGAGGAGGAGAGGAGGTAGAGAGGGAGGGGAGGAGAGGAGAAGGAGAGGAGGAGGAGAAGGAGGGCTAAACTCAGAGTAGCTAGTGCGCAGTGGTCCTATCTTCCTCCAGTGGTCCTATCTTCCTGCAGTGGTCCTATCTTCCTCCAGTGGTCCTATCTTCCTGCAGTGGTCCTATCTTCCTCCAGTGGTCCTATCTTCCTCCAGTGGTCCTATCTTCCTCCAGTGGTCCTATCTTCCTCCAGTGGTCCTATCTTCCTGCAGTGGTCCTATCTTCCTCCAGTGGTCCTATCTTCCTCCAGTGATCCTATCTTCCTCCAGTGGTCCTATCTTCCTCCAGCTCCAACTCCAGCCCTGCATGGCTGATTCTTTCCTGACTTGCACTTCACAGCCACTGAGTGTGTTTGTGCATGCGCGCATGCGTGGATATATATGTGTGTGTTGAGCCCAATGTTAGTGTCTTTCGGTCAGAATGAAGACATCCCCGGCTTGGCTCAGTGTCTGGGGCTAGAGGAGGTATAGACTCTGATGCTGCTCTCGTATTCCGACACACACTGCCATCTCGCCACACTGACTCTTCATCACCGCACACACGTGCCTGCCCCGAACACACCCACAACACACACACCCATCTCCTCCTATTCATTATCTTACACATCAGGCCTTCGGGGTTAGGGTTAGTCCCGCCCTCTTAAACTTTGCTAATTTAATATGCCAATCCCACATTGTAACCTGCACAAAACAGAGTGCATTGTGGGATCTCTCGGGTGCTGATATCCTCTCCTAGAAACGAGCTATCAGGATCAGTATGATCCTGAACAGGATGATTTTTGCATGTATATATTTCCCTTTATACATTCATCTGTCTGTGGGAAGATCTGGCAGAGGAGAGGAAATGAATTATGTAATTCATGTCATTGCATGCCTCCCTCTCAGATGAGGTTGTGTCACTATTCAGATCGCACTCGGCCTGCATACAGAATTCAAATAGAGTGTTAGTTATTTGCTTCTTATTGAACTGATAGCGACAGTATACATGCTGCTCTTTTTGCCTTGGAATTACATTAGCTCACAGGGATTCAGGTGAGTTGGATGTTGGATGGCTGGCCAGTTGACCTAGCAGTCATAACATGCATAAATGTATTGAATAACTTGAATAATGATATGCTATTTTGTAAAAAGGCAATGGGTTGTGAATGGTAAATAGGTCTGCTGCTCTTACCACATCCTCCCTCTTTGCCTTGTGACATTTGTTCAAAACCAAAAGCATTGTAGCTCTATATTTCAAACCAGATAATAGAACAGAGGCTTTCTTTTTCAAAGCTCCATGTTAGTCCTGTTCACGCGAAGAATCCTAGGATTCCAACATAGAATTAGAACTCATTCTATTTCTACGGATTCCACAAACCCTGACAACCCCACTTTAAAATATACTGTTCATTTGACAGGTTCCTTCTGTTCTAATATCCTTATTGAATGTGCATGAGTGACCATTACGTTAGCAGAGCATAGTGAATGAATCAGGCCCTGGTGACGAATCCACCTTCAACTTCCATGGGGATTATCTCTTAAGAGGTTTTAAACCTCAGTCTTAGAGACAATTCTTCAATTCAGTGAATAATTTTGAGTCGCGTGGCTTTGATTTATTTTCAATTAGCTTTCGTTAATGTTTCCTGTTCTCTGCAGTCTCTTCCTGGGGCACTAACAGAAAATAAAATGGCCTCCGCCTCGCTGTCCCAGTGTTTCTGTGGTTGTAGGTTCATCTGTTTCGCTGGCTAGTATTGGATATGCTCTGATGTAGACAACTCCAATATGATTACAAATCTGAAAAAAAAATATTCTTGATATTTACTCACAAATAAATCTAGGATTAGATGAAGACAAACTTGATCGGAAGTATTCCTCAAATGTCACCTTAATTAAAAGTTGCATAGCAGTCCCTCAAAGATTGTAGGACTTGAAACTTATCAAGAAGAGATGTAATCTTTTTTAACTAAATAATTTCTAACAATAGTTTGTTGTTGTTGTTGTTTACTGTAGCTGTTGTACCGCTCTTCATTTATTTACCATGTATTCTGTAACTGACCTAATTTATTTACCATGTATTCTGTAACCGACCTCATTTATTTACCATGTATTCTGTAACCGACCTCATTTATTTACCATGTATTCTGTAACCGACCTCATTTATTTACCATGTATTCTGTAACCGACCTCATTTATTTACCATGTATTCTGTAACCAACCTCATTTATTTACCATGTATTCTGTAACCGACCTCATTTATTACCATGTATTCTGTAACCGACCTCATTTATTTACCATGTATTCTGTAACCGACCTCATTTATTACCATGTATTCTGTAACCGACCTCATTTATTTACCATGTATTCTGTAACCGACCTCATTTATTACCATGTATTCTGTAACCGACCTCATTTATTACCATGTATTCTGTAACCGACCTCATTTATTTACCATGTATTCTGTAACCGACCTCATTTATTACCATGTATTCTGTAACCGACCTCATTTATTACCATGTATTCTGTAACCGACCTCATTTATTTACCATGTATTCTGTAACCGACCTCATTTATTTACCATGTATTCTGTAACCGACCTCATTTATTTACCATGTATTCTGTAACCGACCTCATTTATTACCATGTATTCTGTAACCGACCTCGTTTATTTACCATGTATTCTGTAACCGACCTCATTTATTTACCATGTATTCTGTAACCGACCTAATTTATTTACCATGTATTCTGTAACCGACCTCATTTATTTACCATGTATTCTGTAACCGACCTCATTTATTTACCATGTATTCTGTAACCGACCTCATTTATTTACCATGTATTCTGTAACCGACCTCATTTATTACCATGTATTCTGTAACCGACCTCATTTATTTACCATGTATTCTGTAACCGACCTCATTTATTACCATGTATTCTGTAACCGACCTCGTTTATTTACCATGTATTCTGTAACCGACCTCATTTATTTACCATGTATTCTGTAACCGACCTCATTTATTTACCATGTATTCTGTAACCGACCTCATTTATTTACCATGTATTCTGTAACCGACCTCATTTATTACCATGTATTCTGTAACCGACCTCCTTTATTCCATATGTCAAAACAAACTATGTATGTGCTTGTCATCTATTAAATTCATCTATATTACTGACCTCCCTCAGTCCCAAAGAACCATAGAGGTCAGAGGTCACATGATACAACAGATCCCTCTGACGTTTTTTTTAACCTTCAGCACATGACAGATAATAGAATAATAATATAATCATTTACTTGTCCTTGAGCAGGCAACGTGACACACAAACACACACACACACACACACACACACACACACACACACACACACACACACACACACACACACACACACACACACACACACACACACACACACACTGATCTTCCTATTGGGCCTCCAGCAAATTTAATAAACCTCCCTCACATAAAAGCGGTAATAGACTCCCTATGATGGGGCCACTAAATAAAATAGAAGGGAGAGGAGGAGGCGATGAGCAAATGTATTACCCCATGTCTTCGAGAAGAGAGAGATGCCCTCCTGACTTGGCAGGGACGTGTACAACTCAATGAAGGTCACTATCTCATTGATTAATGGTCCCAATAGGGAAATTATCCTTACATGTACCTAAATAACAATGACCTATAGGTCACCTCCAACCTGAGCTGACTGTGTTTGGGGGAGAGATGTCCTCAGGGAAATTGTTATCTCCTAAGGAATCTGGTTTGGATTTCTGTAAGTACCAATTCTCTTTTTTTAAACAAAACAATATCACCACTTTTTGAGGATCACCACTTTTTGAGGATCTGAGGGCCCGTGCCGAATCTTTTCAGCCTCCTGAGGGGGAAGAGGCGCCGCTGTGCACAGGTGCACCATCAAGAGTATCTTGACTGGTTGCATCACTGTCCTGTAGTAATCATTTATATGGTACATACCATTAAATGTTCTTGATTGATCTTAATCGTTAGTTTAGAACGTGCATAATATAAAGATCTCTATCTCATCTCATGTAAAGGCGAGACATTGAACAGTTGCATAGCATATGTGACTTAGAATAGCTGTTTTTGCATTGGATCTACCTTTTCTACAAGCAGCATGTGTAGGCGCACACAGACATTTAGGAGCACAATGAAAAATATTTGACAAAGCTAGAATGCTTAATTTTTATAGACAAACTGGTGCTCCTAAATTAAAATTCCAGGTCGCACAAGAAAATATTTAGGTACGTATGTAAGTAAAATGGTGGCACTGTAGAGCCATGCTATAGGGCGTTTAGTTATATAATCATATATTCAAATGTAATCTATACAGTCATCAGCTACGGCTCATATCATTAACATCCCTATTCACCTTATTTACAAGAACGTTCTGTTTTGTGGAGGACGTCCGTTGTGGCGTTCTTGCCATTATGGAAACATTAGCTAGCTAGCTCAAAATGTCATGGGATCATACCAAGAAAAACCTTTCAAAGTTGAATGGCAAGTCTGTGCCACATCCGCAGATTATTCAAGAGTGGGAGGACAATAAGAAAAATTAGCCACATATCACCTACGAAGACATCTTCAATTATTTTGTCTTGTCTCTCGGTGTGGATGGGTCAGAGATGAGGAGCTATAAAAGCACAGAGGCATATCAATACCTACACAGTTGTACAGGAGGGGACTGAGCACGCACCCCTGAGGGGCCCCGGTGTTAAGGATCAGCGTGGCGGATGCGTTGTTACGTAGCCTTACCACCTGGGGGACGGCCCTTCAGGAAGTCCAGGAACCAGTTGCAGAGGGAGGTGTTTAGTCCCAGGGTCCTTAGCTTAGTGATGAGCTTTGAGGGTACTATGGTGTTGAACGCTGAGCTGTAGTTATTTAGCTAGCTAGCTAATTGTGATGATTCCATACGGGCGTTCTGCCGTTGCTTTCTGCAAGCCCAGATGGAGTGTTAAACTCTCAAGAACTTCTAGAAATCAAATGTCCTGTTCTGAGTAATAATTGTGAGTCTCTGACTGAACTGTTCTCTGGCAAAGTCACCGATGTGAAGCTGGTGGATGGGGTTCCTCAGCTGAAACCTAATGGAGCCTCGTGGGTACTACAATCAGGTTCAAAATGGGCATGTTCTGCACAGGACTTTGGTCTCCTCACTACGATGAAAACTGCTTGTCTGGGCTCCATCTGAGCAGGTTGATAATAATGGGTCTTTTGATGTGAAGTTCTGTGCTGATGTTATCCCTAAACTGAAGGCATTCTATTTCACACATATGCTTTCAAGGATACTAGATCAGTTCCAGTCAGGCAGACTAACTCTGTGCTCCAAATATGCTAATCCACTCCATGTGGTATCTAAGGGCCTAATACTTCTTATACTTTGTGCCGTCTAAAGCTCTGTCAGCTCTTCCTTATTATTTAAGCATAAGCATGACTCCTGATTGTTTTTTTTTGTCTTGCACAGTTCTCTTCATATGCACATTTACCTGATTATATTTTCATAATTCTTGGTGTTTTTTTTACATGTTGCCTTGTACAGCTCTCATCATACATATCTATCTAATGCTGAAGGATAATTCCTGATGATTTATGAACATTTGTATTGTACCTTGTATAGATCTTTATTTTCATAACAATTGACAGCTGCCTCTGATTGAGAACCATACTAGGCCAAACTCAAAAACCAACATAGAAAAACAAACATAGACTGCCCACCCAACTCACGCCCTGACCATACTAAAACAAAGATATAATAACAGAACTGAGGTCAGAACACTGAATCTGCCTCCACATGCAGGAGAAATTAACATAATGAGCCCACATGGAGCAATGACCACCAAATACTTGAGAGTATTGCTGGAATAATAATAGCTGTATGACTCTTCTCTGGAATTGTGATAGTGTGCTTTCTGAAGATTGGTTTCAGAGCAGTCGGTGGTGCAAGTGGTGCTGGGGAACTTCTCTTTGAAGCACTGAGACCGTGCTTCTACACCGTGCTTCCACACCTGCATTGCTTGCTGTTTGGGGTTTTAGGCTGGGTTTCTGTACAGCACTTTGAGATATCAGCTGATGTAAATTTCATTTGATGATTTGATTTGAGACATTGTGTTCTGGATCGTCTCCCTCAGCAGTCATGGAATGTAGATCCTCATGTGCTCCTCCATTGTGTCAATCCAGTAGGAAAGGATTCTGCTCCCTACTCCCTCGGACACAGCAAAGCCTTCAGCAAGATCACCCTGGAGTAGATTCAGCTTCAGCTTCATCAAGGTTATCAGTATTTGATCAGTGATATGCATTTTGAAGTTAGCTGTGTAGAATTTCTGCAGAAACGCTACAAGGTCAAAGAAAACCCTAAGAGGAAGGCCAGTAAACAACACTGAGCTTGTGTCATTCTTCAGGAATGGTGTGGGTCAATGGCTCTGCACCACCACATTGGCTTTGTTTGTTGCAGGTGGGCTTGTTCTCTTGACATGCAGCTGTGATCAGTCAGTGCTGGAACCTCCCATTGAGTATCAGCATCTTAATGCTGTGGTGGCACACTCAGATCAGACGCTGCATCAACACAGTTTTTTTTCAACCTATATTTAACAAATTCTTATTTTCAATGACAGCCTACGAACAGTGCCTTGTTCAGGGGCAGAATGACATAATTTTACCTTGTCAGCTTGGGGGATTTGATCTTGCAACCTTTTGGTTACTAGTCCAACACTCTAACCACTAGGTTACCTGGTGCCTGTGTCTTCATCTTTATCTGTCAAACAAACATAAGAGAGACCACAAGTTTAACAAAATATAAAGAACAGACAAACTACGGGTCATGGTTAGGTAAAAAACCAAACACTTTAAACATTTAAGAAGTTAGCTAGTTAGACATGTCATGAGCATCACCAGTGGCATGCCAGCAATGATGGGGGGGGGGGGGGACACATTGGGGACATGGGGTGAGACATGGGGTGGGGGAGACATTGTCAGACAGAAGTTGTTGGATAGCTAACAATGTAGGGACTAACTGGCTAGGCTAGTTAGCTAGCAACACTGTATACGATGGGCTGCCTCAATCTAGCTAGTTAAGTGAGTAAGCTAGGTAACAGTTAACTCGCTACAGTATGTTAGGACATAGGAGTGGCTACCAACTAGTAAAGATACTTAGCTAAGCTAGCTAACTTTTGCCTGATTCAGGACACTCATCCGTGACGATCAAATCAAATCAAATGTATTTATATAGCCCTTCGTACATCAGCTGATATCTCAAAGTGCTGTACAGAATATGTGGGGTCGCCAGTCCTCTTCTGGCTGTGCCGGGTGGAGATTATAACAGAACATGGCCAAGATGTTCAAATGTTCATAAATGACCAGCATGGTCAAATAATAATAATCACAGGCAGAACAGTTGAAACTGGAGCAGCAGCACGGCCAGGTGGACTGGGGACAGCAAGGAGTCATCATGTCAGGTAGTCCTGAGGCATGGTCCTAGGGCTCAGGTCCTCCAAGAGAGAGAAAGAAAGAGAGAATTAGAGAGAGCACACTTAAATTCACACAGGACACCGAATAGGACAGGAGAAGTACTCCAGATATAACAAACTGACCCTAGCCCCCGACACATAAACTACTGCAGCATAAATACTGGAGGCTGAGACAGGAGGGGTCAGGAGACACTGTGGCCCCATCCGATGACACCCAACGGACAGGGCCAAACAGGAAGGATATAACCCTACCCACTTTGCCAAAGCACAGCCCCCACACCACTAGAGGGATATCTTCAACCACCAACTTACCATCCTGAGATCAGGCCGAGTATAGCCCACAAAGATCTCCGCCATGGCACAACCCAAGGGGGCGTTCCAACCCAGACAGGAAGATCACATCATTGACTCAACCCACTCAAGTGACGCACCCCTCCTAGGGACGGTATGAAAGAGCCCTAGTAAGCCAGTCACTCAGCCCCTGTAATAGGGTTAGAGGCAGAGAATCCCAGTGGAAAGAGAGGAACCGGCCAGGCAGAGACAGCAAGGGCGGTTCGTTGCTCCAGAGCCTTTCCGTTCACCTTCACAATGCTGGGCCAGACTACACTCAATTATATGACTCACTGAAGAGATGAGTCTTCAGTAAAGACTTAAAGGTTGAGACCGAGTTTGCGTCTCTCACATGGGTAGGCAGACCATTCCATAAAAATGGAGCTCTATAGGAGAAAACCCTGCCTCCAGCTGTTTGCTTAGAAATTCTAGGGACAATTAGGAGGCCTGCGTCTTGTGACCGTAGCGTACGTGTAGGTATGTACGGCAGGACCAAATCAGAGAGATAGGTAGGAGCAAGCCCATGTAATGCTTTGTAGGTTAGCAGTAAAACCTTGAAATCAGCCCTTGCCTTGACAGGAAGCCAGTGTAGGGAGGCTAGCACTGGAGTAATATGAACAGCTTTTTTGGTTCTAGTCAGGATTATAGCAGCCATATTTTGCACTTACTGAGGTTTATTTAGTGCTTTATCCGGGTAGCCGGAAAGTAGGGCATTGCAGTAGTCTAACCTGGAAGTGACAAAAGCATGGATTAATTTTTCTGCATCATTTTTTGACAGAAAGTTTCTGATTTTTGCAATGTTACGTAGATGAAAAAAAGCTGTCCTTGAAACAGTCTTGATATGTTCTTCAAAAGAGAGATCAGGGTCCAGAGTAACGCAGAGGTCCTTCACAGTTTTATTTGAGAGAACTGTACAACCATTAAGATTAATTGTCAGATTCAACAGAAGATCTATTTGTTTCTTGGGACCTAGAACAAGCATCTCTGTTTTGTCCGAGTTTAAAAGTAGAAGTTTTGCAGCCATCCACTTCCTTATGTCTGAAACACATGCTTCTAGCGAGGGCAATTTTGGGGCTTCACCATGTTTCATTGAAATGTACAGCTGTGTGTCATCTGCATAGGAGTGAAAGTTAACATTATGTTTTTGAATGACATCCCCAAAAGGTCAAATATATAGTGAAAACAATAGTGGTCCTAAAACGGAACCTTGAGGAACACCGAAATTTACAGTTGATTTGTCAGAGGACAAACCATTCACAGAGACAAACTGATATCTTTCCGACAGATAAGATCTAAACCAGGCCAGAACTTGTCCATGTAGACCAATTTGGGTTTCCAATCTCTCCAAAAGAATGTGGTGATCGATGGTGTCTATTGTAAAGTGGCTGTTCCACTGGATGTCTTAAGGTGAACGCACCAATTTGTAAGTCGCTCTGGATAAGAGCGTCTGCTAAATGACTTAAATGTAAATGTAAATGTATCAAAACCAGCACTAAGGTCTAGGAGCACGAGGACAGATGCAGAGCCTCGGTCTCGGTCTGATGCCCATTTCAATTTACAGAAATACTCATCATAAATGTTGATGAAAATACATGTGTTATACATGGAAATATAGATACAATTCTCCTTAACCTCTAGCAACGAGCAATCCCGTATCCGGGAGCGTAATCATAGCCTCAAGTGCATTACCATAACGCAATGTTTCCTTTTCATGAAAATCGCAAATGAAATGAAATAAATATATTCAAACACAAGCTTAGCCTTTTGTTAACAACAATGTCATCTCAGATTTTCAAAATATGCGTTACAGCCAACGCTAGACAAGCATTTGTGTAAGTTTAGCATGGCATAATGCTATGCTAGGCTGTGCTGGCAGCAGGCTACATTTTCACAAAAATAAGAAAAGCAACCAAATTAAATCATTTACCTTTGAAGAACTTCAGATGCTTTCACTCAGGAGACTCCCAGTTAGATAGCAAATGTTCCTTTTTTCCAAAATGAATATTTTTGTAGGCGAAAAACGTCACGTTTGTTCATCCTGCTTGGCTGAGAAATCGACAGAAAAATACTTAAACTATAACACATTAGCATAACGCAACTTTTTCTATTCATGAAAATCGCAAATGAAATGAAGTAAATATATTGAAACACAAGCTTAGCCTTTTGTTAACAACATTGTCATCTCAGCTTTTCAAAATATGCTTTTCAACCAAAGCTACACAAGCATTTGTGTAAGAGTATTGATAGCCTAGCATAGCATTAAGCCTAGCATTCAGCAGGCAACATTTTCACAAAAACAAGGAAAACATTCAAATAAAATAATTTACCTTTGAAGAACTTCGGATGATTTCAATGACGAGACTCTCAGTTAGAGAGAGAGAGCAAATGTACATTTTTTCCAAAAAGATGATTTGTGTTGGCGAAATAGCTCCGTTTTGTTCATCACGTTTGGCTAAGAAAAAGACCGGAAAATGTAGTCACTACATGACAGTTGGTTTCTCATCAGAAGCAAATGGAAAAATACTGCAGCTGGAGATTACGCAATAATTACAACGGAGGACACCAAGCGACCACCTGGATGTCATAAGGTGAATGCACCAATTTGTAAGTCGCTCTGGATAAGAGCGTCTGCTAAATGACTTAAATGTAAATGTAAATGTAGATGTAGTCTCTTATGGTCAATCTTCCAATGATATGGCTAGAAATACGTCACAATGCTGTCGACACCTTGGGGAAGCGACAGAAAGCCTAAGCTCATTCGTGGCCCATTCACAGCCATATAAGGAGTCATTGGCATGAGGCGGTTTTAAAAAATGCGGCACTTCCTGATTGGATTTTTATCTGTGTTTCGCCTGTAACATCAGTTATGTGGCACTCACAGACAATATCTTTGCAGTTTTGGAAACGTCAGAGTGTTTTCTTTCAAAAGCTGTCAATTATATGCATAGTCTAGCATCTTTTCGTGACAAAATATCTTGTTTAAAACGGGAACGTTTTTCATCCCAAAATTAAAATAGAGCCCCCTATATCCAAGAAGTTTATGCAACCTGTGTCAGATTTTTTTAAAAACTTTACAGAAAAAGCATAATCTGACTACGGCGCTCAGAGCACAAAACAGCCAAAATAAATATCCGCCATGTTGCGCAGTCAACATTAGTCAGAAATAGCATTATAAATACTCACTTGCCTTTGATGATCTTCATCAGAATGCACCCCCAGGAATCCCAGTTCCACAATAAATGTTTGATTTGTTTGATAAAGTTCATCATTTATGTCCATATAGCTTCTTTTGTTAGGATGTTTGGTAAACAAATCCAAACGCGTGTACAGGTCCAGTCGAACGTCGGACTAAAAGTTCAAAAAGTTATATTACAGGTCGTAGAAACTTGTCAAACTAAGTATAGAATCAATCTTTAGGATGTTTTTATCATACATGTTCAATAATGTTCCAACCGAAGAATTCCATTATCTGTAGAAAAGCAATGGAACTAGAGCTACCTCTCATGTGAATGCGCATGACTGAGATCGAGACTGCTGCCAGACCTCTGACTCAATCAGCTCTCATTCGGCCCCCCTTCACAGGAGCAGCCTGAAACAACGTTCTAAAGACGGTTGACATCTAGTGGAAGCCTTAGGAAGTGCAAAATGACCCATATTCCACTGTGTATTCGATAGGGGCTGAGTTCAAAAACTACAAACCTCAGATTTCCCACTTCCTGTTTGGATTTTTTCTTAGGTGTTTGCCTGCCATATGAGTTCTGTTATACTCACAGACATCATTCAAACCGTTTTAGAAACTTCAGAGTGTTTTATATCAAATACTAATAATAATATGCATATATTAGCACCTGGGACTAAGTAGGAGGTAGTTTACTCTGGACATGCTTTTCATCCAAAAGTGAAAATGATGCCCCCTATCCCAAAGAAGTGTTCAACATCACTATACAGTCATCAGCTACAGCTGCTACTCCCCATATCATTAACATCACTATACAGTCATCAGCTACAGCTGCTACGTCCCATATCATTAACATCACTATACAGTCATCAGCTACAGCTGCTGAGCCCCATATCATTAACATCACTATACAGTCATCAGCTACAGCTGCTACGTCCCATATCATTAACATCACTATACAGTCATCAGCTACAGCAGCTACGTCCCATATCATTAACATCACTATATAGTCATCAGCTACAGCTGCTGAGCCCCATATCATTAACATCACTATACAGTCATCAGCTACAGCTGCTACGTCCCATATCATTAACATCACTATACAGTCATCAGCTACAGCTGCTGAGCCCCATATCATTAACATCACTATACAGTCATCAGCCACAGCAGCTACGTCCCATATCATTAACATCACTATATAGTCATCAGCTACAGCTGCTGAGCCCCATATCATTAACATCACTATACAGTCATCAGCTACAGCTGCTACGTCCCATATCATTAACATCACTATACAGTCATCAGCTACAGCTGCTGAGCCCCATATCATTAACATCACTAGTCATCACACACACACACACAAAATTTGCCTCTGCTACTCTGTTCTTTATTTCCTCTTATTATTATTATCTATCCTGATGCCAAGTCACTTTACCCTGCCTTCATGTACATATCTACCTCAAATACCTTATTATTATCTAGCCTGATGTCTAGTCACTTTACCCTGCCTTCATGTACATATCTACCTCAAATACCTTATTATTATCTATCCTGATGCCTAGTCACTTTACCCTGCCTTCATGTACATATCTACCTCAAATACCTTATTATTATCTATCCTGATGCCAAGTCACTTTACCCTGCCTTCATCTACATATCTACCTCAAATAGCTTATTATTATCTACTGTATTTCACTGTAAAGCTTACACCAGTTGTATTTGGGGCATGTGAAAAATGCAATTTTATTTTACAGTTTTTTACAATCACTTAGGCACTAATTTCAGAACCTTGATGTCATTTTTCAAAACTCTAGACACCAAACTCACAACCGATGATCAAAATGCACATTTTTCAAAACTCTAACACTTTTTCCAATTACTTGGATACAATACACATAAAGCTAAGATAATTTGTTCATTGAACTAAAATTTAACATCAAAGTATTACCATTTCAAAATGCAATTCACACATTACATCTGAGATGACTGTCTATTCATTTCATTACAATGATCTAACTATCAATTGATACAACTGCTCAAAATGATAAGGTACTGTTGCATTACTCTTAATAAATAGTTTTATGGAAACTGATGAACAATATTCCATGTTTAGATCTTGAAAGTTTCAGGATAACGAGATCCATTGACACCAATTACCGTGGAACATGAACCAATTGGACTACATTATCTATGGCTGTAATATTTCATCATTATTCTTTATCAGACACTGTTTCTATGGTCCCATGTACCACTTTTCCAGACCATGTTTTCAGATTTGACATTATTGTACACTCACTGGTCACTTTATTAGGTACACCTATCTAGTACTGGGTAGGACCCCCTTTTGCCTCCACAACAGCCTGAATTATTCACGGTGTTGTACGTTAAGAGATGCCCTTCTGCACACCACTGTTTTAAACAGCTGTTATTTGAGCATTTGTGGCCTTTCTGTTAGCTTGAATGAGTCTGGACATTCTCCTCTGACCTCTCTCATTAACAAGGTGTTTTTTCCCACAGAACTGCCGCTCACAGAATGTGTTTTGTTTATCGCACCATTCTCTGTAAACTGTAGAGACTGTAGTGCATAAAAATCCCAGGAAGGCAGCTGTTTCTGAGATGCTGGAATCACCATGTGTGGCATCAACAATCATACCACGGTCAAAGTTGCTTAGATTACTAATCTTGCCCGTTCTAATGTTAGGTTGAACAACAACTAAAGCTCTATACTCTATATACTTTATCTATTGAGTTGCAGGCAGCCACATGATTCGCTGTTCGAATGTACCTTTCCTTGATGAGCTAAATCAGGTCTGTAGAGCTGATGGCGTGACCTATGTCATTGTGTGGGATAATGTCAGGTTCTACCAGGCTCAACTGGTACAAGCATGGTTTCAGGCCCAACCACAATTTACCAACCCGTACTTACCCCCATACTCTCCTTTCCTTAACACGATTGAGGAATTTTTCTCCACATGGAGGTGGAAGGTATATGATAGGCGCCCTCACGAACAAGCCGCCCTTCTACAGGCCATGGATGACGCATGCAATGACATCACGGCTTCGCCATGCCCGAAGATTCTTCCCAAGATGTTTGTCTAATCAAAACATCCATTGTGATGTGGATGAGAACCTGTGGCCAAATCCACAAGACAGGGTTGATGGAACTATAGAAGTACAGTAATTAACCCTTTGTTTTGCTTTTTACAGTAAGCCAGGTGAGGAACACTGCAGTTGATGTTTTACTGTAGTTTTTTCTTTTTTTTGTAGCTAATTATTTTTGCTTTGATTCAAAGAAACCTATGAGTGATTTTATTGTATTTCATCAATAATGTCAGATTTTGTTTAATGATTCCACTGTGTCTGTAGTATTCTCTCTACTAGTCATTTTACAGTGATGTATTTACGTGTAGTACCATAATGAAACATGTATCACATATTTTGTACTACAATATTTAATGATTGAACGAACAACTACACAGTGAAACTGTCGGTATCTTGTGTGTGGGTGATCTAAATTAATGTTCCTATGGTATTTCATGATAAATGAGTTATTTGAACCATTGATTCTGCAAGCGCAAGGTTTCTTTAGAGATATGAATGCACAATGCAATGTTTTGAACATTGGACAGCCTGTGTTACAAGTGATGACCGTGTTGAGTTTTGCGCCTAAAGTTTTGAAAAATGACCACAAGCTTCTGAAATTAGTGCCAAAGTGATTGTAAAAAACTGTATTTGAGACAGAGAGGGAGAGGGGTGAAGGGAGGGGTGGAGGAAGAGAGGGGTTGAGGGATGTAGGAAGGGACCGCTGGAGGGAGAGAGTGAGAGAGAAAGAGAATGAAAGAGAGAATGAGAGGAAGAGAGTGGGTGAGAGAGAGAGAAAGGTGGGGTGATCCTCTGTGGGTCTCATTAAGATGGTGGCTATATCAGGCACATAGGATCGACATGGGATTGACTTGTCGCTGTGTCTCCATCTGCCTGTTACAGGTGGCAAGGAGATGGCAACTTCCTGTGGGACCTGCTCCCCTCAGGGTGTGGAAGACTGTGTGTGTGTGTGTGTGTGTGTGTGTGTGTGTGTGTGTGTGTGTGTGTGTGTGTGTGTGTGTGTGTGTGTGTGTGTGTGTGTGTGTGTGTGTGTGTGTGTGTGTGTGTGTGTGTGTGTGTGTGTGTGTGTGAGACACCTGTTCAGACAGAGTGCTACTAAGCCAGCCTAATGTGAGACCAGGTAACGTGTTGTGTAAAAACACTCAGCTGGGGTGTGTGTTCCCAGACCAGGTGTATTCTGTGTTCCCAGACCAGGTGTATTCTGTGTTCCCAGACCAGGTGTATTCTGTGTTCCCAGACCAGGTATATTCTGTGTTCCCAGACCAGGTGTATTCTGTGTTCCCAGACCAGGTGTATTCTGTGTTCCCAGACCAGGTGTATTATGTGTTCCCAGACCAGGTGTATTCTGTGTTCCCAGACCAGGTGTATTCTGTGTTCCCAGACCAGGTGTATTCTGTGTTCCCAGACCAGGTATATTCTGTGTTCCCACCCCAGGTATATTCTGTGTTCCCAGACCAGGTGTATTCTGTGTTCCCAGACCAGGTGTATTCTGTGTTCCCAGACCAGGTGTATTCTGTGTTCCCAGACCAGGTGTATTATGTGTTCCCAGACCAGGTGTATTCTGTGTTCCCAGACCAGGTGTATTCTGTGTTCCCAGACCAGGTGTATTCTGTGTTCCCAGACCAGGTGTATTCTGTGTTCCCAGACAAGGTGTAGTGTGTGTAGATACTCAAAGTCCCTAATCAAACCAGTCATTAGGTATATGAAGTATAATACAACAATATTTGCAGTGAATAAATAGAAAGATAGCTTACTTTCCTCTCAATGCAAGGAGAAGTAAATATGTTGAATGATTATGTTTCGTACCCTCTTTCTGCATTTGAAGGATATAATACGAATAACTTGTAGAACCTAGGAAAGATGAACCTAGTTGCCACTGCAGGCAGTGTGTCTGGGATTACTGCAGGACTGATTGCATTATCCAGACCACAGTAGCATGATAAATCCACTCTATCTCAACACTTGAATATTTATGAACCCAAGAGTGCACAATTATCTGTTCCCTCTCCACATTATTCTCATTTGAAGATGGAATCCTCAGTAGTGGGAAACATCGCCACCGTTACCGTCTGTCACTCTCTGTCACTCTCTGTCACTCTTTGTCACTCTCTGTTATTGTATGTCACTGCCTGTCATTGTATGTCACTGCCTGTCACTGTCTGTTACTGTCTGTTACTATCTGTCACTATCTACTGTCTGTTACTGTCTGTCTACTGTCTGTTTCTGTCTGTCACTGCCTGTTACTGTCTACTGTCTGTCACTGTCTACTGTCTGTCACTGTCTGTCACTGTATGTCAATGTCTGTCACTGTATGTCACTGTATGTCACTGTCTGTCACTTTCAGATACTCTCTGTCACTATCTACTGTCTGTTACTGTCTGTCACTGTCTACTGTCTGTTACTGTCTGTCACTATCAGTTACTGTCTGTTACTGCCCGTTACTGTCTGTTACTGTCTGTCACTGTCTACTGTCTGTCACCGTCTATTGTCTGTTACTACCTGTTACTGTCTGTCACTATCAGTTAATGTCTGTCACGGTCTACTGTCTGTTACGGTCTGTCACTGTCTGTCACTGTCTGTCACTGTCTGTCACTGCCTGTCACTGTCTGTCACTGTCTGTCACTGTCTACTGTCTGTTACTGTCTACTGTCTGTTACTGTCTGTCACTGTCTACTGTCTGTCACTGTCAGTTACTGTCTGTCACTGTCTACTGTCTGTTACTGTCTATAACTGTCTGTCACTGTCTGTCACTGTCTACTGTCTGTTACTGTCTATCACTTTCAGTTCCTGTCGGTCTACTGTCTGTTACTGTCTATCACTGTCTGTCACTGCCTGTCACTGCCTGTCACTGTCTACTACCTGTTACTGTCTACCACTATCAGTCTACTGTCTGTTACAGTCTGTCACTGTCTGATACTGCCCGTTACTGTCTGTCACTGTCTACTGTCTGTTGCTGTCTGTCACTGTCTACTGTCTGTCACTGTCTGTCACTGTCTACTGTCTGTCACTGTCTGTCACTGTCTCCTGTCTGTTACTGTCTGTCACTGTCTACTGTCTGTTACTGTCTGTCACTGTCTGTCACTGTCTACTGTCTCTCACTGTCTGTCACTGTCTCCTGTCTGTTACTGTCTGTCACTGTCTACTGTCTGTTAATGTCTAGCACTATCAGTTGTTGTCTGTCACTGTCTATTGTCTGTTACTGTCTGTCACTGTCTACTGTCTGTTACTCTCTGTCACTGTCTACTGTCTGTCACTGTCTACTGTCTGTCACTGCCCGTCACTGTCTGTTACTGTCTACTGTCTGCCACTGTCTACTGTCTGTTACTGTCTACTGTCTGTTACTGTCTGTCACTGTCTACTGTCTGTCACTGTCAGTTACTGTCTGTCACTGTCTACTGTCTGTTACTGTCTATAACTGTCTGTCACTGTCGGTTACTGCCTGTTACAGTCTATCACTGTCTACTGTCTGTCACTGTCTACTGTCTGTAACTGTCTATCACTATCAGTTACTGTCTGTCACTGTCAGTTACTGTCTGTCACTGTCGGTTACTGCCTGTTACAGTCTATCACTGTCTACTGTCTGTCACTGTCTACTGTCTGTTACTGTCTACTGTCTGTTACTGTCTGTCACTGTCTACTGTCTGTTACTGTCTGTCACTGTCAGTTACTGTCTGTCACTGTCTACTGTCTGTTACTGTCTGTTACTGTCAGTTACTGTCTGTTAATGTCTACTGTCTGTCACTGTCGGTTACTGCCTGTTATTGTCTATCACTGTATGTCACTGTCGGTTACTGCCTGCTATTGTCTTTCACTGCCTGTCACTGCCTGTCACTGCCTGTCACTGTCTGTCACTATCTACTGCCTGTCACTGTCAGTTACTGTCTACTGTCTGTCACTGTCTACTGTCTGTCACTGTCTACTGTCTGTCACTGTCTACTTTCTGTTACTGTCTGTCACTGTCTACTGTCTGTCACTGTCTACTTTCTGTTACTGTCTGTCACAGTCTACTGTCTGTCACTGTCTACTTTCTGTTACTGTCTGTTACTGTATACTGTCTGTTACTGTCTGTCACTGTCTACTGTCTGTCACTGTCTACTTTCTGTTACTGTCTATAACTGTCTGTCACTGTCGGTTACTGCCTGTTACAGTCTATCACTGTCTACTGTCTGTCACTGTCTACTGTCTGTTACTGTCTATCACTATCAGTTACTGTCTGTCACTGTCTACTGTCTGTCACTGTCTATCACTGTCTGTCACTGCCTTTCACTGTCTATCACTGTCTGTCACTGTCGGTTACTGCCTGTTACTGTCTATCACTATCAGTTACTGTCTGTCACTGTCTATTGTCTGTTACTGTCTGTCACTGTCTGTCACTATCTACTGTCTGTTACTGTCTGTCACTATCAGTTACTGTCTGTCACTGTCTACTGTCTGTCACTGCCCGTTACTGTCTGTTACTGTCTGTCACTGTCTACTGTCTGTCACCGTCTATTGTCTGTTACTACCTGTTACTGTCTATCACTATCAGTTAATGTCTGTCACGGTCTACTGTCTGTTACGGTCTGTCACTGTCTGTCACTGTCTGTCACTGCCTGTCACTGTCTGTCACTGTCTACTGTCTGTTACTGTCTGTCACTATCAATTACAGTTGGTCACTATCTACTGTCTGTCACTGTCTGTCACTGTCTGTCACTGTCTGTTACTGTCTGCCACTGTCTACTGTCTGTTACTGTCTGTCACTGTCTACTCTCTGTTACTGTCTGTCACTATCAATTACAGTTGGTCACTGTCTACTGTCTGTCACTGTCTGTCACTGTCTGTTACTGTCTGTCGCTGTCTACTGTCTGTCACTGTCTGTTACTGTCTGTCGCTGTCTGTTACTGTCTGTTACTGTCTGTCACTATCTACTGTCTGTCACCATCTATTGTCTGTTACTACCTGTTACTGTCTATCACTATCAGTTCATGTCTGTCACGGTCTACTGTCTGTTACGGTCTGTCACTGTCTGTCACTGCCTGTCACTGTCTGTCACTGTCTGTCACTGTTTACTGTCTGTTACTGTCTACTGTCTGTTACTGTCTGTAACTGTCTACTGTCTGTTACTGTCTGTCACTATCAATTACAGTTGGTCACTATCTACCGTCTGTCACTGTCTGTTACTGTCTGTCACTGTCTGTCACTGTCTACTGTCTGTCACTGTCTACTTTCTGTTACTGTCTGTCACAGTCTACTGTCTGTCACTGTCTACTTTCTGTTACTGTCTGTTACTGTCTACTGTCTGTTACTGTCTGTCACTGTCTACTGTCTGTCACTGTCTACTTTCTGTTACTGTCTATAACTGTCTGTCACTGTCGGTTACTGCCTGTTACAGTCTATCACTGTCTACTGTCTGTCACTGTCTACTGTCTGTTACTGTCTATCACTATCAGTTACTGTCTGTCACTGTCTACTGTCTGTCACTGTCTATCACTGTCTGTCACTGCCTTTCACTGTCTATCACTGTCTGTCACTGTCGGTTACTGCCTGTTACTGTCTATCACTATCAGTTACTGTCTGTCACTGTCTATTGTCTGTTACTGTCTGTCACTGTCTGTCACTATCTACTGTCTGTTACTGTCTGTCACTATCAGTTACTGTCTGTCACTGTCTACTGTCTGTCACTGCTCGTTACTGTCTGTTACTGTCTGTCACTGTCTACTGTCTGTCACCGTCTATTGTCTGTTACTACCTGTTACTGTCTATCACTATCAGTTAATGTCTGTCACGGTCTACTGTCTGTTACGGTCTGTCACTGTCTGTCACTGTCTGTCACTGCCTGTCACTGTCTGTCACTGTCTACTGTCTGTTACTGTCTGTCACTATCAATTACAGTTGGTCACTATCTACTGTCTGTCACTGTCTGTCACTGTCTGTCACTGTCTGTCACTGTCTGTTACTGTCTGCCACTGTCTACTCTCTGTTACTGTCTGTCACTGTCTACTCTCTGTTACTGTCTGTCACTATCAATTACAGTTGGTCACTGTCTACTGTCTGTCACTGTCTGTCACTGTCTGTTACTGTCTGTCGCTGTCTACTGTCTGTCACTGTCTGTTACTGTCTGTCGCTGTCTGTTACTGTCTGTTACTGTCTGTCACTATCTACTGTCTGTCACCGTCTATTGTCTGTTACTACCTGTTACTGTCTATCACTATCAGTTCATGTCTGTCACGGTCTACTGTCTGTTACGGTCTGTCACTGTCTGTCACTGCCTGTCACTGTCTGTCACTGTCTGTCACTGTTTACTGTCTGTTACTGTCTACTGTCTGTTACTGTCTGTAACTGTCTACTGTCTGTTACTGTCTGTCACTATCAATTACAGTTGGTCACTATCTACCGTCTGTCACTGTCTGTTACTGTCTGTCACTGTCTGTTACTGTCTGTCACTGTTTACTCTCTGTTACTGTCTGTCACTATCAATTACAGTTGGTCACTATCTACCGTCTGTCACTGTCTGTCACTGTCTGTCACTGTCTGTCACTGTCTGTTACTGTCTGTCACTGTCTGTTACTGTCTGTTACTGTCTGTCACTGTCTACTGTCTGTTACTGTCTCTTACTGTCTATCACTATCTGTTACTGTCTGTCACTGTCTGTTACTGTATGTCACTGCCGACTGTCTGTTACTGTCTGTCATTGCCTACTGTCTGTTACTGTCTGTTACTGTCTATCACTATCTGTTACTATCTGTTACTATCTGTCACTGTCTGTTACTGTCTGTTACTGTCTGTCACTGTCTACTGTCTGTTACTGTCTCTTACTGTCTATCACTATCTGTTACTGTCTGTCACTGTCTGTTACTGTATGTCACTGCCGACTGTCTGTTACTGTCTGTCATTGCCTACTGTCTGTTACTGTCTGTTACTGTCTATCACTATCTGTTACTATCTGTTACTATCTGTCACTGTCTGTTACTGTCTGTTACTGTCTATCACTATCTGTTACTGTCTGTCACTGTCTGCTAATGTTTGTTACTGTCTGTCACTATCTGTTACTGTCTGTTGCTGTCTGTTACTATCTGTCACTGTCTGTTACTGTCTCTTACTGTCTGTCACTCTCTGTTACTGTCTGTGACTATCTGTCACTGTCTGCTACTGGCTGTTACTGTCTGTCACTGTCTATCACTGTCTGTTACTGTCTGTCACTGCCTACTGTCTGTTACTGTCTGTTACTGTCTGTCACTGTCTACTGTCTGTTACTGTATGTTACTGTCTGTCACTATCTCCTGTCTGTTACTGTCTACTGTCTATCACTGTCTGTTACTCTCTGTCACTGTCTACTGTCTGTTCCTGTCTGTCACTGTTTTGTTTACAAGGTAGTGAGCGCTGGGGGAATGCAGCTCATCAAATAGAACTGCAGTACAGCCGCTGCTGTTCTATTGTCTGAGCAACGATGTCTGAGGGGAAAAACAGTGTTTGTTGTTTGCTGTAACTTTGATGTTGTAACATGGCAAACGGACGTGGCAGTTTCACCATTAAGGATTACAGCTTTAAACCAGAAACTTTTATAAGAGACTGACTGATAAAGAAACCCCCCCAGCATCAACATCTCAACATGTTACTCATCACATCATTCACAGCTCTCACTGGCGCCACCAGATTGACCTGCTCCTCTTAAAGGGATACTTCAGGATTTTGGCAATGAGGCCCTTTATCTACTTCCCCAGAGTCAGTTAAACTTGTGAATACCATTTTTATGTCTCTGTATCCAGTATGAAGGAAGTTAGAGGTAGTTTGTACTGAAGTTATTGTTATCTAATTACCTCAGTACACCCAGCTCACAGCCAGACTCTCTAACTCTCATACGCACACCACAGCCGTCCATTGGCCCATTGGGTCACACTCTCCCCTCTCCCTGCCATGACTCGCCTCTGCAAACCTGATATGTTTACTGTCACAAATTAGCGCGTTACCCAGGCAGCTCATTACTGCAGAGATGTGCTGTGTCCGAAGCTGTTCTGTTCTCCCCACATGGTAGTCTGTGTGGAGACTAGCTTTGACATTGTGGAAACTGTTAGGGGGTATGGTTACCCGCAGAGTGGATACAAGGAAACATAATAGGGCATCATTGGATGAGAATATAAGAAAGAGGAAGAGAAATAGGAGGTCTCTTTCGCACACTCCTAATGCTGCGGTTTGCAGTTGATGGTCTGTCACATTTTAAATTGGATACTGGATACTGTTTTTCAATGCATGAAAAACTTTTATTTATTCCTCTCTTATACAGCTGCTGACAGAACGTTACTTATCTAATGGAGGCCGAAAGTTTAACTCAGATAGCTATGTAGTATTATCTCTGACCGTCCTCTCTAATATAACAGTATTTCATGCACCGTACACTAAAAGAGAAGCATTCATAATTTTTTTCACCTTCCAAATTAAGTTTAGCATCCCAAAGTATTCCCAACCCTCTCCAACTACAGCCAACCACAGCCAACTACAGCCAACTACAGCCAACTACGGCCAACTACGGCCAACTACAGCCAACTACAGCCAAGTACAGCCAAGTACAGCCAACTAGGGCCAACTACGGCCAACTACAGCCAAGTACAGCCAACTACGGCCAAGTACAGCCAACTACAGCCAACTACAGCCAACTAGGGACAACTAGGGCCAACTACAGCCAAGTACAGCTAAATATGGCCAAGTACAGCTATGTACAGCCAACTACAGCCAACTAGGGCCAAGTACAGCCAACTACAGCCAACTACAGCCAACTACAGCCAACTAGGGCCAAGTACAGCCAACTACAGCCAACTACAGCCAACTATCCCCCAAGCATCCAAGTGTAAATAGTGTCACAGAAGAAAAAAAAATCTTACAAAGAAGCAGCTGACAAGCACAGCGGTCCATCTCAAGTTCAGCCATCGGCCTGCTGTTGAGTCCTAACTCTCTGCCAGAACAAGAGCCAGTGGCTCCCTAGTCGCACTCCCTAGTCACATCCCTAGCCCCTTAGCACCTGTTTGGCACAGTCACTGGCCATATATTTCAGCCCTGAACCAACCAACGCTGCTGTCCTGATCAACACACTCCTCCAATCACACTAAAGGTCCTCTCCTCTTCTCTCATTTGCCAGACAGCTGGCTCTTGATGTGTCGTTGTTCAGGAGTTTGTCTCTGGTGCCACAGTGTCATAATTAGAGTCTGGGTACAGCATGGAGCAGTGATTGCTGCTCTCTCCTCCACAGACATTAGCATACGCACACACACATGGGCACTGGCACAGACACACAAACACACACACACACACACACACAGGCCCTTAGCGACGATTGCAACTAGACAGGTAGACAGGAAGAGCCATCACGAAATGCATAATCACAAGTCGTATATCCTGCTAATTAAACACTGTGATTCTCCCTTTCCCTGCTTCCCTTACACTCCTCCTCTCCTCCCTCCCTTTCCTTTCCTCTCCACTCTTCTCCTCTCCTATCCCCTCCCCTCCCACCCTCTTCTCTCACCTCTCCTGTCCCCTCTCTTTCCTCTCTACTCCTCTCTTCTCCTCTCCTATCCCCTCCCCTCCCACCCTCTTCTCTCACCTCTCCTGTCCCCTCTCTTTCCCTCCTCCTTGGCACAATATAATACATAATCACTTCTAACTAACTTGATTTGGGGTGGGAACTAATTGACATGCTGTCCTATAGTTTATAATCTGGAAAAGAGCAGAAACACTGTAATTTACCCATGTAAACAATCTAACCAACAACTAAACATACATACAGCTCACTCTGATCTTTTTGGATACTGAAAATTAGCATAGTTCATTTTAGATTGTTCAAAATCTATTTTGATAGTTGTAATTCCGTAGCAATAGAATCCTTTTGTTCTTCCTGCTTGGAAGCAGAACCTGGAACTTCTGCAGTGTGTTATGTCTGTTGGTCCTGTCCTGTTAGAATCAGAAACGGTCTCTGCCGATAAAGTGGCTTAGAAGTCACGGTAGCTCTTTTGTGATCCTAACGGAATGTTAGAGTTTAGGGGAAGGGCCATTTCGAGAGATGTCTGGCTCTAGGGCACAGAGAGAGGTTGAAGTCCCATCTGAGGTTTAATGCAATTGAGTGTTTGGTAAAATCATGTCAGGAGAGATGAATCTGCAAAGCATAGGCTATAACAGTTTCCCAAATGTAATTCATCTCTGAAGTGATTTCTCTTCCCTGCCTGGTTGGTTTGTAATAAGAGATATCAGAGATATAACAGTCCCTGTTAATTGAATGTAGGGACCTTGGAAAGCCCTTGGGTAGCTTGGAGAGAAATATGTGGGTAAATGCTGATTGCTGGTCATGGTGAGTAAAATAACGCTCCCTATGCTTTCAGTTCATCTTTCCACAAAAGGTGGATAAATAAAAATAAAATGTGTTTATGTAAACAGCCTTCCACTACATCATCTGTATGTAAAATGTCAACAGCAGGAGCATGGATGGATACCAGGCCAAAGTGAGTAGTGTTTGCTATTCTTTGATAGAGTATTGCAGCAGCCAACCAACATTTCTAAGACTATATGCTAGAACAGAGTCGCTTGAGCTGCAGCAAGCTACCTTGAGTTGTCCAAAAGCCTTCCTTAGAGTTAATTAAACACAACATTCTCCAATCATGGCAACCTTCCCATTCGTCCTTCCTTCCTTCCTGACGTTTGTTTGGCGCGTAGCTGGCAAAGATCACCGTTCTTGACTAAACGACACTTCCATGTCCAAAGTCCCCGAAGCTAGATGGGGTTCTGAGGAGAAAACCAACCCATTTGTTCTCTTTAGCCAGAGGAAGAGATTGCAGGGATCTGTCCTTAAATGGCAGCTTATTCCCCTGTGGGTCCGGTTCAAAAGTAGTGCACTACATAGGGAATAGGGGGCCATTTGAGATGCAGAACGGGAGAGTGGAGGACACTTGCCTTAATTTGATTGATGTGTGGTTCATGGAGCGGTGGACTATGTTGTAATTACTCTTTTAATGAATCAAACCATTATGTTTCTCCAGGCTGCAATCATTTAATAAACCAACCTCACCTGTCTTCAAATGTACTTCGCTGCCGCGCGCTTCACTGGATAATCTTGGGTGTTTAAAGGTCGGGAAAAGGGGTAGTATTCAATGTGGCTGCATGGGAAAGGAAAACGAGAGAACAGGTTGGATCTGTTTCAAACGGGAACAACACTCCTCTTCTTCTCATTATATGGTGTACTACTTTGATTAGAGCCCAACGGCAGGGTTCCCCAACTGGCGGTGCACGGGCCGAATTTGGCGCACGTGTGATTTTATTTGACCCCCCCCCCCCCCCAAGTTCTCTGAGCCCCCAAAAATGTCTAATGTTATATCTGTAAAGGGCTTCTTGCGGCCAATTTGCAGTCTACTAACTATTTGTAATTATGTACCGGCCCCCTGACCATGCGCTCAAGAAAATAATCAGCCCGCGGCTGAATCTAGTTGATGTTCCCTGCCCTACAGGGAACAGGATGCCATTTCAGATGTAGCCAGTAACTAAGTAGTAATCTGTCATTACTGGGGTCAGTGCAGTATGTTTCATTACATCAGTATATTTTCCTGCAGTTCTGACACAGAATACTATGAGTGGAGAAATGAGAGATGTTAGAATCCACTGCATGCTCTACATCCTCCAAGGAGAATCCTCTATTGTGATTTAGTTCATAAAATATACAGCCATGCCCTCGACGATAAAGCAGACAGTTCTTATCACCCAGTCACTGTAGTGACTTAAGTAAAAAATACATATCGGGTCATTTTTTAACTTTACTATTTTTAATTTTTTGACAACTTTTACTTTTACTTCACTACATTCCTAAAGAAAATAATGTACTTTTTACCCATACATTTTCCCTGACACCAGAATAACTTGTTACATTTTGAATGATTAGCAGAACAGCAAAATGGTCCAATTCAAGCACTAAACAGAGAACATCCCTGGTCATCGTTACTGCCTCTGATCTGGAGGACTCACTGAACAGAGAACATCCCTGGTCATCCCTACTGCCTCTGATCTGGTGGACTCACTAAACAGAGAACATCCCTGGTCATCCTTACTGCCTCTGATCTGGAGGACTCACTAAACAGAGAACATCCCTGGTCATCCCTACTGCCTCTGATCTGGAGGACTCACTAAACAGAGAATCATCCCTGGTCATCCCTGGTCATCCCTACTGCCTCTGATCTGGAGGACTCACTAAACAGAGAACATCCCTGGTCATCCCTACTGCCTCTGATCTGGAGGACTCACTAAACAGAGAACATCCCTGGTCATCCCTACTGCCTCTGATCTGGAGGACTCACTAAACAGAGAACATCCCTGGTCATCCCTACTGCCTCTGATCTGGCGGAGTCACTAAACAGAGAACATTCCTGGTCATCCCTACTGCCTCTGATCTGGAGGACTCACTAAACAGAGAACATCCCTGGTCATCCCTACTGCCTCTGATCTGGAGGACTCACTAAACAGAGAACATCCCTGGTCATCCCTACTGCCTCTGATCTGGCGGAGTCACTAAACAGAGAACATCCCTGGTCATCCCTACTGCCTCTGATCTGGAGGACTCACTAAACAGAGAACATCCCTGGTCATCCCTACTGCCTCTGATCTGGAGGACTCACTAAACAGAGAACATCCCTGGTCATCCCTGATCTGGAGGACTCACTAAACAGAGAACATCCCTGGTCATCCCTACTGCCTCTGATCTGGAGGACTCACTAAACAGAAAACATCCCTGGTCATCCCTACTGCCTCTGATCTGGCGGAGTCACTAAACACAAATGCTTTGTGTGTAAATTCTGCCTGAGTGTTGGAGTGTTCACCTGTTCCATCTGTAAATTAAAGAAGAAGAAAATGATGCAGTCTGGTTTGCTTAATATCAGGAATTTTAAATGACTTATACTTTAACTTTTTATTCCTTAAGTACATTTTATCAATTACATTTACTTTTGATACTTAAGCATATTTAAAACCAAATACTTTTATACTTTTACTCAAGTAATATTTTACTGGTTGACTTTCACTTTTACTTGAGTAATTTTCTATTAAGGTATCTTACTTTTACTCAAAAATGATAATTGGGTACTTTTCCTTTTCCTTTTTCCTTTTTTTGCATTATTTGGAAAGGTTACTCAGATAAATACAACTAGTTTTGATTTGATCACTACACTGGGTTTCTGACAGGAGATTCAGTATACAAGTGTGTGTGTGTGTGTGTGTGTGTGTGTGTGTGTGTGTGTGTGTGTGTGTGTGTGTGTGTGTGTGTGTGTGTGTGTGTGTGTGTGTGTATGTATGTTTGTTTGGGTCTTTAATAGGAGATTAAAATCTCACTGAATATCTTATTAAAAATCCTGTGTAGACATCACTGGATCTCCTAGAAAAACAATCTTGAGAGGATTGGAGCAAACTCAAAGAGACACAGTATAACCAGTGACCAGCGATGGGTGATCAGCGACCAGAGACTGGTGATCAGCGACCAGAGACTGGTGATCAGAGACTGGTGATCAGCGACCAGAGACTGGTGATCAGAGACTGGTGATCAGCGACCAGAGACTGGTGATCAGAGACTGGTGATCAGCGACCAGAGACTGGTGATCAGCGACCAGAGACTGGTGATCAGCGACCCGAGACTGGTGATCAGTGACCCAAGATTGGTGATCAGCGACCCAAGATTGGTGATCAGCGACTCGAGATTGGTGATCAGTGACCCAAGATTGGTGATCAGCGACTCGAGATTGGTGATCAGTGACCCGAGATTGGTGATCAGCGACCCGAGACTGGTGATCAGTGACCCAAGTTTGGTGATCAGTGACCCAAGATTGGTGATCAGCGACTCGAGATTGGTGATCAGTGACCCAAGATTGGTGATCAGCGACCCAAGATTGGTGATCAGTGACCCAAGTTTGGTGATCAATGACCCAAGATTGGTGATCAGTGACCCAAGATTGGTGATCAGTGACCCGAGATTGGTGATCAGTGACCCAAGATTGGTGATCAGCGACTCGAGACAGGTGATCAGCGATATCTCATAATTGTGTCTGATTAAGTCCTTGACGTCAACTTCTATCACCCTACCTTCCTGTCAGGCAATGTAGGTGTGCATCCCAAGTGGTCCCCTATTCACTATATAGTGCACTACTTTAAACCAGGGCCCTAGTCCCTATATAGTACACTACTTTTGATCTGACCAGAGTACTATAGGCCCTGGTCAAAGGCAGTGCACTACATAGGGAAAAGGGTATTATTTGAGACACAGCACAGGAGAAGGTGGTGGCCAATTTGAGCTAGTCTCAGCTGCCTATAAGGATTTGCATCTTTCCCTGTGAGTCGCGATTCACACCGGCAGCTGGAAATGTCACAAAAAATCACCCGACATTTGGGATTTTCAGTGAGAAACGATCTCTTGCAGGAGAGGCCCAGGGAGTGTCTTCTACAGGAGAGGGCCAGGGAGTGTCTTCTACAGGAGAGGGCCAGGGAGTGTCTTCTACAGGAGAGGGCCAGGGAGTGTCTTCTACAGGAGAGAACCAGGGAGTGTCTTCTACAGGAGAGGGCCAGGGAGTGTCTTCTACAGGAGAGGGCCAGGGAGTGTCTTCTACAGGAGAGGGCCAGGGAGTGTCTTCTACAGGAGAGAACCAGGGAGTGTCTTCTACAGGAGAGGGCCAGGGAGTGTCTACTATAGGAGAGGATCAGGGAGTGTCTTCTACAGGAGAGGGCCAGGGAGTGTCTTCTACAGGAGAGGGCCAGGGAGTGTCTACTATAGGAGAGGACCAGGGAGTGTCTTCTACAGGAGAGGGCCAGGCAGTGTCTTCTACAGGAGAGGGCCAGGGAGTGTCTACTATAGGAGAGGACCAGGGAGTGTCTTCTACAGGAGAGGGCCAGGGAGTGTCTTCTACAGGAGAGTACCAGAGAGTGTCTTCTACAGGAGAGAACCAGGGAGTGTCTTCTACAGGAGAGGGCCAGGGAGTGTCTTCTACAGGAGAGGGCCAGGGAGTGTCTTCTACAGGAGAGGGCCAGGGAGTGTCTTCTACAGGAGAGGGCCAGGGAGTGTCTTCTATAGGAGAGGACCAGGGAGTGTCTTCTACAGGAGAGGACCAGGGAGTGTCTTCTACAGGAGAGAAGTGTCTACAGGAGAGTGTGTCTCTACAGGAGAGGGCCAGGGAGTGTCTTCTACAGGAGAGGGCCAGGGAGTGTCTACTATAGGAGAGGACCAGGGAGTGTCTTCTACAGGAGAGGGCCAGGCAGTGTCTTCTACAGGAGAGGGCCAGGGAGTGTCTACTATAGGAGAGGACCAGGGAGTGTCTTCTACAGGAGAGGGCCAGGCAGTGTCTTCTACAGGAGAGGGCCAGGGAGTGTCTTCTACAGGAGAGGGCCAGGGAGTGTCTTCTACAGGAGAGGGCCAGGGAGTGTCTTCTACAAAAGAGGGCCAGGCAGTGTCTTCCGCAGGAGAGGGCCAGGGAGTGTCTTCTGCAGGAGAGGACCAGGGAGTGTGGGATGTTTCTCTCCCTGAGACAATGGCAGTGAAATAGAGATTTTAGTGGAACAGAGCCGGAAGCTATGGGGTGTTCCGACAGAACAGTAAAAATGAATTTAAAAATAGATTTTCATATCTAAATGCTACATTTAGAGACAAAACAATCTAAAAAAATTGTGTGGGTCTTGTTCTTCAGCATGTTGGTCTATTTGTGAATACACTGGCTGTGGTTGATCTCATCCATTTTCAAAATCTAGTGCCACCATCCACTTGATCTTCCTGCTTGTTTGCGATGACATTTTCCCTATATACAAGCAGGTGCTTATGTGTATGTATATGGATGTTTAAATATTAACTGTGGGTCATGAATGTGTGTGGGTGGGAGTGTGGAATAGGAGCCACGTGGAGGCTCTTACAGGTGTGTGTTGACAGAGAGGAGAGTTGACCTCTGTAATCGTCGCTGCACCTCTCCTTCTCCTCCTCCGCTTTCCTTCCCATCAGACACTGACCTAATTGCAGCACAGCGAGTGTTTACCTCTTCTTGAGATATATGAGGCACTGAATTTTGCAAAATAGGACAGACGTGTGAAGGTTCACATAGAGACAGAGGGTGTGTCCTATATGGCATCATATTCCCTTCGTAGTGCACAACTTTTGACCAGGACCCATAGGATCCTACACTATATAGGGTGCCATTTGGGACTCATCCAGGGAAATACAGTAACATTGCTGTACCTATATCATACCACTGAACTGAGTTGAACCAGGTCTAAGCTGAGCTAGCCTGGTTGTGCGTCCATCGTAGTCTGAGCTGGGCTAGCCTGTTTCTGCATTCATCATAGTCTGAGCTGGGCTAGCCTGGTTCTGCATCCATCGTAGTCTGAGCTGGGCTAGCCTGGTTCTGCATTCATCATAGTCTGAGCTGGGCTAGCCTGGTTCTGCATTCATCATAGTCTGAGCTGGGCTAGCCTGGTTCTGCATTCATCATAGTCTGAGCTGGGCTAGCCTGGTTCTGCATTCATCATAGTCTGAGCTGGGCTAGCCTGGTTCTGCATTCATCATAGTCTGAGCTGGGCTAGGCTGGTTCTGCATTCATCATAGTCTGAGCTGGGCTAGCCTGGTTCTGCATCCATCGTAGTTCTGGGCTATTCATCCATTGTAGTCTGAGCTGGGCTAGCTTGGTTCTGCATCCATCGTAGTTTGAGCTGAGCTAGCCTGGTTCTGCATTCATCATAGTCTGAGCTGGGCTAGCCTGGTTCTGCATTCATCATAGTCTGAGCTGGGCTAGCCTGGTTCTGCATCCATCGTAGTTTCTGGAACAATGCTGTGAAATCCAACTCCAGCTACATGAAGAGTCGTCATGTTCCTTATTGGAATCTAGTGTAGCCTACCGCGAGTCCAAGGCATTAACATCATTAATCTAATTGCTATCTTGGAAAGTCTTTGGATGACAATTAAGTTGTCCTTAACTAGAATATAAAACAGATCAAAAATATAAGCCTTAATTTAATACAAAGTGCCCAGGAAGTACTCTATCGGGTGGCAATACAACATGTCTTTTCCACTCCTAATTAGCATGGCTATCATCTCCTATAATAACGATGACCTATTGTTCCTGCTAGCACTGACAGGGGTAATGAACAGCGTATTAGCCTTGCTGAACTTCAGAGGAGTGGCTAGGGACCTAACCAATGCTCAAATCACCTACTGCAACTGGGGAAGGAAGATCCCACATACACACACACACGCACACGCACACGCACACACACACACACACACACACACACACACACACACACACACACACACACGCGAGCTTCCTTGACTTCGGCCCATTTAGTATGCCACTTGTAGAATGCCACAGAATGAAGCAAAGGGTTGGGCATGCATTCCAAGTGGTAGGCTAAGTGGTATGTATATTAAAGCATAGCTGTATACTGATCCTGCTGCTCAGCCACTTTACCCCTGATTATATTTACCTACAGTGCCTTCAGAAAGTATTCATACCCCTTATATATATATATATATATATATATATATATATATATATATATATATCACCCATTTACACACAATAACCCATAATGACAAAGTGAAAACGTTTTTAGAAATGTTTGCTACTTTATTGAAAATGAAATACAGAAATATATTATTTACTATTCGCACCCCTGAGTCAATGCTTTGTAGAAGCACAATATATATGTATACTACTGTTCAAAAATGTGGAGTCACTTAGAAATGTCCTTGTTTATGAAAGAAAAGCCTATTTTTTTGTCCATTAAAATAACATCAAATTGATCAGAAATACATTGTAGACATTGTTAATGTTGTAAATGACTATTGTAGCTGGAAACGGCAGGTTTTTTATGGAATATCTACATAGGCGTACAGAGGACCATTATCAGCAAGCATCACTCCTGTGTTCCAATGGCATGTTGTGTTAGCTACTCCAAATGTATAATTTAAAAGGCTAGTTAATCATTTTTAAAAAACTCTTGCAATTATGTTAGCACAGCTGAAAACAGTTGTCTGATTTTAAAGAAGCAATAAAACTGGCCTTCTTTAGACTAGTTGAGTATCTGGAGCATCAGCGTTTGTGAGTTCGATTACAGGCTCAAAATGGTCAGAAACAAAGAACTTTCTTCTGAAACTTGTCAGTCTATTCTTGTTCTGAGAAATGAAGGCTATTCCATGTGAGAAATTGCCAAGAAACTGAAGATCTCGTACAACGCTGTGTACTACTCCCTTCACAGAACAGAGCAAACTAGCTCTAACCAGGATAGAAAGAGGAGTGGGAGGCCCCGGTGCACAACTGAGCAAGAGGGCAAGTACATTAGAGTGTCTAGTTTGAGAAACAGACGCTTCACAAGTCCTCACCTGGCAGCTTCATTAAATAGTACTTGCAAACACCAGTCTCAACGTCAACAGTGAAGAGGCAACTTCAGGATGCTGGCCTTCTAGGCAGAGTTGCAAAGAAAAAGTAATATCTCAGACTGGCCAATAAAAAGAAAATATTAAGATGGGCAAAAGAACACAGACACTGGACAGAGGAACTCTGCCTACAAGGCCAGCATCCTGGATGTCTAAAGAAGGCCAGGTATATATTTGCAGGTGTAAATATTTTAATATTTTAATATTGATACTGCACTGTTGAGGAAAGAGCTTGCAAGTAAGTGCTTCACTGTATCATTTACACCTGCGGTATTCTGTGCAAGTGACAAATACATTTCGATTTTATTTCAGTGCACTACTACTACCTTACAACCATCTTCCCTGTGGTTTCAGGGTAATAGTACTGTACATTGACAGTGGACCTATCACCCTGAGTTGCCATTACTGACTCTGTCTTAGTGATGTGTTTAGAAGCCCACTGCCTATACCAAGGTTTCACCAAAAGTTACTGCTCATTTTCAGACCTGGCAAGCCACCATTTTGTATTCAGGACTGGTTCCGTTCTCACCATGTTTGTCTTCTCTGCCTATCGACTGTATAAAATGTACTATGTAATGTGTCAATGTCAACGAGGAGGACCATAATCCATGCATTGGGACCAGTTGCTACAACAGTAGGCCTATATACTGTATGTTGGCCTACTGCCATCTCCCTGACCGGCTGGGGTCATGTTGTTGTTTAATGTATTGATCTACCATCTTGTTTTTTGCTTCTCCTTCCTGTTTTGGCGCTAGATGTATTGATCTTCCCTAGTATCTCATCCAATAGGGCTTCTTGTCATTCACAAGTTCTATTAGACACAGACAGATCTTCTTGACATTGGCAGGATGTATCCTGAGCATGTGGCTGGCATGGCAACCAAAATTACCCACATCTTGCAAAACAGAAAACACCCGTTCACAGTGACCATGTAAAGTGTATGAGAAGGACTGAGTGGAATCTTATGTTCATAACTCATCTCTTCACACCATACCAGTTAAGGGTAGGCCTAAAAAAGACAAATATTAAAATATTATTTCCAAAATGTTATATATATACATTTTCAGAAATGTTGGTAAATTAGGTTACTTGTGAAAGAGATTGGTGTGTTTTTTCACTGTCTAATCATGGCATGGGTTTGTTCAATGACAGACATGTTTGTTTGAATTCCTGTTTTTTTTGCAAAATGCTATATCCAACTCACACTCAGAGAAATAAGTAGTTCTGCTAGGTTTTACACAGTCAAATGTAACAAATAACTACATGTTTAATAAACAACTGTACAAATGAGAAATATGACAACAAAATATAACGTTTCCCAAAAATCCATTTTAATACACACCTAAAATCTACGAATAAGAAATCTGACATTATAATTTTACACACACATGAAGGTTCCCATAAGTAATCATTTCTGGTGAATACACACAAATGTGAAAAATGTAGCATTTTGGAAATAAACTCCTCATATACAGTACTCACAATGCCTGAGGGGCACACAACTGCTATTTGTCCTAATATACTTGTAAGAACATATCTGGTCACAGCAGTGCATCAGTATTGGAAGGAATGGAAGATGGAACATAAAGCCTGTTCTAGAATCAGAATCCCTCTGTTACATCACTGTGGAGGCTCCATTCAACACTCTGCTCCATGACGCTTCCATCTATCATCTCCATCTCCCTAGATGGTCTGGCTGTCATCAAATCACATGCAAATAGTTTGACGTTTTCCCCCACACGTTTTGGGTTAACACTCCATTTGGACGTGTCTGTACAGAGAGTAGGAATGATAAATATAGACACTACCATGCAGGAGGCAAGTATGGCAGCTTTACATTCACAGGGGATGCAAATCTCCCATTTGATAAAATAAAAAAAAAAATGTTTACACTGTCATCAGAGGTTCTGTGTGTGTGTGTGTGTGTGTGTGTGTGTGTGTGTGTGTGTGTGTGTGTGGTTTGTCTGTGTACAGTACACCACATTAAAGAAACACCGTGTTACAGTCCTTGATGAGTCTGAATCAGTTGAGTTCAACAGATGTCCAGATGGTTTGGTTCAGTGGAGTTCAACAGATGTCCAGATGGTTTGGTTCAGTTGAGTTCAACAGATGTCCAGATGGTTTGGTTCAGTTGAGTTCAACAGATGTCCAGATGGTTTGGTTCAGTGGAGTTCAACAGATGTCCAGATGGTTTGGTTCAGTGGAGTTCAACAGATGTCCAGATGGTTTGGTTCAGTTGAGTTCAACAGATGTCCAGATGGTTTGTCTGCAGCAGTGCCACATGACAGAGCAACAGAGCCGAGCAGTGCCTGTGCCACTGTGCCAGGAGTCACTCTGATACACACAACCCAGATTATACTGCTGATGTTTCCACTATTAGCGTTCCCACAACAGCAGGAAGTGGTTAACCAGAGAACCATTGGAGTATGACATTACTATGACTGTAGTGACAGTGCTCATCTTGATTTGGGAAAACAAATGGCATGATGGTATGTTTCAGAGGCGGCTGGTTTTGGAGGAGGTATGGGAGGACTGGCTTACTGTAAGACTGGAATGGAATAGAACTGGTACACCTTTGTAAACCCTGTGAATTTAAACCAACTCTTTATGTACATTCTATCTCATTATGAGTGTTGGTCATGTTGGGATATTGCTATATTAACAAGAACACATGTCTTCATGGCATAGAGAGCATGTTATTTCCCTACAGAGAGCAGTTTCACCTTAGTGCAGGCTCTGACAGAGTCCTCCTCAACCTATGACTTATTTTAGCTGTCTTTTCACATGCTTTCCACATGTCACAGGTTCTGCCAGGATTCCTGGCGATTACAGTCCTCATAACGTCTCCACATCGACGTTCCTTTTACACACACTAAATCCCTTCTCTGTTGGTGTTCATTTAAAGGCTTTTGTCGATGAGACTATGCTTTGAATAGTCCCCTTTGAGTACTTCAAACACTCCCTCCCAGGCACTCCCAGCAGCCAGTGGTTATGGATTACTATTACAAAAGGATTTCATATGGCTCTGAAACTTAGAGAGAGGTAGAAGAGAAAGACGGAGAGAGGGAGCTCACAGGTATACACGGGCTGCGGTAAATCGAAGCGCTTAGAAAGTTTCTCCCATAAATTCCTGGCTGGGCCAGGCAGGATCAAGGGAGAGTGCATTGGTGATGACAGAATCGATTTTATTTAGAATTCTCATCAGCCCCAGCTCTCAGCTCTGACAGGGAATAACAAACAACCACGGCCTTCTAGGTAACGAGAGCCTTGTGCCCAGTTCACCTCTAGCACTCCTTTATCAAGAGCACACAGGGAACTAACAATAACAACAGGAGCTAACACAAGAAATCAACATTTTATTCTTGTTCTGCTTGTTAGTGCTGATTGTAGTCATATTTCAGGCTCTTTTCATGTAAAGGGATGTGGGAATTATGCTAGCATGATAGATGGCCAAGGACAGCGAGAATGATATAAAAGATGCTTCAGAGCTTAATTGTGCACTGTTCGTCAGAATGAAAAACAAATGATACATTTTCAACATAACAAGAGTCAAGACAAATCTGCAAAGATATTATAACAAGAGTCAAGACAAATCTGCAAAGATATTATAACAAGAGTCAAGACAAATCTGCAAAGATATTATAACAAGAGTCAAGACAAATCTGCAAAGATATTATAACAAGAGTCAAGACAAATCTGCAAAGATATTATAACAAGAGTCAAGACAAATCTGCAAAGATATTATAACAAGAGTCAAGACAAATCAAACAAATCAAGACAAATGCAAAGATATTATAACAAGAGTCAAGACAAATCTGCAAATATATTATAACAAGAGTCAAGACAAATCTGCAAAGATATTATAACAAGAGTCAAGACAAATCTGCAAATATATTATAACAAGAGTCAAGACAAATCTGAAATATATTATAACAAAGCTGACAAAGATATTATAACAAGAGTCAAGACAAATCTGCAAAGATATTATAAACAAGAGTCAAGACAAATCTGCAAAGATATTATAACAAGAGACAAGACAAGCAAAGATATTATAACAAAATCTGCAAAGATATTATAACAAGATATTTAACTTTGTCATCAGCACCCACCCTCCCCCCCAAAAAAACGGTCCATGCAACTGCCACTGCAAATAGCAATGTACACTCATAGAAAAAGGGCTTTCAGAAGGGTTCTTCGGCTCTCCTCATAGGAGAACACTTTTTGATTTCTCGTAGAACCCTTTATAGTTCCAGGTATAATTATTTTGGGTTCCATGTAGAACCCTCTGTGGAAAGAGTCCTTCATGGAACCCAAAAGGGTTCTACCTGGAACAAAAAAAAGAGAATAAAAATCATGTTCACGTGTAAATATTCCTCTCCTTTCTCAGCCTCAGTCCCTGTGCTTTGATCATTTTAACCAGCCAGTCTAGCGCGCATTAGCTGTCTTCATTGAACCCATCACCTTTAAAATGAGCCGTCGTGTTGGAGCGCACCCAGGCTGAACTTTTACATAATTCCTTTGACACTGCAGGCCCTTGCAGACGTGTGTGTGTGTGTGTGTGTGTGTGTTTGTATACGTACATACATGAACGAGGCAGTTCACCCACTGTTCCTAGGCCATCATTGAAAATAAGAATTTGTTCTTAACTCACTTGACTAGTTAAATAAAGGTTCAATTTAAAAAAAATAGTATATATATATATATATATATATGTCTGTGTGTATGCATGTGTGTTCTCTCCCGTGTTTGTGTGTGTGGCCCTCAGTCTATAATACCGAGGTGGGAGAGAAAGGAAAGCTCTGAGCGTCTGACTCTGGCTGCAGAGGGAGAGGAGGAGGCTGTCCTTAGCAGAGGGAGAGGAGGAGGCTGTCCTTAGCAGAGGGAGAGGAGGAGGCTGTCCTTAGCAGAGGGAGAGGAGGAGGCTGTCCTTAGCAGAGGGAGAGGAGGAGGCTGTCCTTAGCAGAGGGAGAGGAGGAGGCTGTCCTTAGCAGAGGGAGAGGAGGAGGCTGTCCTTAGCAGAGGGAGAGGAGGAGGCTGTCCTTAGCAGAGGGAGAGGAGGAGGCTGTCCTTAGCAGAGGGAGAGGAGGAGGCTGTCCTTAGCAGAGGGAGAGGAGGAGGCTGTCCTTAGCAGAGGGAGAGGAGGAGGCTGTCCTTAGCAGAGGGAGAGGAGGAGGCTGTCCTTAGCAGAGGGAGAGGAGGAGGCTGTCCTTAGCAGAGGGAGAGGAGGAGGCTGTCCTTAGCAGAGGGAGAGGAGGAGGCTGTCCTTAGCAGAGGGAGAGGAGGAGGCTGTCCTTAGCAGAGGGAGAGGAGGAGGCTGTCCTTAGCAGAGGGAGAGGAGGAGGCTGTTCTTACCAGAGAGGGAGAGGGGGCAAACAACTCCTGGATATCTTCTCATTACAATCGGACAGAGACACCGTAAAGGATGTGTAATTAAGCTCCAATATTCCATGACTAAAACACAATAAGATAATAAGGAGAGGGCACAGAGAAGTCAGAGTATGCATCCCAAAAGGCACCCTATTCCCTATATAAGTGCACTACTTTTGGCCTAATAGTTTTAGTATGTGGGTCATCTGATGGTAGTAGCTTTGCAATAAATATAAGCCGTGGTTTCTCCACAGAAGGACAAACTCAAGGAACTCTGTCTGGGCTTTGACTGTTCAACTTGAAAAAGCCTCCCCATTGCTACGCCTGCCAACCTTGAGACTTTGAGATGCAAAAAATAATTTCAGAAGACGTCAGGACAACTGAAGCATGTAAATAACTGCATTTCAACTGACAGCTCAGTTGAATGAGGAATAGCTGATCGCTGGTGTTATCTAGGAACTGCATCCCAAACGGCACCCTATTTAGTTGGTGCACTACAGGGATCTGGTCAAAAGTAGTGTACTTTATAGGGCTCTGGTCAAAAGTAGTGCACTACATAGGGTATAGGGTGCCATTTGGGCTGCATTTCTGTGGGTTCTCGCCCATGTCTGAGGAGGCTGTCTTTAGTAGAGGGAGAGGGGACTGTCTTTAGTAGAGGGAGAGGAGGCTGTCTTTAGTAGAGGGAGAGGAGGCTGTCTTTAGTAGAGGGAGAGGAGGCTGTCTTTAGTAGAGGGAGAGGAGGCTGTCTTTAGTAGAGGGAGAGGAGGCTGTCTTTAGTAGAGGGAGAGGAGGCTGTCTTTAGTAGAGGGTGAGGAGGCTGTCTTTAGTAGAGGGAGAGGAAGCTGTCTTTAGCCGGAGGAAAGTGAATTGAAAATTGAATTTTCAAGCCACCTGTTACGAATCCCTTTTGGCCCGACAGTCTAGGGGGGATGGTAATGAGACCCGTAACATAACTCATGCAAATTATTATGGTGACAAAGTAAAAGTGTGCACGAAATAACCACGACAACAGAAATCTACCGTCAAACTCTAGGTTTATTTATAAACACACGGTAATGGGGGGGAGCAGGAAAAGGGGCTGAGCTGGACCCAAGGAAAGAAACAATAAGTATTCAAAAACACCCCTAAGCTAGACTAGCCTACTTTAACAACAGCTAACTAACTAACCAAAAATACAGTTGGTGGTCCGCCCAGTTCTAACTAGTGTATTTAACAAAGTTCACCTACGGGTAGTGTATGCCCATGGGCGACTTGTCTTGGTTTCCCCTTTTCCCACCAGCAAACAAACACAAACACCATAACCAAAAACAATACTCACAGGTGATGACAAAGTGCTATGGAGGTGCTTAAACAAAAGAGAGGTTAAGACAAAAAGCGAGAGTGAAACAGAGACCTACAGACATGGCATTTACAGAGAGATTGAGCTAGAGATTGCTCCAGAGCAAACAAATGATGGGGTTTTTAAACCATGGGGAAGGAACTGTGATAGGGTAGGAAATAGGAGGAGGTGTGTCTTCTGATTGATGATTGATTGTTGACTGATTGGGGAGTGATGGTTTTCACCTGTGAGGGAAGGAGAGAAAAGACACACACACAGGATACACACACACACAGGATAATTGTATCCGTAACACTCCCACCCTTAAAAGAGCAACCCTAGGGGTTGCGACTACAGTATTTCAATTAATACTCACAACAAAGCAACAACCTTGCAAAACATACAGAAATCATTTTCACACACGAGACAAAGCATCTGCCAACACATTATCAGAACCCTTTTTGTGGCGGATCTCCAAATTATAATTTTGTACAATCAGCGCCCAACGCATAAGGCGCTGGTTCTGGTTGTACATTCGGTGGAGAAAAACTAAGGGGTTATGGTCAGTATATACAATCACGGGTAGGGCGCTGGAACCAATATATACTTCAAAGTATTGCAGAGCCAACAACAAAGCAAGAGCTTCTTGTTCTATTGTCGCATAGTTTGTTTGACATTTATTAAATTTACGTGAAAAATAACAAACGGGATGATCCACTCCACTCTTGTCCTGCTGCAGTAGAACAGCACCAGCACCTCTGGCACTAGCATCTACCTCAAGTTTGAACGGTTGTTCAAAATCTGGAGCAGTAAGTACAGGTGTACTACATAAGAGTGCTTTCGCTGATTCAAAAGCTCTCTTACAATCAGGGGACCGACCACACAAATGATCTAGCTGGACTAAGCAAATCGGTCAATGGAGCAACTACCGCAGAGAAGTTCTTACAGAAGCTACGGTAGTAGCCAACCATCCCTAAAAAGCGGCGTAGCTCTCGTCTGGTGGTAGGTGCAGGGAATGCAGTTATAGCCAAGACCTTGGCACCAACAGGGCGCACCTGTCCATGGCCAACCTCTTTACCGAGATAGGTAATAGTAGCCTTTCCAAACTCGCACTTTGTCAAGTTCAGGGTTAGAGAAGCAGCTGCCAACCGTTCACATACTACCCTTAGCGAGTCAACATGATCTGACCACTCAGACGAATAAATCACTAGGTCATCAAGGTATGCACTACAATTAGGAACGCCAGCTAATACGGAGTTAACCAGTCGTTGGAAAGTGGCTGGTGCATTTCGCATCCCAAAAGCCATGACTGAGTACTGTAGGAAGTTGTCTGGGGTCACAAAGGCAGAAATCTCAGAAGCACGTGAAGTTAACGGAACCTGCCAGTAACCTTTTAAGAGGTCTAACTTGGTTACATACTTAGCAGCACCAATAGTGTTGATACAGTCGTCCAGTCGGGGTAACGGGAACGAATCTGGCATTGTGACAGAATTTACCTTTCGATAATCCGTACATAACCTGGACGTACCATCAGGTTTAGGAACCAGAATGCAAGGAGAACTCAAAGGGCTTGAACTTGGCTTAGCCAGGTCATTCTCCAACAAATATCTCACCTCATCCCTCATTATCTTCCTCTTGGAAGCGTTGATACGATATGGGTGTTGCTTGATAGGTGTAGCATTTCCAACATTAATGTCATGTTCCAACACATTTGTGCGAGTAGGAACGTCATTAAAGAGACATGGAAAACTGTGTAGTAGCCTCACAATATCATTGGCCTGTCCATCCGTTAAATGAACCAGACCGGATTGGATAGACAGCAGCATTTCTGAGTTGGGCAATCTAACACACTGCTGCCGAGTATTGCGCAACTCCAAGCCATCAACATCATCAATATGACAGTCCACTATCATAGCAGTAGTAGCAGAGACAGCAGTACCTTACTCTGTTTTTGAACTCTCTAACTGTGTGATGGGTCGGGTGTGGTAAGCTTTCAACATGTTAATGTGACACACACAAGATTGGCGTTGTCTATCAGGAGTTTGAAGCACATAGTCAGTTTCACTTATTTTCTTTTCAATTAAATAAGGACCCGAGAAACGAGCTGACAGTGAAGATCCTGGAACAGGTAATAACACCAGTACTTGGTCACCTGGCTGTAGTGGACGAGAAACAGCCTCTTTATCATAGTGTCTTTTCATGCTCCTCTGTGAGGAAGACAGAGCTTCCTTTGCGAGAGCACAAGCTTGGTGTAGGCGCTCACGAAAGCGACTAACGTAGTCCAACACATTCTCATCTCTGGTACACAACTCTTGGGACAAGAACTGTTCTTTAAGGACTTTCATTGGTCCTCTCATTGTGTGACCAAACACCAGTTCAGCCGGGCTGAAATCTAGGGACTCCTGCACAGTTTCACGAGCAGCAAACAAAACTAGAGGAACTCCCTCATCCCAATCTTTCTCAGATTCCAAACAATATTTACGTAGCATAGACTTCAGTGTCTGATGCCATCTTTCAAGTGCACCCTGAGACTCTGGGTGATAGGCGCTTGACACACGGTGCGTAATTGACAAGGATTTTAACACCTGCCTGAAGAGCTTGGATAGGAAATTGGTTCCTTGATCGCTTTGTACCACCCTAGGTAACCCGAATGTCGTGAAGAATTTTATTAAGGCTTTACTCACTACCGGGCTGTAATCCTTCTCAGAGGAATGGCCTCGGGGTATCTTGTAGCCATACACATTATCGTTAACAAAAACTGGTTACCCGATTTTGTCTTCGGTAACGGTCCGACACAATCAACCACCACATGCTCGAATGGTTCACCTATGACAGGTATGGGACAAAGAGGAGCGGGAGGAATAACCTGATTTGGTTTTCCTGTTATCTGACATGTGTGGCATGTCCGACAGAACTGAGCCACATCTTGTTTTAAACCCGGCCAAAAGAAATGTCGAAGGATCCGATCATAAGTTTTTGTGATTCCTAAATGACCAGACCACTGGTGATCATGAGCAAGGGATAAAACATTTTGTCGAAAGGCTGTAGGAATCACTATTTGGTAAACAGCATTCCAATCTCCATCCGCGTCAACATGGGATTTCCATTTACGCATGAGGAGATTACCATCAATGAAGTAAGCCACGTTCTTCTTCTTCACATCTTCCAATGAGACAACACTAGAAAAACATTTAGCAAGCTGGTTGTCAACCTTTTGGTTAGCAATCAGCTGCTCACGAGTGACTGGTAACTGTATTGCATCAGCAATAAGTTCAACGTTCTTTGCTTCTTTCCTGGGCTGTTTGTCAGAGGTGATCAGCTTCTCGGAGGTATCACACAATCCATCTTCTTGATCAACCTCTTTGAACAGTACAGTGTTCGACAAATCTATCTCGTCACCCTCTTGTAGTGCCTGAGCACGAGTGACAGCACAAGCGGGGAACACATGTGGATAACTCTGTGCCAGCTCATTCGAGAGAGAGTGGTCACTTTTATCCAATACTTCCAATACGGGTACTACCTTTCCTCCGCCAATATCGTTACCCATTATAAAGGTCACACCTTTCACTGGCAACATAGGGCGTACCCCCACTCTGAATATTCCACTGATTAACTCAGTGTACTTTCACAAAGTGCAATGGCACTGGGACAAAACCCATTTCAATACCCTGCACTAACACACTGGAACCACAGTATGTATCGTCAGATAAGGGCAACACATCAGACAATATAAACGACTGCGCCGCACCAGTATCTCTAAGGATTTTAACCGGTCGCTGAGACGCTTCGTCATTCGTTAGGGACACAAACCCCTCGAAAATGAATGGTTCATAACGGCGGTCGGGGACTGAGACTTTCAAACTACAGTTACCCTGAGGCACCTGTTTTGTTGCAGACCTCACAACCGTACGAATTAGAGCAACACCTGTTGGTGGCTTGGCACGAAGAGGCATCCCTTGTTTGCGTTTAAGCAGGAAGCAATCATTAATCATATGTCCTACTTTATGACAATAGAAACAGGGACGCTCATTCTTCTGGCGTGCTTGATATACTACTGCTGGCCGACTAGGGCTAAAGGTAGGAAACGCAGTGTCTCTACTCTCAGTTTGAGCTGAAAACACACTCTTGTGCGTCAACACAAACTCGTCTGCCAACACAGACGCTTCTGCCAGGGAGGATACTTTCTGTTCGTTTAGGTAAACTACAATGCGTTCGGGTAAGCAATTTTTAAACTCTTCCAACAAGATTAACTCCCGGAGAGAGTTGAAATCAGTTACCTTACTAGCAGCATGCCATTTATCAAACAGATTTCCCTTGTCTCTAGCAAATTCCACATAAGTCTTACTAGAAGACTTTCTATGAGACCTAAATCTCTGTCGGTATGCCTCAGGCACAAGCTCATAGGCACGAAGAACAGTAGCTTTGACCACTTCATAATTCAAACTGTCCTCCAGAGGTAGCGCTGACAAAACCTCTTGGGCTTTACCAGTTAATTTACACTGAAGTAATAGGCACCATACCTCTTCAGGCCATTTCAATGCTACGGCTATACGCTCAAATACACTAAAATAGGAGTCAACCTCTGACTCTCTGAACAAAGGTACTAAGGCAATCTGCCTACTAATGTCAAACGTGTTTGAGGACACAGTAGGTGAGGACGGCTCACAAACAGGCACAGTAGGACCGATGGCTAGCCTCGCTGTCTCTGCCTCCAGTTCCATCTGGCGCATTTTGAACTCCAACTGCCTTTGTTCTCTGTCTGCCTCAATTTTACACATCTCCAAATGCCGTTGTTCTCGTTCTTTTTCTGCCTCTATTTTATACATCTCCAACTGGAGAGTCTCGCCTAATTTGGGCTCTCTCTTCCACCTCCAGTTGGAACTGTGCTAAACGGACATCCCTCCTGGCATCACCATTTGACAGTGGGGAGAGTGGATCAAAACGGGACAATGTGGCTGGTGTTTTAGCCTCTCCCTCATTATCAGACACCAATGGGCTCACAGGAGCAGCAACATCCCCTACAGGGGTAGTAGGCTCAGGCAGCGGTAACACAAGCACCTGCTCTTCCAACAATACATTTAATACTAGCTGTTTAACCTCCGCCTTAACTAAACTCTGCGGAATCGATACTGAATAATGGTCAGCCAAGGTCATTAAATCAACTCTACGACATTTGTCAAAAACCTCCCACGAAGGGTTATCCAAAAAGGATTTCAAATCAAAAGTAGTCATTTTACACTACTTCACAAGTGCCAAAGAAAATAGCAAACACTAATGCTACTTCAGCTATGACGCTCAACACTGAACTATACCACTACAACAATCTACATGAGCGGCATGGGTGTCAGTTATGACAGATCCCGGACGAGCCCCCACTTATGTTACGAATCCCTTTTGGCCCGACAGTCTAGGGGGGATGGTAATGAGACCCGTAACATAACTCATGCAAATTATTATGGTGACAAAGTAAAAGTGTGCACGAAATAACCACGACAACAGAAATCTACCGTCAAACTCTAGGTTTATTTATAAACACACGGTAATGGGGGGAGCAGGAAAAGGGGCTGAGCTGGACCCAAGGAAAGAAACAATAAGTATTCAAAAACACCCCTAAGCTAGACTAGCCTACTTTAACAACAGCTAACTAACTAACCAAAAATACAGTTGGTGGTCCGCCCAGTTCTAACTAGTGTATTTAACAAAGTTCACCTACGGGTAGTGTATGCCCATGGGCGACTTGTCTTGGTTTCCCCTTTTCCCACCAGCAAACAAACACAAACACCATAACCAAAAACAATACTCACAGGTGATGACAAAGTGCTATGGAGGTGCTTAAACAAAAGAGAGGTTAAGACAAAAAGCGAGAGTGAAACACAGAGACCTACAGACATGGCATTTACAGAGAGATTGAGCTAGAGATTGCTCCAGAGCAAACAAATGATGGGGTTTTTAAACCATGGGGAAGGAACTGTGATAGGGTAGGAAATAGGAGGAGGTGTGTCTTCTGATTGATGATTGATTGTTGACTGATTGGGGAGTGATGGTTTTCACCTGTGAGGGGAGAAGGAGAGAAAAGACACACACACAGGATACACACACACACAGGATAATTGTATCCGTAACACCACCATTATGCTTGAAGATATGGAATGTGGTCGTCAATAATGCGCTGTTTTGGATTTGCCCCAAACCAGCACTTTGTATTCAGAACAAACGTGAATTGCTTTGCCACACTTCCTTCATTTGAGTCTGTCAATTAGGTTAACATTCTAGAATAACTACAATGATGTTGATCCATCCTCAGAGGACATTCCTGCAGTCAGCATACCAATTGTACGCTCCCTCAAAACCTGAAACATCTGTGGCATTGCGTTGTGTGACAAAACTACACATTTTAGATTGGCCGTTCATTGCCCCCAGCACAAGGTGCACCTGTGTAATGATCATGCTGTTTAGCTTCTTGATATGCCGCACCTGTCAGGTGGATGGATTATCTTGGCAAAGAACAAATGCATCATCATGAATTGAATTGAAAATAATAATGGCAATGTTGCACAATCCAGGTGTGGAAAAGCTCTTAAAGATTTACCCAGAAAGACTCACAGCTGTAATCGCAGGGAAAGGTGCTTCTACAAAGTACTGACTCAGGGGTCTGAATACTTATCAAATTATATATATATCAAATATATATATATTTATATATATATATATAGAGAGAGAGAGAGAGAGAATATATGCAACTAAATCCATTTTTCTTCTTTTTTCTATCAATCCACAGTACTGAGACAACAACATGCCAGCCACTCAAGGCTGATGGGAGGAATGCCGAGGCAGCAGACACCAAGTTGGACACAACCACAGACAGAAATGGATGCATTAGAGACATGGGAAGACGCAAACACGGCAGCTATCATCGGACGCGGAGGTGAGTGCCTTTGACTAAATTTATTCACTATTTTTCAAATAGTGAAGGTGAGCAGTCTTTGCAGATAAGTGGGTTTGAGAATTTAACATTTGTTTTCTGGTTTCTTTTCTAACACAAAGTTACCCAGCTTTCTTTGGCACGACTGTTCGAACAGACCTAGCAGTTAAGAGCGTTGGGCCAGTAACCAACAATCTGCCGTTCTGCAATTGAGTAAGGCATTTAACCCTCTACAACTGCTCCCTAGGCGCTGATGACATGGGTTAACAGGTTAAGGCAGCCACCCCCTCATCTCGAATTCAGATGGGGCTGGGTTAAATGTGGGAGACGCACAATTGAATGCATTCAACTGAATTGTAACTGACTAGGTATCAAGATGGAGTCAACAGATATGGCAACTCTGCTTCTAGCTCCTAAGAAACTTTGCTGTATTTAGTTTTTTTGTGTGTTATTTCTTACATTATTAGCCCAGAAATGTTTTTGTGTTATTACATACAACCGGAAATAACTTTTGGATATCAGAGGGGGAATACGACCTTCCTGAATTGGATCCTTTGTTCGTACCCCCAATTAAACTTATTCCAGAGGCTGCTCCAAAACCCCGCCGGCGGTAAAGGGGTATTCGGAGTGGACTTCTAGTCGGACTCAGGAGGCGTGCACACCATCCACCACTCCAGTGTATACCATCCACCACTACAGTGTATTACTCGCTAATGTTCAGCCTCTGGATACTAAAGTGGACGAGCTCAGAGCGAGGATCTCCTACCAAAGAGACATCAGTTATTGTAACATACTGTTTCACGGAAACATGGCTCTCTCGGGATATACTGTCCCAGTCCATACAGCCAGCTGGGTTCATCGTGCAGACAAGAATAAACAACTCTTTAAGAAGAAAGGCGGGGGTGTATGTTTCATGATTAACGACTCATGGTGTGATTGTGATAACATACAGAAACTCAAGTCCTTTTGTTCACCCGACCTAGAATACCTCACGATAAAATGCTGACCGTATTACCTCACAAGATAATTCTCTTTGGTTAAAGTAACAACGGTGTATATTCCCCCTCAAGACGACGGGCCTTAAAGAACTACTACTATCTTGAAGCCGCATTCGGTGTAGCTGGTGATTTTAACAAAGCAAATCTGAGGAAAACGCTACCAACACATTAACTGTCGTACTGGAGCTGGAAAAACATTGGACCACTGCTACTCAACTTATCTAAATGTCTACAAGGCCCTCCCCCACCCTACCTTTAGCAAATCTGATCACCACTCCATTTTGCTCCACCCTTCCTATCAGGCAGAAACTCAAAACAGGAAGTACCTATGCTAAGGTCTATTCAACGCTGGTCTGACCAATGCGAATCCATGCTTCAAAATTGTTTTGATAAAGCAGACTGGGATATGTTCTGGGTCGTCTCTGAAAATAACATCAACGAATACACGGACATGGTGACTAAGTTCATCAGGAAATGTGTAGGAGATGTTGTACCCACTGTAACTATTAAAACCTACCCAAACCAGAAACGGTGGATAGATGGCAGCATTCATGCAAAAAAAAGTGAAAACACAAACCACCGCATTTAACCATAGCAAGGTGACTGGGAATATGGCCGATTGAAAACAGTGTAGTTATTCCCTCCATAGGCAATCAAACAGTGGAGGTCCTGTCAGGAAGTCCAGGATCCAGTTGCAGAGGGAGGTGTTTAGTCCCAGGATCCTTAGCTTGGTGATGAGCTTTGAGGGTACTTTGGTGTTGAACACTGAGCTGTAGTCAATGAACACCATCCTCACATAGGTGCTCCTATTGTCCAGGTGGGAAAGGGCAGTGTGGAGTGCAATAGAGATTGCATCATCTGTGGATCTGTTTGGGCGGTATGCAAATTGGAGTGGGTCTAGTGTTTCTGGGATAATGGTGTTGATGTGAGCCATTACCAGCCTTTCATGGCTACGGACATGAGTGCTACGGGTCTGTAGTCATTTAGGCAGGTTGCCTTTGTGTTCTTGGACACAGGGACTATGGTGGTCTGCTTGAAGCATGTTGGTATTACAGACTCTATCAGGGACATGTTGAAAATGTCAGTGAAGACACCTGCCAGTTGGCCAGCACATGTCCGGAGCACACGTCCTGGTAGTCCGTCTGGCCCCGCAGACTTGTGTATGTTGACGTGTTTAAAGGTCTTACTCACGTCGGCTACGGAGAGCGTGATCACACAGTCATCCGGAGCAGCTGATGCTCTCATGCATGCCTCAGTGTTGCTTGCCTCGAAGCGAGCATAGAAGTGATTTAGCTCATCTGGTAAGCTCGTGTCACTGTGCAGCTCGCGGCTGTGCTTCCCTTTGTAGTCTGTAATAGTTTGCAAGCCCTGCCACATCCGACAAGCGTCGGAGCCGGTGTAGTATGATTCAATCTTAGCCCTGTATTGACGCTTTGCCTGTTTGATGGTTCGTCGCAGGGCATAGCGGGATTTCTTATAAGCTTCCGGGTTAGAGTCCCGCACCTTGAAAGCGGCAGCTCTACCCTTTACCTCAGTGCGAATGTTGCCTGTAATCCATGGCTTCTGGTTGGGGTATGTACGTACAGTCACTGTGGGGACGAAGTCCTCAATGCACTTATTGATAAAGCCAGTGACTGATGTGGTGTACTCCTCAATGTCATCGGAAAAATCCCAGAACATGTTCCAGTCTGTGATAGCAAAGCAGTCCTGTAGTTTAATATCTGCTTCATCTGATCATTTCTTTATAGACTGAGTCTGGTGCTTCCTCTTTCAATTTTTGCCTGTAAGCAGGAATAAGGAGGATAGAGTTGTGGTCGGATTTACAATATAGAGGGCGAGAGAGAGCTTTGTATGCGTCTCTGTGTGTGGAGTACAGGTGATCAAGAATTTTTTCCCTCTGGTTGCACATTTAACATGTTGATAGAGATTTGCTAGAACTGATTTAAGTTTCCCTGCATTAAAGAATCCGGCCACTAGGAGCGGCGCCTCTGCGTGAGTGGTTTCCTGTTTGCTTATTTCCTTATACAGCTGACTGAGTGCGGTCTTAGTGCCAGCATCTGTCTGTGGTGGTAAATAAACAGCCACGAAAAGTATAGCTGAGAACTCTCTAGGCAAGTAGTGTGGCCTGCAGTTTATCACAATATACTCTGCTTCAGGCGAGCAAAATCTAAAGACTTCCTTAGATTTCATGCACCAGCTGTTGTTTACAAATATGCACAGACCCCCGTCTTACCGGAGTGTGCTGTTCTATCCTGCCGGTGCAGCGTGTATCCCGCTAGCTGAATATCCATGTTGTCATTCAGCCACGATTCCATGAAGCACAGGATATTACAGTTTTTGATGTCCCGTTGGTAGGATATTCGTGATCGTACCTCGTCTAGTTTATTGTCCAATGATTGCACGTTGGCCAGTAATATTGACGGTAACGGCAGCTTTCCTAGTTGCCTTCTGCGCGTCCGGACGAGGCATCCGGCTCTTCATACTCTGCGTCTTTTCCTTTTGCGAATAATTGGCATGTCTGCCCTCGTGTGAGTCCTGCTTGTTGTTGTTGAAGAAATCTACGTCTAATCCGAGGTGAGTGATCACTGTCCTGATATCCAGAAGCTCTTTGTCTAATCTGAGGTGAGTGATCACTGTCCTGATATCCAGAAGCTCTTTGTCTAATCCGAGGTGAGTGATCACTGTCCTGATATCCAGAAGATCTTTGTCTAATCCGAGGTGAGTGATCACTGTCCTGATATCCAGAAGCTCTTTTCTTCCGTAAGATACGGTTGCAGAAACATTACGTACAAAATCATTTTCAAATATCGTGAAAAAAAACACATAATGGCACCATCTCCTCCGATGGTGAAACATGGGACTAACACTTTACATACATCATATTTTTATTCAGTATATATACTGTATTCTAGACACGGCACATCATATAGAACTTATTTCCTTTTGGGCGGGGGGGTTATGTGTGTATTTTTTTTATCGCTATGTATTACAGCACTGTTGGAGCTAGAAACACAAGCATTTCGCTTCACCTGCAATAACATCTGCAAATCTGTGTACGCAACTGTCACGATCATCATAATAACTGGACCAAAGTGCAGCGTGATCTTGGTTCCACATCTTTATTGCTATGTGGACCTCAAAGCAAAACAATAAACGAACAAAACGAAACGTGAAGCTACTAATATGCTCACAGACTATACATAGTCAAGATCCCACAAAGTACAAAGGGGTAATGGCTGCCGAAATATGATCCCCAATCAGAGACAACGATAAACAGCTGCCTCTGATTGGGAACCATACCAGGCCAACGTAGATGTAAAAATCACCTAGATAAACCACCCTAGTCACTGTCACGCCCCAACCAACATAGAGAATAAACAGCTCTCTATGGTCAGGGCGTGACAGCAACCAATAAACTTTCATTTTATTTTATTGTATTTGATTAGCAGAGAGAGAGGAGAGCAGGGGAGAGAGAGGAGAGAGGAGAGCAGGGGAGAGAGAGGAGAGGAGGAGGAGAGAGGAGAGGAGGAGAGAAGAGAGCAGAGGAAAGGAGAGAGGAGATCAGGGGGGAGAGAGAGAGGAGTGTCAGGGGGAGAGTGAGGAGGGCAGGGGAGAGAGAAGAGACCAGGAGAGAGGAAGAGGGGAGCAGGGGAGAGAGAGGAGAGCAGGGGAGAGAGAGGAGAGCAGGGGAGAGAGAGAGCAGTATCAGGGGGAGAGTGGGGAGGGTAGGGGAGAGAGGAGGAAGCAGGAGAGAGGAACAGGGGAGCAGGGGAGAGAGAGGAGAGCATGGGAGAGAGAGGAGAGCAAGGGAGAGAGAGCAGGAGAGCAGTGTCAGGGGAGAGTGGGGAGAGGGGAGAGCAAGGGAGAGGAGAGGAACAGGGGAGCAGGGGAGAGAGAGAGCATGGGAGAGGGGAGAGCAAGGGGAGGGTAGGGGAGGGAGCAGGAGAGAGGAACAGGGGAGCAGGGGAGAGAGAGGAGAGCATGGGAGAGAGAGGAGAGCAGGGGAGAGCAAATGAGCAACATGAAACAGTCTCTGATGTTTTTCTGATGATTATTATAACATATTTTACACATGATAAGAATCTGGATAAAATCAATTATTCATGGTGGAGAACTTTTAATTTCTTAGAAGTAAAAGAAAAAGTGTTTTGATTAATGACTAAGGCCAGTAGTTTTTTGGGGGGCAGGTCACATAGTGAGGAAAAACTCCTATGCCCATCCTTGCCTGATTCTGTTTTGAGTGTTTTCATTGGACAACCAGGGAATGCTATTGGGAAGGAAGCAGTAAACCTGCAGGGTGGTAGGTAGTCTATCGGCTAAAAGTGTTGGGCAAAATAACTGAAAGGTTGCTGGTTTGAAACCCAGAGACAACGTGTTGAAAAATCTGCCAATGTGACCTTGAGCAAGCCACTTAACCTTGTCCTATCTCTCTGCACCACTAGCTGACAGCTTGAAGTAATGGCCTCCATCAGAGGTCTGTTTATCATGGCTGTTCCCTGAAGGTCAGAGAGCTAAGGAGAGAGGACAGGAGCTAAAACCAAACCGCTCATTGAAAGATAGAGGGCTATGATGGCGAAACCACTGACATCAACCGACTCACCTCAGATTCATCTCTCGTGACAGTCGATGGAAATTGTCTCTGACTGCGGTCGTTTCTGTAGATGTCTAGCTAATGTTGTACATATAGCTAGCTACCTTTTTGATTAGCTGTCTTCAAGGACAAGGTTACTACAGTTGGAGCAAATACGACAAATCTCTATGACTGTTTCATCCATCTTTATTTTATTCAATCTCCATATCATGCTTTATTGCCTAACCAGAAATTACTCTTAACTACAGATCTAGGATTAGATTACCAGACACCAATCCTAACCTTTAATATGTACTGTACAGTCAAAAACGAGATTTTCCTGAAAAAAAAAAATAATAATAATAAAAATAAAAAATAAACATATTTCCAGACTATGAGGTTGAAATAACACTGAAATGGTGAAAATGAGGATAATACCCTTTTAGCGTAAGAACAGAAACACCTGGAGTTTCAGCCTGTTCAGGTGGGATGGACTTTTTGACCCACACGATTTTTTAATTTTAAATTTGTATTTCAACCTTATTTTACCAGGTAACACATTGTCATTTATAGCAACGACCTGGGGAATAGCTACAGGGGAGAGGAGGGGGATGACTGAGCCATTTGAAAACTGGGGATGATTTAGGTGACTGTGATGGTATGAGGGCCAGATTGGGAATTTAGCCAGGATACCAGGGTTACCACCCCTACTCTAACGATAAGTGCCATAGGATCTTTAGTGACCACAGAAAGTCAGGACACCCGTTTAACGTCCCATCCGAATGACGGCATGACATCACAACCTGATTATTCCAACCAATGACCAGTCATATTTTATTTGCATATGTACCCTCCTACTGTGAAGGGGTAAGCGGGGTAGGCTCTAGAGTCTACAATCCTATCCGCCAATCAGGGCTGTGTATGTAAATATATGTACATTTGTATCAACATGCCCATACGATCAGACTGAGCATTTCAATGGCAAACGGAGGCTCAGGGAAACAAATGATAACAAATCTATATTTTGAAGAAAAACCTTGCCCTGCCTGTGTGCACTGAGAACCTGTTGCATAACAGCATGAGGCTTAGAGCCACTCAGACACTGTTAGAGACTACGTGTGGTTACAGTTTTCAGGGACCATGCTAATTTGTAAATCAACAGTGTTTTACCTGCTCTGTATTGACGGCTCTGATTACACATTTGAAATGTTTGACATCTATATGCACAAAGTGTTCTGCCAGCAAACAAATGTAGACAATAGCTGCATTCACTAGCATAAGTGCATGTTTATGTTTGTGTGGGCAGGCGGGCATGTACTGTATGCATACTGTGTGTGTGTGTGTGTGTGTGTGTGTGTGTGTGTGTGTGTGTGTGTGTGTGTGTGTGTGTGTGTGTGTGTGTGTGTGTGTGTGTGTGTGTGTGTGTGTGTGTGTGTGTGTGTGTGTGTGTATGACAAACCTGTGACTGCACCTCAACCACCAGTGATATAAACACACAGTGAGTCCAACCCAATTGATCTCCTCCATGACACACTCTCCACTTTTTCATAGAACACTCATTTAATACCTCATTATAGAAACCAATGCCAAGCTGTCCAAATGAATCACAGAAAAAACACCCTTTCTTGCACATCTCTCTGTTCCTTTCTCACTCTCTTTGTCTCACTTACTCCCTCTCTTCCTCACTCCCACCAGTCTGTTGGTGCTTCAAAGGGCCTCGTCGCCACGACGCATCAGCCATTTGCAGAGAGAAAATTAAGTGGACATTTCATCAGCGTTCATCTTGAGAGACAGATGGGCTTCGACAAGAGTTATATCTTTATATTGACAAATTAACATGCTACGGGTGGAAAGGCAATGTCTGGGAGGGGCGGACACTACATGAATGAAACAACCCCCCCCAAAAAAAGTGACTGCCCTTGACCAGCATAAAAACATCCTGTGGCATTAGCATGGAAAAGCCCCCGCGATATGCAACTTTTCAAGGAAGTTAGGAACCAATATACACAGGCAGTTAGGAAAGCAAAGGCTAGCTTCAAACAGAAATTTGCATCTTGTAGCACAAACTCCCAAAAGTTATTGGACACTGCTCACTGCCACTGCTCACTGCCCACTGCTCACTGCTCACTGCTCACTGCTCACTGCCCACTGCCCACTGCCCACTGCCCACTGCTCACTGCTCACTGCCCACTGCCCACTGCCCACTGCCCACTGCCCACTGCTCACTGCTCACTGCCCACTGCTCACTGCCCACTGCCCACTGCCCACTGCCCACTGCTCACTGCCCACTGCTCACTGCCCACTGCCCACTGCCCACTGCCCACTGCTCACTGCCCACTGCTCACTGCCCACTGCTCACTGCCCACTGCCCACTGCCCACTGCCCACTGCTCACTGCCCACTGCCCACTGCCCACTGCCCACTGGACTGAGGCAAGGAAACGTTGTCACCACCGATAAATCTATGATAATTGAGAATTTCAATAAGCATTTTTCTACGGCTGCCCATGCTTTCCACCTGGCTACCCCTACCCTGGTCAACAGCTCTGCACCCCCCACAGCAACTTGCTCAAGCCTCCCCATTTCTCCTTCACCCAAATCCAGATAGCTGATGTTCTGAAAGGGTTGCAAAATCTGTACAAATCAGCTGGACTAGACAATCTGGACCCTCTCTTTCTAAAATTATCCACCGCAATTGTTGCAACCCCTATTACTAGCCTGTTCAACCACTCTTTCGTATCGTCTGAGACCCCTAAAGTTTGGAAATCTGCCCCGGTCATCCCCCTCCTCAAAGGGGGAGACACTCTAGACCCAAACTTTTACAGACCTATATCTATCCTAACCTGCCATTCTAAGGTCTTCGAAAAGCCAAGTTAACAAACAGATCACCGACCATTTTTAATCCCACCGTACCTTCTCCACTAGCTGGTCATAGGTACACCTCAGCCACGCTCAAGGTCCTAAACAATATCATAACCACCATTGATAAAAGACAAGACTGTGCAGCCGTCTTCATCGACCTGGCCAAGGCTTTCGACTCTGTCAATCACCACATTCTTAACGGCAGACTCAATAGCCTTGGCTTCTCAAATGACTGCCTCGCCTGGTTCACCAACTACTTCTCAGACAGAGTTTAGTGTGTCAAATCGGAGGGCTTGTTGTCCGGACCTCTGGCAGTCTTTATAGGGGTGCCACAGGGTTCAATTCTTGGGCAGACTCTTTTCTCTGTCTACATCAATGATGTCGGTCTTGCTGCTGGTGATTCTCTGATCCACCTCTACGCAGACGACACCATTCTGTATACTTCTGGCCCTTCTTTGGACACTGTGTTAACTAACCTCCAGACAATCTTCAATGCCATACAACACTCTGTCCGTGGCCTCCAACTGCTCTTAAATGCAAGTAAAACTAAATGCATGCTATTCAATCGATCACTGCCCGCACCTGCCCGCCCGTCCAGCATCACTACTCTGGACAGTTCTGACTTAGAATATGTGGACAACTACAAATACCTAGGTGTCTGGTTAGACTGTAAACTCTCCTTCCAGACTCACATTAAGCATCTCCAATCCAAAATTAAATCTAGAATCGGCTTTCTATTTTGAAACAAAGCATCCTTCACTCATACTGCCAAACATACCCTCGTAGAACTGACCATCCTACCGATCCTTGACTTCGGCGATGTCATTTACAAAATAGCCTCCAACACTCTACTCAGCAAATTGGATGTCGTCTATCACAGTGCCATCCGTTTTGTCACCAAAGCCCCATATACTACCCATCACTGCGACCTGTATGCTCTCGTTGGCTGGCCCTCGCTCCATATTCGTCACCAAACCCACTGGCTCTAAGTCATCTATAAGTCTTTGCTAGGTAAAGTCCCACCTTATCTCAGCTCACTGGTCACCATAGCAGCACCCACCCGTAGCACACGTTCCAGCAGGTGTATTTCACTGGTCATCCCCAAAGCCAACTCCTCATATGGCCGCCTTTCCTTCCAGTTCTCTGCTGCCAATGACTGGAACGAATTGCAAAGATCACTGAAGCTGGAGTCTTATATCTCCCTCGCTAACTTGAAACATCATCTGTCAGAGCAGCTTACCGATCACTGCACGTGTACACAGCCCATCTGTAAATAGTCCACCCAACTACCTCATTCCCATATTGTCATTTAGTTTTTGCTCCTTTGCACCCCAGTATCTCTGCTTGTACATTCATATTCTGCACATCTATCACTCCAGTGTTGAATTGCTAAATTGTAATTATTTCACCACTATGGCCTATTTATTGCCTTACCTCCCTAATCTTACTACATTTGCACACACTGTATGTATACTTTTCTATTGCGTTATTAACTGTAGGTGTGTTTATCCCATGTGTAACTCTGTGTTGTTTGTGTCACACTGCATTGCTTTATCTTGGCCAGGTCGCATTTGTAAATGAGAACTTGTTCTAAACTTGCCTACCTGGTTAAATAACGGAGAAATTAAAAAATGAATTAAAATAAAGAGCACCTTGCCATAAGGTCTAAGCAGTAATGTAAATTCATCATGGCTACATTTCCACTACTCCCTGATCTAATTGCTGTGAAGTTAGCTGAGGGCCCTGGCTGTTGTGAAGCTGTAATAGCCCGTTCGCTGCCTTTTCGATGATGTGCAACTGTTCTTGACTGCTGATGCTCGTCAGTTGCCAACAACTTGACTTTGAGCCAATCAGAGAGCACGATCCCCCATGTCGGAAGAGCCCCAAAAAATAAAATTGGATATAAGAGGGCATTTTCTCCGTACATCCATACATGAACCATTACATGTAATTTGCATTGTAGGCTATGGGATGGTAGCTAGCTAAGTGCACAGACGCAATGCACACAACACTAAATACTTCCTCCAAGATAGCTACCCACTTTAGCTAGTATAGACATTATAATTCAATCACAATGGATGAGCTAGTTTTCATGAAACAGCTCCTGTGTTGGCTGCTGCGTTTGTGCAGTGTCTTAGCTGTCTACCTAGCTATGTTGTGCTAGCTAGAAAATATGCTAATGTTAGCTAGCTAGCTAAACATTTGGCTATGGGCTGGCACTGGCAGTATAGGATTATGGAGAGTGAAATAAATTGTAGTTATCTAGCTGTGGCCATCTGGCTAGTAACAACAAGGGCTTTGTATGAAATAGATACAGGGCAGATAGCTTGGAATCTAGACCACAAGCAATACGCATGGATATGCATTGCAAAACAACGCTATTGCCATCTGCTGGTTTGGATGTACTCTGCTGCCTGTGACTGGAACGATTTGCAAAAATCGCTGAAGTTGGAGACTTTTATCTCCCTCACCAACTTCAAACATCTGCTATCTGAGCAGCTAACCGATCGCTGCAGCTGTACATAATCTATTGGTAAACAGCCCACCCATTTTCACCTACCTCATCCCCACAGTTTTTATTTATTTACTTTTCTGCTCTTTTGCACACCAATATCTCTACCTGTACATGATCATCTGATCATTTATCACTCCAGTGTTAATCTGCAATATTGTAATTATTCGCCTACCTCCTCATGCCTTTTGCACACATTGTATATAGACTCCCCCTTTTTTTCCATGTGTAACTCTGTGTTGTCTGTTCACACTGCTATGCTTTATCTTGGCCAGGTCGCAGTTGCAAATGAGAACTTGTTCTCAACTAGCCTACCTGGTTAAATAAAGGTGAAAAAAAAAAAAAAAAAAAACAAGGTTGAGTGTCTGATGACTTCAAGGTCTTTGCTGTGTGAACACAAAAGAGTTTGACTGCCGACACCGTTCAGTGGTGCTAAGTACTCTCGACAGGCAAACTTATTGGTGTCTGAGCTTTAAGCGAACATGTATCCTACATTTTTGTCAGTTGGTCACGTTGGAACTATTTTCTTGGGGAGACAGTAAATTATTAAAATTACTTTATTTTTATAGTCATTCCTGTGTGGCCCCAAATATAGTTGATCAGAAATGCTGTTAGCATACAGAGTCCCTGTATACAGGTGTCCTGCAGGAGTCTCATACAGTACTGCAGAAACCTTAGTCTCCCTGAGGAGAACACATCGGTAACCCTGTCCATCCCTGTCTCTCTCCTGTTGCAGTGTGTTGTTTGATGACGATCTTTCCCCTCGGCCCCACGCTTCCAAGGGGAAGAAGAAGAGGAGGAAATTGGAGAGAAAGAGGAGGAGGGAAAGGTCAGTTCATAAATTAAACCAGCACTCTTTTGGCCTAGTGAAACCAGCACTATGGTGGCCTAGTGAAACCAGCACAATGATGGCCTATTGAAACCAGCACTATGATGGCCTAGTGAAACCAGCACTCTGGTGGCCTAGTGAAACCAGCACTATGGTGGCCTAGTGAAACCAGCACTATGGTGGCCTAGTGAAACCATCACTCTGGTGGCCTAGTGAAACCAGCACTATGGTGGCCTAGTGAAACCAGCACTATGGTGGCCTAGTGAAACCAGCACTATGGTGGCCTAGTGAAACAATCACTCTGGTGGCCTAGTGAAACAATCACTCTGGTGGCCTAGTGAAACCAGCACTATGGTGGCCTATTGAAACCAGCACTATGGTGGCCTAGTGAAACCATCACTCTGGTGACCTAGTGAAACCAGCACTATGGTGGCCTAGTGAAACCAGCACTATGATGGCCTAGTGAAACCAGCACTATGGTGGCCTAGTGAAACCAGCAATCTGGTGGCCTAGTGAAACCAGCACTATGATGGCCTATTGAAACCAGCACTATGATGGCCTAGTGAAACCAGCACTATGGTGGCCTAGTGAAACCAGCACTATGGTGGCCTAGTGAAACCAGTACTATGGTGGCCTAGTGAAACCAGCACTATGGTGGCCTAGTGAAACCAGTACTATGGTAGCCTAGTGAAACCAGCACTATGATGGCCTAGTGAAACCAGCACTATGATGGCTTAGTGAAACCAGCACTATGGTGTCCTAGTGAAACCAGCACTATGATGGCTTAGTGAAACCAGCACTATGGTGGCCTAGTGAAACCAGCACTATGGTGGCCTAGTGAAACCAGCACTATGGTGGCCTAGTGAAACCAGCACTATGGTGGCCTAGTGAAACCAGCACTATGGTGGCCTAGTGAAACCAGCACTATGGTGGCCTAGTGAAACCAGCACTATGGTTACCGGTGTGATGGCTCTATTTGTAGACATGTTCTAACTGTTCTCTGAGCAAACTGACATTTTAGAGACGCACACAGAGAGAGAGGGATATTATCAGCTTTGATAGAAGAGTGCTTTTAGATAATGGTGTGTGTGTGTGTGTGTGTGTGTGTGTGTGTGTGTGTGTGTGTGTGTGTGTGTGTGTGTGTGTGCGTGTGTGGTCATAATGTTTTTTTTTTTGGTTTCTGTCATAGGTCTCCGTACTACAGTCTGTCTCCGGTGAGGAAGAAGAAAAAGAAGAAGAGCTCTAAGAAAAGCAAGAGCTCTAAGAAAAGCAAACGCCACAGGTAGCTGCTTCCTGTTTCATGTCATAATGTGAAACTCCACAGGTACCTACTTCCTGTATCATATCATTCTGTCAAATGCAACAGGTAGCTACTTCCTGTATCCTGTCTTCAAAGGGGGAGACACACTAGACCCAAACTGTAACAGACCTATATCCATCCTGCCCTGCCTTTCTAAAGTATTCGAAAGCCAATTAAACAAACAGATTACCGACCATTTCAAATCCCACCGTACCTTCTCCGCTGTGCAATCCGGTTTCCGAGCTGGTCATGGGTGCACCACAGCCACGCTCAAGGTCCTAACTGATATCATAACCGCCATCGATAAAAGACAATACTGTGCGGCCGTTTTCATCGACCTGGCCAAGGCTTTCGACTCTGTCAATCACCGTATTCTTATCAGCAGACTCAATAGCCTTGGTTTCTCAAATGGTTACCTCGCCTGGATCACCAACTACTTCTCAGACAGAGTTCAGTGTGTCAAATCGGAGGGCCTGTTGTCCGGACCTCTGGCAGTCTCAATGCCACAGGGTTCAATTCTTGGGCTGACTCTTTTCTGTATATATCAATGATGTCTCTCTTGCTGCTGATGATTCTCTGATCCACCTCTATGCAGATGACACCATTCTGTAAACATCTGGCACTTCTTTGGGCACTGTGTTAATAAACCTCCAAATGAGCTTCAGCGCTATACAACACTTGTTCCATGGCCACCAACTGCCTTTAAATGCAAGTAAAACTAAATGCATGCTCCTCAACCGACCGTTGCTCGCACCTGCCTGCCCGACTAACATCACTACTCTGGACAGTTCTGACTTAGAATATGTGGACAACTACAAACACCTAGGTATCTGGTTAGACTGTAAACTCTCCTTCCAGATTCACATTAAGCATCTCCAATCCAAAATTAAATCTAGAATTGGCTTCCTATTTTGCAACAAAGCCTCCTTCACTCATGCTGCCAAACATACCCTCGTTGAACTGACTATCCTATCGATCCTTGACTTCGGCGATGTCATTTACAAAATAGCCTCCAACACTCTACTCAGCAAATTGGATGTAGTATATCAGAGTGCCATTCATTTCGTCACCAAAGCCCCATATACTACCCACCACTGCAACCTGTATGCTCTTGTTGGTTGGCCCTCGCTCCATATTCGTCGCCAAACCCACTGGCTCCAGGTCATCTATAAGCCTCTGCTAGGTAAAGCCTCACCTTATCTCATCTGGTCATCTGGTCATCATAGCAACACCCACCCGTAACACACGTTCCAGCAGGTATATTTCACTGGTCATCCCCAAAGCCAACTCCTCATATGGCCGCCTTTCCATCCAGTTGTCTGCTGCCAATGACTGGAACGAATTGCAAAATTCACTGAAGCTGGAGACTTATATCTCCCTCACTAACTTTAAGCATCAGCTGTCAGAGCAGCTTACCGATCATTACACCTGTACATAGCCCATCTGTAAATAGACCATCCAACTACCTCATCCCCATAATATTATGTTTTTCTCTTTGCACCCCAGTATCTCTACTTTCACCTCATCATTTGTACATATATCACTCCAGTGTTAATGCTAAAATGTAATTATTTCACCACTATGGCCTAGTTATTGCCTTACCTCCCTAATCTTACTACATTTGCACACACTGTATACAGATTTTTCTATTGTGTTATCGACTTTACGTTTGTTTATCCCATGTGTAACTCTGTGTTGTTGTTTGTGTCGCACTGCTTTGCTTTATCTTGGCCAGGTCGCATTTGTAAATTATAACTTGTTCTCAACTGGCCTACCTGCTTAAATAAAGGTGAAATTAAAAAATAAATAAAAAATAATGTCAAACGTCACTGGTAGCTACTTGCTGTATCATGTCATAATGTCAAATTCCACAGGTAGCTACTTCCTACATCGTAATGTCGTTGTTGATCAGTATTGAAATGGGTTACTTTGACGATAAATGTATTTCACCAGAAGACACCCTATGGGTCTGCCACGCAAGATTACTTTGGCAATAACAAAAACCTATATTATAGACTTTATATTATACTCCAACAGATCTACAACATCACTAATGATGTCGGAGGACAGTGGCTGAGTTAGTTTTAATAGCAGGCCTCTCCCTCAAATAAATGGAAAAGAACTAGTGGAAGTGTCAGCAACAACAATAAGTGATTATTTTTATTTTCCAGGTACACCTCTAAAAAGACAAAGCACAGCTCTTCTAGTTTGAAACATAAGAGGAAGGATGATCGAAAGCACAAGAAAAGGTTGGTCAATGTGATTTCTCATCAATTCAGGAACATATATCTTTCCATCACAGTACATTTTCCACAGCCCGATCTCTCTTCTAGCCATCCTTTTCCCTCTCCTGCTATTATAAACCAGTGGCTCCCAGGAACATATATCTTTCCATCACAGTACATTTTCCACAGCCCGATCTCTCTTCTAGCCATCCTTTTCCCTCTCCTGCTATTATAAACTAGTGGCTCCCAGGAACATATATCTTTCCATCACAGTACATTTTCCACAGCCCGATCTCTCTTCTAGCCATCCTTTTCCCTCTCCTGCTATTATAAACCAGTGGCTCCCAGGAACATATATCTTTCCATCACAGTACATTTTCCACAGCCCGATCTCTCTTCTAGCCATCCGTTTCCCTCTCCTGCTATTATAAACCAGTGGTTCCCAAGCGGGGGATACAAGGACCCATGGGGGTTCTTGGCCTATTCACAGGGCATACGTCAGAAGACTGCATTTTACCTTAGGCCTACTGGTAAAATGCACATGACGGGGTACTTCAGGGGTACTCATTAAGAGCAAAATTCCGTTGGTGGTACATTACCCGAAAAAGGTTGGGAAACACTGTAGTAAAGCCATCCTTCTGCTACGACCAGAAGCTGTGAGGAAAGATAAACATGATCCTTTAAAGCAGAGGAGCACAATTGGCGGAAGGTTCTATCTGGACCTCGACACATTTGTCATGAATAATTGTTAAATTAAATACTGATGAAGCAACCCTTTTTTTCCCAATGTACACATACTGTGCTGGCTCACCGCAGCTGGGAAGGTCCCAGACAGCGCCCCATACTACTGTGTGTTGTCCAATCATGTGCGTTATTTAAATCACTTCATGAAACTCAGCCAATCAAAGCGAATGTTTACAATGCATGTTAGTAGACTGATGTTGTTAGAGAGAGAGAGACAGCAAGAGAAGCAAAAACGGAAGCGAAAGGAGAAATTATAGAATGCTATGCACAAAAATGAGGAAAGTCGATACAGAAAATGTAGCTTTCAAAGAGGAGTGGACAGACAAATATGCCTTTATCCTTCCCGCAGCGAGTGTTAAACCACTCTGCCTGATATGTTCAGAGACCGTGGCTCTAATAAAAAGTGCCAACGTGAAGTGCCACTACGAGACGAAGCACAGATCTTTTGAGCAAACATATCCACAGCAGTCTGACGTTAGGACGGGCAAAATAAACTCAAAGCCCAGTGTGATCGGTCCACCAGAGTCCTCTCCCATGCTTTCACTGCTCAACAACGTGCAAACGAATGTTCCCAAAATAACAGCTTTGATTTTGGGTCAACAGCAGAAGCCATTTACTGACGGGGGAGTGGTGATGGAGTGTAACGAATGCTGTTGAAACATTACTTGACGGTAAACAAAGAGACGAGCTGTGTGAAAAGATCAAGCAAATCCCAATGTCACGTACAACAGCAGCAAGAAAGAGTGAAATACTAACAGAGGATGTATTAACACAGCGTGATGGAGCTATTCGGAGAGCACCATGCAGAGCATTATGCTGTTGATGAATCTACTGATGTGAGTGATAATGCTCAGCTTACCACACAGAGAAGAAGGAATTCTGTGAAGACCTGTTAGGTGCAACACCACTCGAGACACATACAAGAGGAAAGGACATAGACATGGTCACAAAGGAGATGATGAGAAAGAGGGGGATATATCTAAAACATGTGGTCCCTATCACCTCAGACGGGGCCCCTGCCATGACAGGAAGAGAGAGAGAGGAGCTGTGGCACGGTTGAAAGAGGACAACCCTGATCTCACAGCTTACCACTGCATCATTCATCAGTCTGTCCTGTGCGCCAATCTGTCAGAAGAGTATGCTGAAGTGATGAATATAATGATGAAACTCATCAACTTTCTCAGGGAATCCTCATCTCATCAACATCGCCTGCTGAGAGAATTCCTGAAAGAAGTTGAGGCAAATGCAAATGACCTACTGCTGCACAACAACGTAAGATGGCTCAGTGAAGGCAGGGTGTTGGAACGCTTTTGGTCCATAAATGGAAATAACAGATTTCCTTGTACAGTTCAAGAGCCAGAAGGCGACACAGTTTTCACTTTTGGTTACACCTTAATGAGCTCCAAATGAAACTACAAGGAAAGAACAACTCCGTTTGTGATTTTGGTAGACATCACACCTTAGTGAGCTCCAAATGAAACTACAAGGAAAGAACAACTCCGTTTGTGATTTTGGTAGACATCACACCTTAATGAGCTCCAAATGAAACTACAGGGAAAGAACAACTCTGTTTGTGATTTTGGTAGACATCACACCTTAATGAGCTCCAAATGAAACTACAGGGAAAGAACAACTCCGTTTGTGATTTTGGTAGACATCACACCTTAATGAGCTCCAAATGAAACTACAGGGAAAGAACAACTCCGTTTGTGATTTTGGTAGACATCACACCTTAATGAGCTCCAAATGAATCTACAGGGAAAGAACAACTCCGTTTGTGATTTTGGTAGACATCACACCTTAATGAGCTCCAAATGAAACTACAGGGAAAGAACAACTCCGTTTGTGATTTGATGACATCTGTCCACTCCTTCCAGAGGAAACTGGAAGTGTTCAAGGAAGATCTTCAAGGAGACTGAGCACACTTCACAAAAGTGCAGGATCAGATTCAGGGTGAGAGAGATGTTTCTCCTCATGTTGACTTCATAGATACTCTGACTGGAAACTTCAGAAATCGCTTTGACAGCTTCAGCCTTGGACAGCAGCCCCTTCTTCTAATTGAGAATCCATTCCTCATAACAGATGTCAGGGGATTTTCAAAGGAGGTGACTCAGACCTTCATGTGGGCATTTTCTGGATATCTACAGATGGAACTGATTGATCTGCAAGCAAATGTTGCACTTTCAACTAACTGCACTTTCTGGCTGCAGGCTGTGTCTGAGAATGTTTTCCCTGGTCTAACCAGAAATAGCACTACACACCTTGACCATGTTTGGCTCCACATACAGTTGTTAGTCTTCTGTCTCTACTATGAACATCATTAACAATAAGTACCTTTCCAGACTCACCAATGAGTCTAGGATGGTGGATTCCAAGATGCCGTAGCAGTCTGACGTATTTGTCATTCGTCTTGTCGTGTCCCATGTATATATATATATTTATAGATTTTTTTCGCATATCTTTTATATTTTTCTAAACCCTTACTTCAAAATACTCTCCTGCAACCCGCCTCACCCAATGTGGTGTGGACCTGCTTTTTCTCTAAAGTATTTTTCTCTGCCTCTATTACTGGAATCTCTCCAACATAAACTAGCCAGCTAACGGTCATCAGCTGACCTCTAGCTCGGAAAGCTCTCGCCAGTTTGTACAACGCGATTCAACCAGAGCATACCGGACCTATTTTTCTCTCCATATCCCCGGATTCCTATCGCAAGCTCTGAACCTTTTCACCCTCCTACCTTCGCAGCTAACTTCCCCTGAATGCTAGCTGTCTAGAGCACAACGGCCCATTGGCCTACGAGGCCCATCGAATACATTCAGAAGCCACTAGCAGTCAGCTATTCTTTGCTAGCGGTCATCAGCTACCTTTATCCCGGACAACTCTCGCCAGTCTGTACAGCACGACTCAAACCAGAGCTAGTCAGAATTATTCTTCTCCATATCTTCGGATTCCTACCACAATCTCTGAACAACCCGGCCATCCTACAATCTAAGCTTGATGCCCTCAATCTCACACAACTTATCAATGAACCTACCAGATATAACCCCAAATCCGTAAACACAGGCACCCTCATAGATATCATCCTAACTAACTCACCCTCCAAATACACCTCTGCTGTTTTCAACCAAGATCTCAGCGATCACTGCCTCATTTCCTGCATCCGTAATGAGTCTGCGAGCAGGCCTTTCTAATCGACCTGGCCCGGGTATCCTGGAAGGATATTGACCTCATCCCATCAGTAGAGGATGCCTGGTCATTCTTTAAAAGTGCCTTCCTCACCATCTTAAATAGGCATTCCACATTCAAAAAATGTAGAACCAGGAATAGATATAGCCCTTGGTTCACTCCAGAACTGTCTGCCCTTGACCAGCACAAAAACATCCTGTGGCGTTCTGCATTAGCATCGAATAGCCCCCGTGATATGCAACTTTTCAGGGAAGTTAGGAACCAATATACACAGGCAGTTAGGAAAGCTAAGGCTAGCTTTTTTAAACAGAAATTTGCATCCTGCAGTACAAACTCAAAAGAGTTCTGGGACACTGTAAAGTCCATGGAGAATAAGAGCACCTATTCCCAGCTACCCACTGCTCTGAGGCTAGGAAACACTGTTACAACCGACAAATACACTATAATTGAGAATTTCAATAAGCATTTCTCTACGGCTGGCCATGCTTTCCACCTGGCTACCCCTACCCCGGTCAACTGCCCGGTACCCTCCACAGCAACCCGCCCAAGCCCCCACCATTTCTCCTTCACCCCTCTCCAGATAGCTGATGGTCTGAAAGTGCTGCAAAATCTGCACCATAGCAGCACCCACTCTTAGCACGCGCTCCAGCAGGTATATCTCACTGGTCACCCCCAAAGCCAATTCCTACCTTCGTCGCCTTTCCTTCCAGTTCTCTGCTGCCACTGACTGGAACGAACTGCAAAGATCACTGAAGCTGGAGATTCCCATCTCCCTCACTAGCTTTAAGAACCAGCTGTCAGAGCAGCTCACAGATCACTACACCTGTTCATAGCCCATCTATTTACCTCATCCCCAAACTGTATTTATTTATTTTGCTCCTTTTGCACCACAGTATCTCTACTTGCACATCCATCTTTTGCACATCTACCATTCCAGTGTTTAATTGCCATATTGTAATTACTTCTCCACCATGGTCTATTTATTGCCTTAACTCCCTTATTTGGCCTAATTTGCACTCACTGTATATAGACTTTGTTTTCTTTTTTCCACTGTATTATTGACTGTATGTTTTGTTCATTCCATGTGTAACTCTGTTGTTGTTTGTGTCGAACTGCTATGCTTTATCTTGGCCAGGTCGCAGTTGTAAATGAGAACTTGTTCTCAACTAGCCTACCTGGTTAAATAAAGGTGTTCTCAACTAGCCTACCTGGTTAAATAAAGGTGTTCTCAACTAGCCTACCTGGTTAAATAAAGGTTAAATAAAAAAAATAAAAAAATAAAAACTGAGCACTTACATACAGTTGAAGTCAGAAGTTTACATACACTTAGGTTGGAGTCATTAAAACATGTTTTTAAACCACAAATTTCTTGTTAACAAACTATAGTTTGGGCAAGTCGGTTAGGACATCTACTTTGTGCATGACACAAGTCGTTTTGTTTACAGACAGATTATTTCACTTATAATTCACTATTTCACAATTCCAGTGGGTCAGAAGTTTAAGTACACTAAGTTGACTGTGCCCATAAACAGCTTTGAATATTCCAGAAAACGATGTCATGGCTTTCGAAGCTTCTGATATGCTAATTGACATAATTTGAGTCAATTGGAGGTGTACCTGTGGATTTTTTTCAAGGCCTACCTTCAAACTCAGTGCCTCTTTGCTTGACATCATGGGAAAATCAAAAGAAATCAGCCAAGGCCTAAGAAACAAAATTCAGACCTCCACAAGTCTGGTTCATCCTTGGGAGCAATTTTCAAATGCCTGAAGGTACCACGTTCCTCTGTACAAACAATAGTATGCAAGTATAAACACCATGGGACCACGCAGCCGTCATACCTCTCAGGAAGGAGACGCGTTCTGTCTCCTAGAGATGAACGTACTTGGCGCGAAAAGTGAAAATCAATCCCAGAACAACAGCAAAGGATCTTGTGAAGATGCTGGAGGAAACAGGTACAAAAGTATCTATATCCACACCTGCAATGCAGGTGCTTCTAAAAGTGATATATAGGTGTAAGGTTATATATCACAGTCCACCTGACTGTGCTGCTGCTCCAGTTTCAACTGTTCTGCCTTATTATTATTCGACCATACTGGTCATTTATGAACATTTGAACATCTTGGCCATGTTCTGTTATAATCTCTACCCGGCACAGCCAGAAGAGGACTGGCCACCCCACATAGCCTGGTTCCTCTCTAGGTTCCTTCCTAGGTTTTGGCCTTTCTAGGGAGTTTTTCCTAGCCACCGTGCTTTTACACCTGCATTGCTTGTTGTTTGGGGTTTTAGGCTGGGTTTCTGTACAGCACTTTGATACATCGGATGATGTATGATGCTATATAAATAAATTTGATTTGATTTGAGTTCAACAAGTCCTATATCAACATAACCTGAAAGGCCGCTCAGCAAGGAAGAAGCCATTGCTCCAAAACCGCCATTAAAAAAGCAAGACTACGGTTTGCAACTGCACATGGGGACAAAGATCGTATTTTTTTGGAGAAATGTCCTCTAGTCTGATGAAACAAAAATAGAACTGTTTGGCCATAATGACCATCATTGTGTTTGGAGGAATAAGCGGGAGGCGTGCAAGCTGAAGAACACCATCCCAACTGTAAAGCACGAGGGTGGCAGCATCATGTTGTCGGGGTGCTTTGGTGCAGGAGGGACTGGTGCACTTCACAAAATAGATGGCATCATGAGGGAGGAAAATTAGGTGGATATATTGAAGCAACATCTCAAGACATCAGTCAGGAAGTTAAAGCTTAGTCACGAATGGGTCTTCCAAATGGACAATAACCCCAAGCATACTTCCAAAGTTGAGGCAAAACAGCTTAAGGACAACAAAGTCAAGGTATTGGAGTGACCATCACAAAGCCCTGACTTTAATCCAAAAGAAAATTTGTGGGCAGAACTGAAAAAGTGTGTGCGAGCATGGAGAACTAAAAACCTGACTCAGTTACACCAGCTCTGTCAGGAGGAATGGGCCAAAATTCACCCAACTTATTGTGCGAAGTTTGTGGAAGGCTACCCGGAACATTTGACCCAATTTAAAGGCAAAACTGACAAATACTAATTGAGTGTATGTAAACTTCTGACCCACTGGTAATGTGATGAAAGAAATAAAAGCTGAAATAAATCATTCTCTCTACTATAAATGTGACATTTCACATTCTTAAAATAAATTGGGGATCCTAACTGACCTAAGACAGGGATTTGTTAATAGGATTAAATGTCAGGAATTGTGAAAAACTGAGTTTGAATGTATTTGGCTCAAGTGTAGAATGGCATCGACTCCACTCCAGCCAAGGTTCAAATTACTGGCAGGCAAGAAACAGCCAATTTCTCTCACTAACGAAGAGAGATGGAGAAGTGGGAGAGAGTGGGAAAGATAAATATTAAACATGTGGCTTCTAATTTGTTCAGAAATCAAAGCACTTTTTTCAGAAACAGGCACTTTGGTAATTTTTTTTTTTTGTGAAGATGCAGTCTTATTTTGCTTGAAATGAGAACATTTGTGATAGGCCTACTTTTATTTATGATTACGCTGCATATTTATTTTACCTCATGTTTAATGTGTCTGCAATGAAAATGTGCAATAAATATTGTTGAAATGTAGTACTTTGTTTATTAGCTACGTATACATATACAAGAACTACATATGCCCCCAAATCATAGCGCACATTAGACATTTTAATGGTTTGAACTTTTGAGAGGAGAAAATGTTAGTCACTGGACATTTTTGAATTCAAATTGTGCTTGAGAGAGTCTTTCTTTAGATCAATCAATCACATTTATTTATAAAGCTCTTTTTACATCAGCCGATGTCACAAAGTACTATACAGAAACCCAGCCTAAAACCCCACACAGCAAGCAATGCAGGTGTAGAAGCACAGTGGCTAGGAAAAACTCCCTAGAAAGGCCAGAACCTAGGAAGAAACCTAGAGGAACCAGGCTCTGAGGGGTGGCCAATCCTCTTCTGGCTGTGCCAGGTGGAGATTATAACAGAACATGGCCAAGATGTCCAAACGTTCATAGATGACCAGCAGGGTCAAATAATAATCGGTGGTTGTAGAGGGTGCAACAGATCAGTACCTCAGGAGTAAATGTCAGTTGGCTTTTCATAGCCGATCATTCAGAGTTAGAGACAGCAGATGCGGTAGAGAGAGAGTCCAAAACAGCAGGTCCAGGACAAGGTAGCACACACGGTGAACAGGTCAGGGTTCCACAGCCGCAGGCAGAACAGTTGAAACTGGAGCAGCAGCATGACCAGGTGGACTGGAGACTGCAAGGATTCATCAGGACAGGTAGTCCTGAGGCGTGGTCTCAGGGCTCAGGTCCTCCGAGAGACGAGAGAGAGGAAGAGAGAGAGAGAGATAAATAGAGAGAGAGAATGAGAGGGAGCTTACTTAGATTCACACAGGACACCGGATGAGACATGAGAAATACTCCAGATATAACAGACTGATCCTAGCCCCCGACACATAAACTATTGCAGCATAAATACTAAAGGCTGAGACAGGAGGGGTTGGGGGACACTGTGGTCCCGTCCATTCCCACGGACAGGGCCAAACAGGGCAGGATATAACCCCACCCACTTTGCCAAGGCACAGCCCCAACACAACTAGAGGGATATCTTCAACCACCAACCTACTACCCTGAGACAAGGCTGAGTATAGCCCACAAAGATCTCCCCTACGGCACCTACCCGGACAGGAAGATCACGTCAGTGACTCAACCCACTCAAGTGACGCACCCCTCCTAGGGACGGTATGAAAGAGCCCTAGTAAGCCAGTGACTCAGCCCCTGAGCGTCTGCTAAATGACTTAAATGTAAATGTAAATGTGAGAGGGGAACCGGCCAGGCAGAGACAGCAAGGGCGGTTTGTAGCTCCAGTGTCTTTCCGTTCACCTTCACACCCCTGGGCAAGACTACACTCTATCATAGGACCATCTGAAGAGATGAGTCTTCAATAAAGACTTAAAGGTCGAGACTGAGTCTCCGTCTCTCACATGGATCGGCAGACCATTCCATTTTGAATGGAGCTTGATAATCAAATCAAATCAAATCACATTTTATTTGTCACATACACATGGTTAGCAGTTGTTAATATGAGTGTAGCGAAATGCTTGTACTTCTAGTTCCGACCATGCAGTAATAACGGGCAATCTAACCTAACAATTTCACAAGAACTACCTGTAAAGGAATGAATAAGAATATGTACATAAAACAATATATGGCTAGAGATTTGAGTCAGTATGTTGGCAGCAGCCTCTCTGTGTTAGTGATGGCTGTTTAACTGATGGCCTTGAGATAGAAGCGGTTTTTCAGTCACTCGGTTGCAGCTTTGATGCACCTGTACTGACCTCGCATTCTGGATGATTGCGGGGTGAACAGGCAGTGGCTCGGGTGGTTGTTGTCCTTCATTATCTTTTTGGCCTTCCTGTGACATCGGGAGGTGTAGGTGTCCTGGAGAGCAGGTAGTTTGCCCCTGGTTATGTGTTGTGCAGACCTCACTACCCTCTGGAAAGCCTTACGGTTGTGGGTGGAGCAGTTGCCATACCAGGCAGCCTGACAGGATGCTCTCATTGTGCATCTGTAAAGGTTTGTGAGTGTTTTTGGTGACAAGCCAAATTTCTTCAGCCTCCTGAGGTTGAAGAGGCGCTGGTGCGTGATGTGTACGCCGAGGAACTTAAAACGTTCCACCTTCTCCACTACTGTCCCGTCGATGTGGATAGGGGAGTGCTCCCTCTGCTGTTTCCTGAAGTCCACGATCATCTCCTTTGTTGTGTTGACGTTGAGTGTGAGGTTATTTTCCTGCCACCACACTCCGAGGTCCCTCACCTCCTCCCTGTAGGCCGTCTCGTCGTTGTTGGTAATCAGCCTACCACTGTAGTGTCGTCTGCAGGAGAGGCCTTGACAGGAACCCAGTGTAGAGAGGCTAGCACTGGACTAATATGATACATTTTTTGGTTCTAGTCAAGATTCTACCAGCCGTGTTAAGCACTAACTGAAGTTTATTTAGTGTTTTACTCGGGTAGCCGGAATGTAGAGCATTGCAGTAGTCTAATCTAGAAGTGACAAAAGCATGGATAGATTTTTCAGCATAATTTTTGGAAAGAAAGTTTCTGATTTTTTGCAATTTTACGAAGATGGAAAAAAGCTGTGCTTAAAATATCCTTAATATGTTCGTCAAAAGAGAGATCAGGGTCCAGAGTAACGATCCATGACGAGATCGGGGTCCAGAGTAACGATCCATGATGAGATCGGGGTCCAGAGTAACGATCCATGATGAGATCAGGGTCCAGAGTAACGATCCATGATGAGATCAGGGTCCAGAGTAACGATCCATGATGAGATCAGGGTCCAGAGTAACGATCCATGATGAGATCAGTGTCCAGAGTAACGATCCATGATGAGATCAGGGTCCAGAGTAACGATCCATGATGAGATCAGGGTCCAGAGTAACGATCCATGATGAGATCAGGGTCCAGAATAACGATCCATGATGAGAAGCAACCAGTGTGGACAACTACACTGCTTTTGTGTTCTGAAAGCACCATGAAATCACCCACTCCGATAGAGAAAAAAACTATTGAAAGCGAGAATTACAATGAAAGAGAAAAAGGGACCAAAAGAGAATAAGAGAATCCAAGTTCACACTGTGAATAAACAATGTTTCCAATTGTTCTGTAGTGAGCAGCGCATTGTTGTTGAACATAGTGTGACTGCTACAGAATGTCAGACAGAATGTCAGACAGAATGTCAGACCGTTCTCCTTTGCCTTCTTCTCCTCTCTTCTCCTCTCCTCTCCTCTGCTCTCTTCTCCTCTCCTCTGCTCTCTTCTCCTCTCCTCTGCTCTCTACTCCTCGCATCTGCTCTCTTCTCTTCTCCTCCTCTCGTCTCTTCTCTTCTCCTCTTCTCTCTCCTCTCCTGTCCTCTCCTCTCCTCTCCTCTCCTCTCCTCTCCTCTCCTCTCCTCTCCTCTCCTCTCCTCTCCTCTCCTCTCCTATCTTCTCCTTTCATCCTCTCTTCTCCTCCTCTCTCTCTTCTCTTCTCTTCTCTCATCTCCTCTTCTCTCCTCTGCTCTGTTCTCTTCTCTTCTCTTCTCTTCTCTTCTCTTCTCTTCTCTTCTCTTCTCTCTCTCATCTCCTCCTCTCTTCTCTTCTCCTCTCCTTTCCTTTGCTCTCCTCTCCTCCTCTCTTCTCTCCTCCTCTCTTCTCCTCTCTTCTCCTCTCCTCTCCTCCTCTCTTCTCTCCTCCTCTCTTCTCATCTCTTCTCCTCTGCTCTCTCCTCTCCTCCTCTCCTCCTCTCTTCTCCTCTCCTCTCTTCTCCTCTCCTCTCCTCTCCTACTTTTTCTCTTCTCCTCCTTTCTCTTTTTTTCTGTCATTGTTTTTCCATTACTATGTCTTATTTTTATAAAAATATATATTGATTTAATTTGGTGGCAGTTATCAGGAAAGTAGCATATACAGGTATAAGGGTAAGCAAGTCCAATATCCATCACAGCAACATCTGGCTATTTCTTCCCCACTAATAAGATCCACGTCCCCTGTTCTTTCTCTCTCCTCTCATTTGCTCTTCCAGTTCACGGAGGCACATGCACCGGAGACGACGCTACCGGAGGTCGGAGTCTGAGAGTTCCACCTGGCGCTCCTCCAGCACCGAGAGCAGGTAAGTCTTAGCCACTGAGACGTGCGCCAACACACACACACACAAACACACACACACACACACACACACACACACACACACACACACACACACACACACACACAGAACCCCGTTTTTCTTTTCAGCCCCGGACATTCGGCCCAATATGGTCTGGACTAGTCTGGTCTGGTCACGACAAAGTGGTGACTGATGGGCCAGAGGTGACTGATGGACCAGAGGTGACTGATGGGCCAGAGGTGACTGATGGACCAGAGGTGACTGATGGACCAGAGGTGACTGATAGGCCAGAGGTGACTGATGGACCAGAGGTGACTTATGGGCCAGAGGTGACTGATGGGCCAGAGGTGATTGATAGGCCAGAGGTGACTGATAGGCCAGAGGTGACTGATGGACCAGAGGTGACTGATGGACCAGAGGTGGCTGATAGGCCAGAGGTGACTGATGGACCAGAGGTGACTGATAGGCCAGAGGTGACTGATGGACCAGAGGTGACTGATGGACCAGAGGTGACTGATGGACCAGAGGTGACTGATAGGCCAGAGGTGACTGATAGGCCAGTGGTGTCTAATAGGCCAGAGGTGACTGATGGACCAGAGGTGACTGATAGACCAGAGGTGACTGATAGGCCAGAGGTGACTGATGGACCAGAGGTGATTGATAGGCCAGAGGTGACTGATGGACCAGAGGTGACTGATGGACCAGAGGTGACTGATGGACCAGAGGTGACTGATGGACAAGAGGTGACTGCTGGGACTGAGGTGACTGATGGACCAGAGGTGACTGCTGGGACTGAGGTGACTGATGGACCAGAGGTGACTGATGGCCAGAGGTGACTGATGGACCAGAGGTGACTGATGGACCAGAGGTGACTGCTGGGACAGAGGTGACTGATGGACCAGAGGTGACTGATAGGCCAGAGGTGACTGATGGACCAGAGGTGACTGATGGACCAGAGGTGACTGATGGACCAGAGGTGACTGATGGACCAGAGGTGACTGATGGACCAGAGGTGACTGATGGACCAGAGGTGACTGATGGACCAGAGGTGACTGATAGGCCAGAGGTGACTGATGGACCAGAGGTGATTGATAGGCCAGAGGTGACTGATGGACCAGAGGTGACTGATGGACCAGAGGTGACTGATGGACAAGAGGTGACTGATGGACAAGAGGTGACTGCTGGGACTGAGGTGACTGATGGACCAGAGGTGACTGATGGACCAGAGGTGACTGCTGGGACTGAGGTGACTGATGGACCAGAGGTGACTGACGGCCAGAGGTGACTGATGGACCAGAGGTGACTGCTGGGACAGAGGTGACTGATGGACCAGAGGTGAATGATAGGCCAGAGGTGTGACTGAATGATAGGCCAGAGGTGAATGATAGGCCAGAGGTGAATGATAGGCCAGAGGTGAATGATAGGCCAGAGGTGAGTGATAGGCCAGAGGTGAATGATAGGCCATAGGTGAATGATAGGCCAGAGGTGAATGATAGGCCAGAGGTGAATGATAGGCCAGAGGTGAATGATAGGCCAGAGGTGAGTGAAAGGCCAGAGGTGATTGATAGGCCAGAGATGACTGATAGGCCAGAGGTGAATGATAGGCCATAGGTGTATGATAGGCCAGAGGTGAATGATAGGCCAGAGGTGAATGATAGGCCAGAGGTGAATGATAGGCCAGAGGTGAGTGAAAGGCCAGAGGTGATTGATAGGCCAGAGATGACTGTTAGGCCAGAGGTGACTGATAGGCCAGAGGTGACTGATAGGCCAGAGGTGACTGAAAGGCCTGGGGTGACTGATAGGCCAGAGGTGATTGATAGGCCAGGGGTGAATGATAGGCCAGGGGTGAATGATAGGCCAGAGGTGATTGATAGGCCAGAGGTGATTGATAGGCCAGAGGTGAATGATAGGCCAGAGGTGATTGATAGGCCAGAGGTGATTGATAGGCCAGAGGTGATTGATAGGCCAGAGGTGAATGATATGCCAGAGGTGATTGATAGGCCAGAGTTGATTGATAGGCCAGGGGTGAATTATAGGCCAGAGGTGAATGATAGGCCAGAGGTGATTGATATGCCAGAGGTGATTGATAGGCCAGAGGTGATTGATAGGCCAGAGGTGATTGATAGGCCAGAGGTGATCGATAGGCCAGAGGTGATCGATAGGCCAGAGGTGAATGATAGGCCAGAGGTGATTGATAGGCCAGGGGTGAATGATAGGCCAGAGGTGATTGATAGGCCAGAGGTGTGAATGACTGATAGGCCAGAGGTGAATGATAGGCCAGAGGTGATTGATAGGCCAGAGGTGTGAATGACTGATAGGCCAGAGGTGAATGATAGGCCAGAGGTGATTGATCGGCCAGAGGTGATTGATAGGCCAGAGGTGATCGATAGGCCAGAGGTGATCGATAGGCCAGAGGTGAATGATAGGCCAGAGGTGATTGATAGGCCAGGGGTGAATGATAGGCCAGAGGTGATTGATAGGCCAGAGGTGATTGATAGGCCAGAGGTGAATGATAGGCCAGAGGTGAAATATGCCAGAGGTGAGTGATAGGCCAGAGGTGTGAATGACTGATAGGCCAGAGGTGATTGATAGGCCAGAGGTGTGAATGACTGATAGGCCAGAGGTGAATGATAGGCCAGAGGTGATTGATAAGCCAGAGGTGAATGATAGGCCAGAGGTGATTGATAGGCCAGAGGTGATTGATAGGCCAGAGGTGATCGATAGGCCAGAGGTGAATGATAGGCCAGAGGTGATTGATAGGCCAGAGGTGATTGATAGGCCAGAGGTGAATGATAGGCCAGAGGTGATTGATAGGCCAGAGGTGTGAATGACTGATAGGCCAGAGGTGAATGATAGGCCAGAGGTGATTGATAGGCCAGAGGTGATTGATAGGCCAGAGTTGATTGATAGGCCAGAGGTGTGACTGACTGATAGGCTAGAGGTGAGTGATAGGCAAGTGGTGAGTGATAGGCCAGAGGTGAATGATAGGCCAGAGGTGATTGATAGGCCATAGGTGAATGATAGGCCAGAGGTGAATGATAGGCCAGAGGTGAATGATAGGCCAGAGGTGATTGATAGGCCAGAGGTGTGAATGACTGATAGGCCAGAGGTGATTGATAGGCCAGAGGTGTGAATGACTGATAGGCCAGAGGTGAATGATAGGCCAGAGGTGAATGATAGGCCAGAGGTGATTGATAGGCCAGAGGTGTGAATGACTGATAGGCCAGAGGTGATTGATAGGCCAGAGGTGTGAATGACTGATAGGCCAGAGGTGATTGATAGGCCAGAGGTGATTGATAGGCCAGAGGTGATCGATAGGCCAGAGGTGAATGATAGGCCAGAGGTGATTGATAGGCCAGAGGTGATTGATAGGCCAGAGGTGATTGATAGGCCAGAGGTGATTGATAGGCCAGAGGTGAATGATAGGCCAGAGGTGATTGATAGGCCAGAGGTGTGAATGACTGATAGGCCAGAGGTGAATGATAGGCCAGAGGTGATTGATAGGCCAGAGGTGATTGATAGGCCAGAGTTGATTGATAGGCCAGAGGTGTGACTGACTGATAGGCTAGAGGTGAGTGATAGGCAAGTGGTGAGTGATAGGCCAGAGGTGAATGATAGGCCAGAGGTGATTGATAGGCCAGAGGTGAATGATAGGCCAGAGGTGAATGATAGGCCAGAGGTGATTGATAGGCCAGAGGTGAATGATAGGCCAGAGGTGAGTGATAGGCCAGAGGTGAGTGATAGGCCAGAGGTGGATGATAGGCCAGAGGTGACTGATGGACCAGAGGTGACTGATAGGCCAGAGGTGGATGATAGGCCAGAGGTGACTGATGGACCAGAGGTGACTGATAGGCCAGAGGTGACTGATGGACCAGAGGTGACTGATGGACCAGAGGTGACTGATGGACCAGAGGTGACTGATGGACCAGAGGTGACTGATAGGCCAGAGGTGACTGATAGGCCAGTGGTGTCTAATAGGCCAGAGGTGACTGATGGACCAGAGGTGACTGATGGACCAGAGGTGACTGATAGGCCAGAGGTGACTGATGGACCAGAGGTGATTGATAGGCCAGAGGTGACTGATGGACCAGAGGTGACTGATGGACCAGAGGTGACTGATGGACAAGAGGTGACTGCTGGGACTGAGGTGACTGATGGACCAGAGGTGACTGCTGGGACTGAGGTGACTGATGGACCAGAGGTGACTGATGGCCAGAGGTGACTGATGGACCAGAGGTGACTGATGGACCAGAGGTGACTGCTGGTACAGAGGTGACTGATGGACCAGAGGTGACTGATAGGTCAGAGGTGACTGATGGACCAGAGGTGAGTGATGGACCAGAGGTGACTGATGGACCAGATGTGACTGATGGACCAGAGGTGACTGATGGACCAGAGGTGACTGATAGGCCAGAGGTGACTGATGGACCAGAGGTGACTGATGGACCAGAGGTGACTGATAGGCCAGAGGTGACTGATGGACCAGAGGTGATTGATAGGCCAGAGGTGACTGATGGACCAGAGGTGACTGATGGACCAGAGGTGACTGATGGACAAGAGGTGACTGATGGACAAGAGGTGACTGATGGACCAGAGGTGACTGATGGACAAGAGGTGACTGATGGACAAGAGGTGACTGCTGGGACTGAGGTGACTGATGGACCAGAGGTGACTGATGGACCAGAGGTGACTGCTGGGACTGAGGTGACTGATGGACCAGAGGTGACTGATGGCCAGAGGTGACTGATGGACCAGAGGTGACTGCTGGGACAGAGGTGACTGATGGACCAGAGGTGAATGATAGGCCAGAGGTGTGACTGAATGATAGGCCAGAGGTGAATGATAGGCCAGAGGTGAATGATAGGCCAGAGGTGAATGATAGGCCAGAGGTGAGTGATAGGCCAGAGGTGAATGATAGGCCATAGGTGAATGATAGGCCAGAGGTGAATGATAGGCCAGAGGTGAATGATAGGCCAGAGGTGACTGAAAGGCCTGGGGTGACTGATAGGCCAGAGGTGATTGATAGGCCAGGGGTGAATGATAGGCCAGGGGTGAATGATAGGCCAGGGGTGAATGATAGGCCAGAGGTGATTGATAGGCCAGAGGTGATTGATAGGCCAGAGGTGATTGATAGGCCAGGGGTGAATGATAGGCCAGAGGTGAATGATAGGCCAGAGGTGATTGATAGGCCAGAGGTGATTGATAGGCCAGAGGTGAATGATAGGCCAGAGGTGAATGATAGGCCAGAGGTGATTGATAGGCCAGAGGTGAATGATAGGCCAGGGGTGACTGATAGGCCAGAGGTGAATGATAGGCCAGGGGTGAATGATCGGCCAGAGGTGAATGATAGGCCAGAGGTGAATGAAATGCCAGAGGTGAATGATAGGCCAGAGGTGAATGATAGGCCAGAGGTGAATGATAGGCCAGAGGTGATTGATAGGCCAGAGGTGAATGATAGGCCAGAGGTGAATGATAGGCCAGAGGTGAATGATAGGCCAGAGGTGAATGATAGGCCAGAGGTGAGTGATAGGCCAGAGGTGAATGATAGGCCAGAGGTGAATGATAGGCCAGAGGTGAGTGAAAGGCCAGAGGTGAGTGAAAGGCCAGAGGTGATTTATAGGCCAGAGATGACTGATAGGCCAGAGGTGACTGAAAGGCCAGGGGTGACTGATAGGCCAGAGGTGATTGATAGGCCAGGGGTGAATGATAGGCCAGGGGTGAATGATAGGCCAGGGGTGAATGATAGGCCAGAGGTGATTTATAGGCCAGAGGTGATTGATAGGCCAGAGGTGAATGATAGGCCAGAGGTGATTGATAGGCCAGAGGTGATTGATAGGCCAGAGGTGATTGATAGGCCAGAGGTGAATGATATGCCAGAGGTGATTGATAGGCCAGAGTTGATTGATAGGCCAGGGGTGAATGATAGGCCAGAGGTGAATGAGGCCAGAGGTAGGGCCAGAGGTGATTGATATGCCAGAGGTGATTGATAGGCCAGAGGTGATTGATAGGCCAGAGGTGATTGATAGGCCAGAGGTGATCGATAGGCCAGAGGTGATTGATATGCCAGAGGTGATCGATAGGCCAGAGGTGATTGATAGGCCAGAGGTGATTGATAGGCCAGAGGTGATCGATAGGCCAGAGGTGAATGATAGGCCAGAGGTGATTGATAGGCCAGGGGTGAATGATAGGCCAGAGGTGATTGATAGGCCAGAGGTGTGAATGACTGATAGGCCAGAGGTGAATGATAGGCCAGAGGTGATTGATCGGCCAGAGGTGATTGATAGGCCAGAGGTGATCGATAGGCCAGAGGTGATCGATAGGCCAGAGGTGAATGATAGGCCAGAGGTGATTGATAGGCCAGGGGTGAATGATAGGCCAGAGGTGATTGATAGGCCAGAGGTGATTGATAGGCCAGAGGTGAATGATAGGCCAGAGGTGAAATAGGCCAGAGGTGAGTGATAGGCCAGAGGTGTGAATGACTGATAGGCCAGAGGTGATTGATAGGCCAGAGGTGTGAATGACTGATAGGCCAGAGGTGAATGATAGGCCAGAGGTGATTGATAGGCCAGAGGTGTGAATGACTGATAGGCCAGAGGTGAATGATAGGCCAGAGGTGATTGATAGGCCAGAGGTGAATGATAGGCCAGAGGTGATTGATAGGCCAGAGGTGATTGATAGGCCAGAGGTGATCGATAGGCCAGAGGTGAATGATAGGCCAGAGGTGATTGATAGGCCAGAGGTGATTGATAGGCCAGAGGTGAATGATAGGCCAGAGGTGATTGATAGGCCAGAGGTGTGAATGACTGATAGGCCAGAGGTGAATGATAGGCCAGAGGTGATTGATAGGCCAGAGGTGATTGATAGGGCAGAGTTGATTGATAGGCCAGAGGTGTGACTGACTGATAGGCTAGAGGTGAGTGATAGGCAAGTGGTGAGTGATAGGCCAGAGGTGAATGATAGGCCAGAGGTGATTGATAGGCCATAGGTGAATGATAGGCCAGAGGTGAATGATAGGCCAGAGGTGAATGATAGGCCAGAGGTGATTGATAGGCCAGAGGTGTGAATGACTGATAGGCCAGAGGTGATTGATAGGCCAGAGGTGTGAATGACTGATAGGCCAGAGGTGAATGATAGGCCAGAGGTGAATGATAGGCCAGAGGTGAATGATAGGCCAGAGGTGTGAATGACTGATAGGCCAGAGGTGATTGATAGGCCAGAGGTGTGAATGACTGATAGGCCAGAGGTGATTGATAGGCCAGAGGTGATTGATAGGCCAGAGGTGATCGATAGGCCAGAGGTGAATGATAGGCCAGAGGTGATTGATAGGCCAGAGGTGATTGATAGGCCAGAGGTGATTGATAGGCCAGAGGTGAATGATAGGCCAGAGGTGATTGATAGGCCAGAGGTGTGAATGACTGATAGGCCAGAGGTGAATGATAGGCCAGAGGTGATTGATAGGCCAGAGGTGATTGATAGGCCAGAGTTGATTGATAGGCCAGAGGTGTGACTGACTGATAGGCTAGAGGTGAGTGATAGGCAAGTGGTGAGTGATAGGCCAGAGGTGAATGATAGGCCGGAGGTGATTGATAGGCCAGAGGTGAATGATAGGCCAGAGGTGAATGATAGGCCAGAGGTGATTGATAGGCCAGAGGTGAATGATAGGCCAGAGGTGAGTGATAGGCCAGAGGTGAGTGATAGGCCAGAGGTGAGTGATAGGCCAGAGGTGAGTGATAGGCCAGAGGTGAGTGATAGGCCAGAGGTGAATGATAGGCCAGAGGTGAGTTTTTATTTATTTTTATTTCACCTTTATTTAACCAGCTAGGCAAGTTGAGAACAAGTTCTCATTTACAATTGCGACCTGGCCAAGATAAAGCAAAGCAGTTCGACAGATACAACGACACAGAGTTACACATGGAGTAAAACAAACATACAGTCAATAATACAGTATAAACAAGTCTATATACAATGTGAGCAAATGAGGTGAGAAGGGAGGTAAAGGCAAAAAAGGCCATGGTGGCAAAGTAAATACAATATAGCAAGTAAAACACTGGAATGGTAGTTTTGCAATGGAAGAATGTGCAAAGTAGAAATAAAAATAATGGGGTGCAAAGGAGCAAAATAAATAAATAAATTAAATATAGTTGGGAAAGAGGTAGTTGTTTGGGCTAAATTATAGGTGGGCTATGTACAGGTGCAGTAATCTGTAAACTGCTCTGACAGTTGGTGCTTAAAGCTAGTGAGGGAGATAAGTGTTTCCAGTTTCAGAGATTTTTGTAGTTCGTTCCAGTCATTGGCAGCAGAGAACTGGAAGGAGAGGCGGCCAAAGAAAGAATTGGTTTTGGGGGTGACTAGAGAGATATACCTGCTGGAGCGTGTGCTACAGGTGGGAGATGCTATGGTGACCAGCGAGCTGAGATAAGGGGGGACTTTACCTAGCAGGGTCTTGTAGATGACATGGAGCCAGTGGGTTTGGCGACGAGTATGAAGCGAGGGCCAGCCAACGAGAGCGTACAGGTCTCAATGGTGGGTAGTATATGGGGCTTTGGTGACAAAACGGATTGCACTGTGATAGACTGCATCCAATTTGTTGAGTAGGGTATTGGAGGCTATTTTGTAAATGACATCGCCAAAGTCGAGGATTGGTAGGATGGTCAGTTTTACAAGGGTATGTTTGGCAGCATGAGTGAAGGATGCTTTGTTGCGAAATAGGAAGCCAATTCTAGATTTAACTTTGGATTGGAGATGTCCACATATTCTAAGTCAGAGCCATCTAGAGAAGTGATGTTGGACAGGCGGGTAGGTGCAGGTAGCGATCGGTTGAAGAGCATGCATTTAGTTTTACTTGTATTTAAGAGCAATTGGAGGCCACGGAAGGAGAGTTGTATGGCATTGAAGCTTGCCTGGAGGGTTGTTAACACAGTGTCCAAAGAAGGGCCGGAAGTATACAGAATGGTGTCGTCTGCGTAGAGGTGGATCAGAGACTCACCAGTAGCAAGAGCGACCTCATTGATGTATACAGAGAAGAGAGTCAGTCCAAGAATTGAACCCTGTGGCACCCCCATAGAGACTGCCAGAGGTCCGGACAACAGACCCTCCAATTTGACACACTGAACTCTATCAGAGAAGTAGTTGGTGAAACAGGCGAGGCAATCATTTGAGAAACCAAGGCTGTCGAGTCTGCCGATGAGGATGTGGTGATTGACAGAGTCGAAAGCCTTGGCCAGATCAATGAATACGGCTACACAGTAATGTTTCTTATCGATGGCGGTTAAGATATCGTTTAGGACCTTGAGCGTGGCTGAGGTGCACCCATGACCAGCTCTGAAACCAGATTGCATAGCAGAGAAGGTATGGTGAGATTCGAAATGGTCGGTAATCTGTTTGTTGACTTGGCTTTCGAAGGCCTTAGAAAGGCATGGTAGGATAGATATAGGTCTGTAGCAGTTTGGGTCAAGAGTGTCCCCCCCTTTGAAGAGGGGGATGACCGCAGCTGCTTTCCAATCTTTGGGAATCTCAGACGACACGAAAGAGAGGTTGAACAGGCTAGTAATAGGGGTGGCAACAATTTCGGCAGATAATTTTAGAAAGAAAGGGTCCAGATTGTCTAGCCCGGCTGATTTGTAGGGGTCCAGATTTTTCAGCTCTTTCAGAACATCAGCTGAATGGATTTGGGAGAAGGAGAAATAAGGAAGGCTTGGGCGAGTTGCTGTTGGGGGTGCAGTGCTGTTGACCGGGGTAGGAGAAGCCAGGTGGAAAGCATGGCCAGCCGTAGAAAAATGCTTATTGAAATTCTCAATTATGGTGGATTTATCAGTGGTGACAGTGATAAGCAAGTGGTGAGTGATAGGCCACTGTCAAATCAAATCAAATCAAATTTTATTTGTCACATACACATGGTTAGCAGATGTTAATGCGAGTGTAGCGAAATGCTTGTGCTTCTAGTTCCGACAATGCAGTGATAACCAACAAGTAATCTAACTAACAATTCCAAAACTACTGTCTTATACACAGTGTAAGGGGATAAGGAATATGTACATAAGGATATATGAATGAGTGATGGTACAGAGCAGCATACAGTAGATGGTATCGAGTACAGTATATACATATGAGATGAGTATGTAGACAAAGTAAACAAAGTGGCATAGTTAAAGTGGCTAGTGACATAAGAATGCAGTCGATGATCTAGAGTACAGTATATACATATGCATATGAGATGAATAGTGTAGGGTAAGTAACATTATATAAGGTAGCATTGTTTAAAGTGGCTAGTGATATATTTACATCATTTCCCATCAATTCCCATTATTAAAGTGGCTGGAGTTGGGTCAGTGTCAATGACAGTGTGTTGGCAGCAGCCACTCAATGTTAGTGATTGCTGTTTAACAGTCTGATGGCCTTGAGATAGAAGCTGTTTTTCAGTCTCTCGGTCCCAGCTTTGATGCACCTGTACTGACCTCGCCTTCTGGATGATAGCGGGGTGAACAGGCAGTGGTTTGGGTGGTTGATGTCCTTGATGATCTTTATGGCCTTCCTGTAACATCGGGTGGTGTAGGTGTCCTGGAGGGCAGGTAGTTTGCCCCCGGTGATGCGTTGTGCAGACCTCACTACCCTCTGGAGAGCCTTACGGTTGAGGGCGGAGCAGTTGCCGTACCAGGCGGTGATACAGCCCGCCAGGATGCTCTCGATTGTGCATCTGTAGAAGTTTGTGAGTGCTTTTGGTGACAAGCCGAATTTCTTCAGCCTCCTGAGGTTGAAGAGGCGCTGCTGCGCCTTCTTCACGACGCTGTCAGTGTGAGTGGACCAATTCAGTTTGTCTGTGATGTGTATGCCGAGGAACTTAAAACTTGCTACCCTCTCCACTACTGATCCATCGATGTGGATAGGGGTGTTCCCTCTGCTGTTTCCTGAAGTCCACAATCATCTCCTTAGTTTTGTTGACGTTGAGTGTGAGGTTATTTTCCTGACACCACACTCCGAGGGCCCTCACCTCCTCCCTGTAGGCCGTCTCGTCGTTGTTGGTAATCAAGCCTACCACTGTTGTGTCGTCCGCAAACTTGATGATTGAGTTGGAGGCGTGCATGGCCACGCAGTCGTGGGTGAACAGGGAGTACAGGAGAGGGCTCAGAACGCACCCTTGTGGGGCCCCGTGTTGAGGATCAGCGGGGAGGAGATGTTGTTGCCTACCCTCACCACCTGTGGGCGGCCCGTCAGGAAGTCCAGTACCCAGTTGCACAGGGCGGGGTCGAGACCCAGGGTCTCGAGCTTGATGACGAGCTTGGAGGGTACTATGGTATTGAATGCCGAGCTGTAGTCGATGAACAGCATTCTCACATAGGTATTCCTCTTGTCCAGGTGGGTTAGGGCAGTGTGCAGTGTGGTTGAGATTGCATCGTCTGTGGACCTATTTGGGCGGTAAGCAAATTGGAGTGGGTCTAGGGTGTCAGGTAGGGTGGAGGTGATATGGTCCTTGACTAGTCTCTCAAAGCACTTCATGATGACGGAAGTGAGTGCTACGGGCGGTAGTCGTTTAGCTCAGTTACCTTAGCTTTCTTGGGAACAGGAACAATGGTGGCCCTCTTGAAGCATGTGGGAACAGCAGACTGGTATAGGGATTGATTGAATATGTCCGTAAACACACCGGCCAGCTGGTCTGCGCATGCTCTGAGGGCGCGGCTGGGGATGCCGTCTGGGCCTGCAGCCTTGCGAGGGTTAACACGTTTAAATGTCTTACTCACCTCGGCTGCAGTGAAGGAGAGACTGCATGTTCTCGTTGCAGGCCGTGTCAGTGGCACTGTATTGTCCTCAAAGCGGGCAAAAAAGTGATTTAGTCTGCCTGGGAGCAAGACATCCTGGTCCGTGACTGGGCTGGGTTTCTTCTTGTAGTCCGTGATTGACTGTAGACCCTGCCACATGCCTCTTGTGTCTGAGCCATTGAATTGAGATTCCACTTTGTCTCTGTACTGACGCTTAGTTTGTTTAATAGCCTTGCGGAGGGAATAGCTGCATTGTTTATATTCGGACATATTACCAGACACCCTGCCCTGATTAAAAGCAGTGGTTCGCGCTTTCAGTTTCACGCGAATGCTGCCATCAATCCACGGTTTCTGGTTTGGGAATGTTTTTATCGTTGCTATGGGAACGACATCTTCGACGCACGTTCTAATGAACTCGCACACCGAATCAGCGTATTCGTCAATATTTCCATCTGACGCAATACGAAACATGTCCCAGTCCACGTGATGGAAGCAGTCTTGGAGTGTGGAGTCAGCTTGGTCTGACCAGCGTTGGACAGACCTCAGCGTGGGAGCCTCTTGTTTTAGTTTCTGCCTGTAGGCAGGGATCAGCAAAATGGAGTCGTGGTCAGCTTTTCCGAAAGGGGGGCGGGGCAGGGCCTTATATGCGTCGCGGAAGTTAGAGTAACAATGATCCAAGGTTTTACCACCCCTGGTTGCGCAATCGATATGCTGGTAAAATTTAGGGAGTCTTGTTTTCAGATTAGCTTTGTTAAAATCCCCAGCTACAATGAATGCAGCCTCCGGATAAATGGTTTCCAGTTTGCAAAGAGTTAAATAAAGTTCGTTCAGAGCCATCGATGTGTCTGCTTGGGGGATATATACGGCTGTGATTATAATCGAGGAGAATTCTCTTGGAAGATAATGCGGTCTACATTTGATTGTGAGGAATTCTAAATCAGGTGAACAGAAGGATTTGAGTTCCTGTATGTTTCCTTCATCACACCATGTCTCGTTAGTCATGAGGCATACGCCCCGCCACTCTTCTTACCAGAAAGATGTTTGTTTCTGTCGGCGCGATGCGTGGAGAAACCCGTTGGCTGCACCGCCTCGGATTGCGTCTTCCCAGTTAGCCATGTTTCTGTGAAGCAGAGAACGTTGCAGTCTCTGATGTCCCTCTGGAATGCTACTCTTGCTCGGATTTCGTCAACCTTGTTGTCAAGAGACTGGACATTGGCAAGAAGAATGCTGGGGAGTGCTGCGCGATGTGCCCTTTTTCGGAGTCTGACCAGAACACCGCCTCGTTTCCCTCTTTTTCGGAGTCGTTTCCTTGGGTCGCTGCATGCGATCCATTCCGTTGTCCTGTTTGTAAGGCAGAACACCGGATCCGCGTCGCGGAAAACATATTCTTGGTCGTACTGATGGTGAGTTGGCGCTGATCTTATATTCAGTAGTTCTTCTCGACTGTATGTAATGAAACCTAAGATGACCTGGGGTACTAATGTAAGAAATAACACGTAAAAAAACAAAAAACTGCATAGTTTCCTAGGAACGCGAAGCGAGGCGGCCATCTCAGTCGGCGCCGGAAGTCTTTTAAGTCTTTTATCTTAGGAACGATTAACAGTGGTTGCGGTAGCCCTCCTATCACAGCTTCTCAGGAAATGGCTGGAAACGCCGTCCACAGGAAATGGATGGAAAACTCCGTCCACAGATGGATGTACCCTCAATTACAATGACAGATGGCCAGATCAATGCGAACAGGCTCTTGTCGCAGTGGCACAGATGTAGATTGGTGGATTTGGTGGATTCTTTTTTGAGTCAGTCTGAACTAGATTCAGAATTTGAGGTGATGGGTTAGGTTGGATTAAATTCATTAGGTCTGCAGTAGCTATTTGAGGTGATGGGTGAGGTTGGGTTAAATTCATTAGGTCTGCAGTAGTTGTTTGAGGTGAAGGGTTAGGTTGGATTAAATACATGAGGTCTGCAGTAGTTGTTTGAGGTGATGGGTTAGGTTGTATTAAATACATTAGGTCTGCAGTAGTTGTTTCTGTTCAACTGTTCCATTGGTTAATATGCATTCTGACAACATAAACACACCATTTAATTTACATCTGCATCTTCAGAGATAGACAGCTCAATTATATTAGACCTCTATAGTGTCATTATATTAGACCTCTATAGTGTCATTATATTAGACCTCTAGTGTCATTATATTAGACCTCTATAGTGTCATTATATTAGACCTCTACAGTGTCATTATATTAGACCTCTAGTGTCATTATATTAGACCTCTATAGTGTCATTATATTAGACCTCTATAGTGTCATTATATTACACCTCTAGTGTCATTATATTAGACCTCTATAGTGTCATTATATTAGACCTCTATAGTGTCATTATATTACACCTCTATAGTGTCATTATATTACACCTCTATAGTGTCATTATATTACACCTCTATAGTGTCTTTATATTAGACCTCTATAGTGTCATTATATTAGACCTCTAGTGTCATTATATTAGACCTCTATAGTGTCATTATATTAAACCTCTATAGTGTCATTATATTACACCTCTATAGTGTCATTATATTAAACCTCTAGTGTCATTATATTAAACCTCTATAGTGTCATTATATTAAACCTCTAGTGTCATTATATTACACCTCTATAGTGTCATTATATTAAACCTCTAGTGTCATTATATTACACCTCTATAGTGTCATTATATTAAACCTCTAGTGTCATTATATTAGACCTCTATAGTGTCATTATATTAAACCTCTATAGTGTCTTTATATTAGACCTCTTAAGTGTCATTATATTAGACCTCTAGTGTCATTATATTAGACCTCTATAGTGTCATTATATTAGACCTCTATAGTGTCTTTATATTAGACCTCTATAGTGTCATTATATTAGACCTCTATAGTGTCATTATATTAGACCTCTATAGTGTCTTTATATTACACCTCTATAGTGTCATTATATTAGACCTCTAGTGTCATTATATTAGACCTCTATAGTGTCATTATATTAGACCTCTATAGTGTCATTATATTAGACCTCTAGTGTCATTATATTAGACCTCTATAGTGTCATTATATTAGACCTCTATAGTGTCATTATATGAAACCTCTATAGTGTCTTTATATTAGACCTCTATAGTGTCATTATATTAGACCTCTAGTGTCATTATATTACACCTGTATAGTGGCATTATATTAGACCTCTAGTGTCACTATATTACACCTCTAGTGTCATTATATTAGACCTCTATAGTGTCATTATATTAAACCTCTATAGTGTCTTTATATTAGACCTCTATAGTGTCATTATATTAAACCTCTATAGTGTCTTTATATTAGACCTCTATAGTGTCATTATATTAGACCTCTATAGTGTCATTATATTAGACCTCTATAGTGTCATTATATTAGACCTCTATAGTGTCATTATATTAGACCTCTATAGTGTCATTATATTAGACCTCTATAGTGTCATTATATTAGACCTCTATAGTGTCATTATATTAGACCTCTATAGTGTCATTATATTAGACCTCTATAGTGTCTTTATATTACACCTCAATAGTGTCATTATATTACACCTCTATAGTGTCATTATATTAGACCTCTATAGTGTCATTATGTTACACCTCTATAGTGTCATTATATTACACCTCTATAGTGTCATTATATTAGAACTCTATAGTGTCTTTATATTAGACCTCTATAGTGTCATTATATTAGACCTCTAGTGTCATTATATTACACCTCTATAGTGTCATTATATTAGAACTCTATAGTGTCATTATATTAGACCTCTATAGTGTCATTATATTACACCTCTATAGTGTCATTATATTAGACCTCTAGTGTCATTATATTAGACCTCTATAGTGTCATTATATTAGACCTCTATAGTGTCATTATATTAGACCTCTATAGTGTCTTTATATTAGACCTCTAGTGTCATTATATTAGAACTCTATAGTGTCATTATATTAGACCTCTATAGTGTCATTATATTAGACCTCTATAGTGTCATTATATTAGACCTCTAGTGTCATTATATTAGACCTCTATAGTGTCTTTATATTACACCTCTATAGTGTCATTATATTAGACCTCTAGTGTCATTATATTAGACCTCTAGTATCATTATATTACACCTCTATAGTGTCATTATATTACACCTCTATAGTGTCATTATATTAGACCTCTAGTGTCATTATATTAGACCTCTAGTATCATTATATTACACCTCTATAGTGTCATTATATTAGACCTCTATAGTGTCATTATATTAGACCTCTAGTATCATTATATTACACCTCTATAGTGTCATTATATTAGAACTCTATAGTGTCACTCATCTGACATTTCATTTATTTGTTTGTTTGTTCATTAAATTATTCTGTATTTTCTCCAATTGATCAGTCATGTGTTATTCATTCACACTGGTGACAGAGAGACGACCAAACTGAGCCCATGTTTCAAACTGAAATAATCTAAAGCCAGAGATGATTGCATTAAAATCCCTTCTGGATCTCTCCATTATTGGGAGTTTACCTGTGATATTCGGCAGAGGAAATCATTACCGAAATTGAATAGCAGCAGGCTTTACCCCGACCGACCGATTGCGCTCCACCGACCGTGCTGAGAGTCTGTTTGCGTCCCTAAATGGTCACCTTCACCACATAGTGCACTACGTTAGAACAGTGGCGACAGTGCTCTATATAGGGATTAGGGTGCCAGATGGAACGCAGTCTATGTCGTGGGGGGAAGACGACAGGGGGACAATCTGAATAATCTTCAATTCTCAGGGATTCTACATCAACTGTTCCGTTGAAACGATTATACCCCAACTGCATTATGGGACGGTATAATCATTCTGGAGTTGTATAATCGTCAAGCCTAGCCATAAAAACCCACTTAGCTCTCCGGCTCGTGTCCACAGCTGTAGCTCTAGTTTGAAATGTGAAATGCCACAGCTTGGCAAGGCTGTGTCTGTGTAAATTCTCGTTCCCCTAGCTTGGCTGGTTGACTGGTATCTGTGCCAGTAGTGTTTGCCTGTGTCTGAGGGTTAGGCTATATATCGAGCTGGTTTGTCGTGCACACACACACACATACACACAGACACACATAGACAAAGACAGTCTGGGACACATCCTGAGCTGGCTGCCTGGGCCCCCTGTCCAGTCTGGGGCACATCCTGAGCTGGCTGCCTGGGCCCCCTGTCCAGTCTGGGACACATGCTGAGCTGGCTGCCTGGGCCCCCTGTCCAGTCTGGGGCACATCCTGAGCTGGCTGCCTGGGCCCCTGTCCAGTCTGGGGCACATCTGCTCCTGAGCTGGCTGCCTGGGCCCCTGGCTGCCTGGGCCCCCCTGTACAGTCTGGGGCACATCCTGAGCTGGCTGCCTGGGCCCCCTGTCCAGTCTTGGGCACATCCTGAGCTGGCTGCCTGGGCCCCCTGTACAGTCTGGGACACATCCTGAGCTGGCTGCCTGGGCCCCCTGTACAGTCTGGGGCACATCCTGAGCTGGCTGCCTGGGCCCCCTGTCCAGTCTGGGGCACATGCTGAGCTGGCTGCCTGGGCCCCCTGTCTAGTCTGGGGCACATCCTGAGCTGGCTGCCTGGGCCCCCTGTCCAGTCTGGGGCACATACTGAGCTGGCTGCCTGGGCCCCCTGTCCAGTCTGGGGCACATGCTGAGCTGGCTGCCTGGGCCCCCTGTCCAGTCTGGGACACATCCTGAGCTGGCTGCCTGGGCCCCCTGTACAGTCTGGGGCACATCCTGAGCTGGCTGCCTGGGCCCCCTGTACAGTCTGGGGCACATCCTGAGCTGGCTGCCTGGGCCCCCTGTACAGTCTGGGACACATCCTGAGCTGGCTGCCTGGGCCCCCTGTCCAGTCTGGGGCACATCCTGAGCTGGCTGCCTGGGCCCCCTGTACAGTCTGGGACACATCCTGAGCTGGCTGCCTGGGCCCCCTGTACAGTCTGGGGCACATCCTGAGCTGGCTGCCTGGGCCCCCTGTACAGTCTGGGGCACATCCTGAGCTGGCTGCCTGGGCCCCCTGTCCACCACAGTTTCTCCACTGTCAGAAACTAGACCACTGTTCAATCATAACCAGTCATAAAGTCCTTTGGATGATATTGTGACATAACTTCAACTACAGCTGTTCAAACGGTAAACATTGTCCCAGTGATTACATTATCCCAAGAAGGTGTTCTCACGGCTGCACAATTAGTGCTATTTTGACTAAATCGTTTTTGTCCTGAACGAGCACAGTTGGCAGCATATCTGGACGATTGTGGGCCAGAAAAGGCTCTCAGTAAAACTAAGTTTGTACTAAATTGTAGACTTTGATGTAGTGATGTTTTAAACTCCTTAATATTTGTGTCCGCAGACGTCATCTGCACAAATCAGTGGATCACCCTGCGTTGGGAGGCCTAGCAGCCCTGATGGAGGACCCTGGTACATCACTGGACCACGGAGGGTTTGAGTGGGAGCCGGCCGCCAAGTCAGTGTGTAAAACAACTCCAATCTTTCGCTCCGTCCTTTCTACCAGCACCGTAAGTGTTCCTCGGGACTTTGAGCCTAAACTAAAGTACCTTCCGGTGGTATTACTCTATTAAGGTCATGTAAGACCTCTTGCTTCTGTGTCTGAAGCCGAACATTCAGGGCAATGTTTTTTTTTGTTGACACATTTACATATGGAGTATCAGATTGTTTATCATTTTACATTTTTTTATTTTACTTTTATTTAACCATGCAAGTCAGTTAAGAACAAATTCTTATTTTCAATGACGGCCTAGGAACAGTAGGAACAGCCTGTTCAGGGGCAGAACGACAGATTTGTACCTTGTCAGCTCGGGGGTTTGAACTTGCAACCTTGCGGTTACTAGTCCAACGCTCTAACCACTAAGCCCATATCCTCTCTCAAGATCAAACTATTTTACAAACAATCTTCATCAGATATCCTGTAAAAAAATACAATCTAATTCTGTCATGGCTTTTTACCTTTTTTCTTATCTACATCTTCTTTCATCAAAATCTTTGGGAATATAGTCTTTCGAATTCCTTCGAGGGTCGATCTAAATCACTTTTGAATCCAACTCATTTTACATTTCCTGTCCAAAATCGTGTTGCTTCCTGACATGTTTTTATGAACTCTTCATTGAGCAGTGATGTCATCTGTTCTTGTTTTTCTGTTTTTATCTAACACCATTATATAATCACAAACTTAGCAGAAACAGCACCCGGGGAACTTGCTGGTGGTAGGCAGCTAATGATCATGTGCAGAGGATGCAGCCAAGCTGTGTTTTGTGAAAAGCTCATGGGTAAAGAATGAGTTGAAATGATCAGCACAATGACCGCTGGCAAGATTCCAACACATACTGTATCAGTTTATTTTGACTTCAATTCAGCTGTATTTCTTGAGCTCAAGCATATAAGTACTAGTTATTTTCATCAAAACAATACTTTTCATTGACTGTTTATGGATTGCTATTGGCCCAGCATTGCAGCAGTATTAGAGACTTAGGCGATAGTGATCGGTCAGATCTAAAAGACTTACTTTCTTTTGAAAGTGGCATTTCCTAGGGTCTTTATTACTGGGAATGTATGTGATTTTAAACACAGCTCAGCTCCGTTTGTTCGTTGACTCATTGTCTCAGGCTCGCTGAGGCGTGAGATACATTTAATTTCTCTCCAGTGATCATTAAATTATGCTAATTACTCCCCAGATGTTTTTCATCACAGACCACAGGGTTGGTAATTGAAATGCAATAAGCTATAGACCAACGGTGCTTTGCATTCTAAACACAACCTTTTTTTTTGAGGATTATCTCAAATTGGTTACCTAACGTGGCAATATTACTACGTTTTTTCCACTTTGTGTTCATTTTCAAGGATTTTTAATTAAATTAACCGTCAATGGAAGTAGATTAGTCCTAATTTTAATACGGATACGTTAGCAATAGTTTAGAAACTGTTTAATTTCTGCGGAATGTTTGATATTTCCTCCCAATCACTGCAACCCACACAGGGAAATGTGGGTATGAATAGAACAACCACACTGATTAACTCCCAGGTAGTTTGAATACTGAATATGTGCCAAATATTAAAACGGCTTCTCCACTGTTACATATTCCAAATGGACTTAACAAAATGGTGGGTGTTTAGGGTTGCTTTCAGTGTAACTATTGGTTACTTTGGGTAACTAGTGTTCTGATAGCCAGCAGAAGCACACTGACTGTTAGGATAGTACTTGAGGAGCAAGATTGAATCGATTCAAGAATATTTGTCAGTGGCCTGTGATGGGTGGTTTTGTTTTGATGTTTTCCCCTGGGGTTTTCAGTGTTAGTTATGGTCTGATGTTGCAGCCTGGGGACTGGATTATCTGAAAAAGACTTAATCAATCTACTATGAGTGATTTGCAATCGATAGGTAAAGAGAGATTATAATCTGTTTGGAGGGAATGAATTTGAGTGACCCAAACATTCAATCATTTGGTATCTCTTAGTTATCTTCAGCAGGAAAAACATGTATTTTATTCTTGTATAGTCCTTAGCAACCGCTCTTACTCTTTTAGAGTAAAAAAAACCTGCAGTCTAGTTTACAAAGCTGGTATGTGTACACTATTCTAAAGTACATTAAGTTTGGCCTCACAGACATGTAGCGTGTATTCAAGATTGACTACACAATAAAAGCTTGTTATGGGCTTCTAGCCCCGAGAAAACTCTTAAACAATCTCAATTATGGGAAGAAAAGGAACATGCCAATAACGGTAACTGGCTCTGGGTTTGAAGAAGTTATTGTCTTTTTCTTGCAATTTACGACTCTAATGATGCACTTATGTTGCCCGCTCTTCCCTTTTTCTTACACCTTACCTACTTAAGGAGGAAATCTTGATTGGTAAGTGGATGCTATCCGCAGACGTAGGGATTTACTGTACCTTAGGGTTCGCTGCAGGCTAATTCCTTTCTTCTTGCAGGGAAAACAATCTGTCCTATTCTGAGGACTTTCTAAGTTAGACTGATGGGATATCTCTGTCTGCAGTCCTTTTCATTTCCACATAATACCCATTTTGTGATGTTTGTTCTATTGTTCGTTAAAACAGGCTTTGTAATGGGGCCGTTGTTGTTCCTCCTCTTGTACTTCTCTCTTTCTCTCACTGGATTTAGTTAAGCTGTTGCTAGTTTCTACTCACACACTAGTAACTCTTCGTTCTGTTATTTTGTTCTTCCTTTCATATATTTGTTTCAGTTCAGTTAATAAAAAAAAATATATGTAAAATAAATCTTTCAATTTGGTTCAGTTTAGTTTTACTTTCCAAGTTATTCGCATGACACAAATTTGCATGACGTCTATAATCTTTTCAAGTTCTCTGTCCCCCCCTAAAAAAAATATATATATATAAATATTCTCTGTGTTTTGGAAGGGAAATACATGCCTTTGTAGAGTATTCCCAATGCATCATACAGGTAGTTGCTTATTGAACTAAACGAAAAAGAAAAAAAACATCTCTGGAAGTAAAGATGGTCTTTTTGTCTGTTTACAGGTCTTACAGTCAAAACCTGGCGGTGAGGTTTTAAACACAACAGTGATTCTCCGTCACACTTTGTCCAATCAGAGCAAAGGACCACAGGATTACGATTCCGGGAACGACACGTCTTCCCCACCATCGACCAAAACCGGCATTTCACAGTCAAACGTCACCGGCGACAAAAAGGTCCTATGCCGTGCGCCGGCTTCACCAGAGAAACTGAGGTACAGGGACGGAGACAACGCGTCCGACTCTGGGAACTCTGTGACCAGCTACGCTTCCCTGTGTAAACCTCTGCATGTGGAAGGTGGCTTGCCTACTGCTACTTTCAACGGGAATGGCAAGAGGTGAGCTTCCCATCCTTGAAGAATATCGTACTGTAGGTGATGAAAAGTGCTACTTGAAGTCAAAGGACCAGAAATGTTCCTTGATTTACTGTTTTCTCAAAATGTAATCCATCCATATACATAGTGTATATTTTCACAATTGCAGCAGACATTGATGGAATTCCACTGTTATCATTGCAGTGACCCGGTGAAGACTTCAGGATGTGGGGCCAAGGTGGGGAGACCTCAGAAGACTGCCTCCATCTCTCCGTTGAGGACGGTGGCCTCTTCACGTAAGAGGACTAAAACCATCTCCTCCAGCAGCAGCAGCAGAAGCAGGAGTAGATCCTCTGGGAGCTCCAGACACTCTGGACGCTACTCTCGAAGCCGATCACTGTCATCTGCCAGGTTGGTTTCATTTAGGTTTTAATGCACTTCACTGACACCTCCAGCAGCCACTTGACATAATGTGTACTTTCGCTGAGCTCCATTGAAGTAAATGTGTTGTGCTTTGTCTTAAGGTCATACTCCCGTTCACCGAGCTACTCAGCTGGTTTGAGAAGGAAAGGAAGTGGTAGGTCCAGAGGAAGATACTCCAGGAACAGTGAAGACAGGTAATAAAAAGTTTTGCCTATCTACTCTAGCTCAGATAACGACTTCTGGCACTACTATTGTACTAGCATGATGATAGCAGAAGGTGCTAGTATGGTGGGTCTAAAATATATCCAAATGATAGAATTGCTAATGAGAGATGCCATCTGATATTGGTAGGGTCCGAGAGAGGAAGAGGGACCCCAGCTCCTGTGAGAAGGGTGTGAAACACAGCAGTCGGAAGCATAGCGGGAAGAGGCAAAAACCCAGGTCCTACTCTCCCATGAGAAAAAGGAGGAGAGATTCACCCAGTCACCTGGAAGCCAGGAGGATAACCAGGTCTGCTATTCTCTTTTCAGCTGATACACTTTCACATGTTTGTGACACATGCTTTTATTATTTTATTCTTTCATTTTACTTGGTAAAAACGTATTCATTCTAACCACAGACTCAATCCTGATTCGCTCCTAACTGAGTCCCTCTTCTTTTAACCATCAACAATGGCCCCCAGTTTAACTCAGAGACTGTTGAAGGACTGGGCTGTAAAAGGAAGGCAATAAACCTGATTCATTGTCTACTAGTCTCAACAAGCTATAATGGATCAAGCGAGACAGTCTATTCGGAAAGTATTCAGACCTCTTGACTTTTTCTACATTTTGTTACTTTTCATCCTTATTGTAAAATTGATTAAATCATTCCCCTCCCCCAATCATTAACCTACACACAATACCCCATAATGACAAAGAAAAAACAGATGTTTTTATTTAACATTGTTGCTAATTTATAAATAAATAAAAAACGGACATACCACATTTACATAAGTATTCAGACCCTTTACTCTGTACTTTGTTGAAGCACCTTTGGCAACGATTACAGCCCCGAGTCTTCTTGGGTATGACGCTACAAGCTTGGCACACCTGTATTTGGGGAGTTTCTCCCATTCTTCTCTGCAGATCCCAGGTTGGATGGAGAGTGTCGCTGCACAGCTATGTTCAGGTCTCCAGAGATGTTCAATCGGGTTCAAGTCTGGGCTCTGACTGGGCCACAAGGACATTCCCGAAGCCACTCCTGCGTTGTTTTGGCTGTGTGCTTAGGGTCGTTGTCCTGCTGGAAGGTGAACCTTCGCCCCAGTGTGAGGTCCTGAGCACCGAGCAGCAGGTTTTCATCAAGGAGCTCTCTGTACTTTGCTTCTTTCATATTTCCCTCAATCCTGACTAGTCTCCCAGTCCATGCCGATGAAAAACATCCCCACAGCACCACCATGCTTCACCGTAGGGATGGTGCCATGTTTCCTCCAGATGTGACTCTTGGAATTCAGGCCAAAGAGTTTGATCTTGGTTTCATTAGACCAGAGAATCTTGTTTCTCATGGTCTGAGAGTCCTTTAGGTTCCTTTTGGCAAACTCCAAGCGAGCTGTCATGTGCCTTTTACTGAGGACTGGCTTCCATCTGGCCACTCTACCATAAAGGCCTGATTGGTGGAGTGCTGCAGAGATGTTGTCCTTGTAGAAGTTTGTCCCATCTCCACAGAGGAACTCTGGAGCTCTGTCAGAGTGACCATCGGGTTCTTGGTCACCTCCCTTACCAAGGCCCTTCTCACCAACTGCTCAGTTTGGCCGAGCGGCCAGCTCTAGGAAGAATCTTGGTGGTTACAAACTCCTTTCATTTAAGAATAATTGAGGCCACTGTGTTCTTGGGGACCTTCTATGCTGCAGACTTTTTTTAGTACCCTTCCCCAAATCTGTGCCTCAACACAATCCTGTCTCGGAGCTCTAAGGATAATTCCTTAGACCTCATTGCTTTGTTTTTGCTCTGACATGCACTGTCAACTGTGGGACCTTAAATAGACAGGTGAGTGCCTTTCCAAATCATGCCCAATCAATTGAATTTACCACAAGTGAACTCCAATCAAGTTGTAGAATTGTGTTAAGGATGATCAATGGAAACAGGATGCACCAGAGCTCAATTTCGAGTCTCATAGCAAAGGGTCTGAATACTTATGTAAATAGGGTAGTTCAGTTTTTGCTTTGTCATTATGGGGTGTTGTGATGTCATTATGGGATATTGTGACGTCATTATGGGGTATTGTGACGTCATTATGTGGTATTGTGACGTCATTATTGGGTATTGTTTGTAGATTGATGAGGAAGATGTTTTGTTTAATCCATTTTTAGAATAAAGCTGTAACGTAACAAAATGTGTAAAAAGTCAAGGGGTCTGAATACTTTCTGAAAGCAGTGTAAATGAAACAGTTATGCTCATGATTATGCATTGAAATATTCACAGTATAATGTTGTTTCAAGGTGTGAGAGCTGTATCTAAAATACCTTTCTCCTGACCTGAATACGAGCTGAAATCCTTTTCTGAAGAAAGAGTAACATAACAATCCAGGCATGATTACTTAGGCCGGTATCAATCAATGTGGTGTTCACCCTGTATGTTTTAAGAACAAGCTATGATTTCATGACAATATCCAATTTCCAATGTCCATGAGAGGAATGTGGTTAGCACCTCCGATTCAGCATAAACATTCAGAATGAAACCGCAATGCATGTTTTCCAAAGTCTTTGCAGTTGATTGAATTTAAACTTTATTTTCTTATTTTTTATGTGTTTAGTCCAATCCCTCTCATGCTAACCATCTCTCAGTGCCAGGAAGAGACCCATCCCCTACTTCCGTCCCAGTCCTTCGTCCAGCAGTCGCTCTACCAGCGTATCCTCTTGGAGCAGCCTCTTCACAAGGAGTCGCAGCCCCAGCCCCAGCCCTGGCCTCTGCCTCAGCCGATCCAGGAGTAGAAGCCGAGGAAGAAGTAGGAGTTACTCCTCCTACAGGAGCTACAGTCGCAGCTCGTCTTGGAACTCCATCTTTGGGAGTCGAAGCCGGGGTCGGAGCTATGACTCGTTGGATGGTTACAGCAAGAACAAGAACCGGCGCTGACTGAGGAAGAGGAGACTGACTTATCAACAGACTGAGGAAGAGGAGACTGACTTATCAACAGACTGAGTTAGCAACAGACTGAGTTATCAACAGACTGAGGAGGAGACTGCACTATGATTCCCCAAGTCAACAGGAGAACAGCGAAAGTATGGGGACATGTTTTCCTCTCTTTGCATCATTCCATGTTAGATTTCTGAGCCAGAACCTTCAAGCTATTGTTTTTACCATACATTGAATTGCTTGGCAGATGAATTACCATTTGAATTGTAGCAGTGCTGTTCACATTACCCAGACAGAAACCACTGGAAATAGATTGATTGAATTTTGTCTTTCGTTCATTTTTGTCCATCCCCAGTGGATTTGTAATGTCCAGAGACAGTTTGGTCCATCCCCAGTGGATTTGTAATGTCCAGAGACAGTTTTGTCCATCCCCAGTGGATTTGTAATGTCCAGAGACAGTTTGGTCCATTCCCAGTGGATTTGTAATGTCCAGAGACAGTTTTGTCCATGCCCAGTGGATTTGTAATGTCCAGAGACAGTTTGGTCCATCCCCAGTGGATTTGTAATGTCCAGAGACAGTTTGGTCCATCCCCAGTGGATTTGTAATGTCCAGAGACAGTTTGGTCCATCCCCAGTGGATTTGTAATGTCCAGAGACAGTTTGGTCCATCCCCAGTGGATTTGTAATGTCCAGAGACAGTTTTGTCCATCCCCAGTGGATTTGTAATGTCCAGAGACAGTTTTGTCCATCCCCAGTGGATTTGTAATGTCCAGAGACAGTTTGGTCCATCCCCAGTGGATTTGTAATGTCCAGAGACAGTTTTGTCTTGTGACACTCTTCCTCTGACGTCCATGAGTGAAATGAAGAATGAAGGAGCACCGTTCATTTTTACCCTCTGATCAACTCTTCATTTCATAACAACTCTTACGTTTAATTTATGATCTGGGATGTGCACTAGAAAGGTCTTTTGGGACAATTTCAGTAGGTTTGTGAATGTGTGTATTTTCAAACGGCGTGTTTTTCAGGAAGAGTAGGAAAAGTGTGTTGCTTCTCTGATCCCAGCTCTTCAGAAGGTAGAACACAAACATTCCTCCTCTGAGAAATGGAGGAGGAGGAGGAGGAGGTAGGAGGAGGTGGTCCCGGTGGTAAACAAACTGCTTGTCAGCTCAAATGCCAGTTTTATTTATCCTCTGATCAAGTGGAAACTATTTGAAATGTCATTCCTTGTAAAATGATGGTGAATTAACATATCACTCTGCAGAAGGCCAAGACTGAGAAATGGGTTTGTCATGATCCAGAAATCCTGAAAATGCCCAGGAAAGCATTATTTTCCCTAACAACCCCAAATGACACTGAACAATTTGGATATCTAAATTGCAACACCTGGGGTAGGGGTTAAATGACAATTTAAACACTGATTAATATGTAGGTTGTCATATTTTTTTCATTCATCTTGGTGGTTATCTACTCATGTATTTATTTATGGTTGATCTTTATGTGTTCTATGTGTTTTATGTGTTCTATGCGTTCTATGAGTTCTATGTGTTCTATGTGTTCTATGAGTTATATGAGTTCAATAACTTCTATGGGTTCTATGTGTTCTATGAGTTCTATAAGTTATATGAGTTCTATGTGTTCTATGTGTTCTATGAGTTATATGAGTTCAATAAGTTCTATGGGTTCCATGGGTTCTATGTGTTCTATGAGTTCTATGAGTTCTATTCCTTTGACTAAAACTTGAATAAGAGACAGTGTTGAAATGTTTTACTTTTCCTTTTGACAGAGAGGAAATTCAACATTGGATGAATCTACTATTATATATAACGGTCTGAAATAGCATTGTAACCTAATTTGCTTGAATTGAATGAGTTTGGTATTTCAGAACCTCATCGGTCTCGTTTTGTTGTCTGTCCGAAGGACAATATAAAAAATGTTTGTGTCCTGCAGACTTGTAACGTGTTTACAATCATATTTCTGCATTTGTGTCACCTCTCAGTAATGGTATCTGTTTGTTTCTATGCAACACCATTATGCCACTGGGGTTCTAATATGTCTATGATGTAATGTTAGGGTCTGAATGAAGAAAGTTCCAGTTTTAACTCTACAATGGACAGTCTGAATGCCAGTCTGTTTGTGCTTTCACGCCAACTCAATGTCACCCAATGAAAGTAATGGAGTTGGCAAGAGACCAAACAGATCTGGGACCAGGCTACAATTAACAATGTAATGGCATATAGATTCAGACAATACTACTTCACTTGTTTTGAAATGTTACTTTCAACTATTCCCCTCTTCTCTTTTGAGGGGAATGCTATTTTCTTCAGGGGATGTCCTATAAAAAGCCACAACCGAGACTACAGAAAAAAGAAAGAGGAAACTAAAAGCTTGTGTGTCAGAGAAGACAACCCCAACCATGACTTTTAGCCTCAATGAATAGTCTACTGCATTTGTTAAATGATATATTATGTGGGCTCGTAGTGCACTGTTTGAATAACATTAGTATCTAGAACCGCTGCTCCTGCCCGTACTGTATATCATCGAAATGGTTTTATTTCTGCATTATGTCTAATCTGTCACCTTGTATATCTTCGTTCAGTATGTGCGCCAGGCAAGAGGGTCTGTTCTCTATGCATTGTACTGTATAATCATCTGAGGTCCTTTATCTGAATGTTCAACGACTTGTCCAAAAGTATAGAGATATTGGGAGGAAGATGACAAGTATTTTACATAGTAATTATGCTTTTGAGGTGAACCACTCTCCCTCGTGGCCCTAATATACCATTCCATGAGGTAAAGTGTAAACTGTGAAATGTATATGAATATGTAATTACTGTGGTGTAAATATGCATCGGCACTGTATACATTTATTACATGAGGGATGAAGTATAATTCATTTAGAATTTGTGGAATAGTCAATCAAATGATCAATGCATCTACACATGTATTGGTATGGTAAACTTTCTCACATGTACTGTGGATACATTGCCTCACTGTTGTCAACTCAGCTGTAAGCTCTTTGATTTTACATCACATTATATGATGTGTTTCTATAATGGCCAATGAACTAGTTCTGAAAGAGAAGTAATAGAGTATCAAGGCACAAAGCGAGACCCAGACACAGACACAGGAGGAAGATGGTTGGAGTCTTACAATGTGTATTAATCCAAAAAGAGTAGGCAAGAGAATGGTCGTGGACAGGCAAAAAGGTTCAAAACCAAATCAGAGACCAGGAGGTAGAGAGTGGCAGACAGGCTCGTGGTCAAGGCAGACAGAATGGTCAGGCAGGCTCGTGGTCAAGGCAGACAGAATGGTCAGGCAGGCTCGTGGTCAAGGCAGACAGAATGGTCAGGCAGGCTCGTGATCAAGGCAGACAGAATGGTCAGGCAGGCTCGTGGTCAAGGCAGACAGAATGGTCAGGCAGGCTCGTGATCAAGGCAGACAGAATGGTCAGGCAGGCTCGTGGTCAAGGCAGACAGAATGGTCAGGCAGGCTCGTGATCAAGGCAGACAGAATGGTCAGGCAGGCTCGTGGTCAAGGCAGACAGAATGGTCAGGCAGGCTCGTGGTCAAGGCAGACAGAATGGCCAGGCAGGCTCGTGGTCAAGGCAGACAGAATGGTCAGGCAGGCGGGTACAGAGTCCAGAAACAGGCAAGGGTCAAAACCATGAAGACTAGAAAAAGGAGAACAGCAAAAAGTAGGAGAACGTGGGAAAACGCTGGTTGACTTGCAACATTCAAGACGAACTGCTACAGAGAGACAGGAAACACAGGGATAAATACACTGGTACAGAGAGACAGGAAACACAGGGATAAATACGCTGGGGAAAATAAGCGACACCTGGAGGGGGCGGAGACAATAACGAGGACAGATGAAACAGATCAGGGTGTGACAGCGAGCCAAGAAAACATTTGGGAAACTGGGGGGGGGAATTGATAAATATTGGAAACTATATCAGTGGGTTATAGAGGTCTTTGTGTTTGAACTCCATCCGCGATCATGTTGAAAACAGAAAGTTAAATAACAAGGCGCATGACAAGACTGATGCTCCAGTGTGTTAAATGATTCAGTCTCTCATTTTCTCTGTGAATGAGCAATAATGTGGAGATGGAGAGCTAGGATGCGTTTTCCCACTGGCACACAGCAGGGTGTCAGTGTGAGCTTGACTTGTTGTAATGCTTCAGCTGAAATCGGATTGTCCTCCCCTTGAACCCTTAAAATAAACCCTTATCCCTCTTCCCATATATTGTGAGCAATTATTTATATATACAATAGATGACTGACAGTGAGGCGCTGTTTAGAAGCCACCATGCCTCCATCTTGGCACTCCCCCACCATTGTACGAAATATTCTGGAATCTATAGAAATGCATGTATTAATGTCTACAGTACATTTGTTTTTGATATGTTTATTATATTACAGACACTTTACAGACATACTTTTACATTTTATTATGTGAGCTAAACAAACAAACAAACAAAAAAAATCCTTTAAGCGGTAATCAGCTGTAGAAACAACAACAAAATGTTTCCCCGCTATCGTTCGGGTAAAAAGCTGAGGGATGGGCCTGGAGAAATGTAACCACTCTCAAATTTACAGACAGAGATGTGGATGCAAGGACTGACCATCCATGATATCAAAAGTATAGTTTTAACCATGTTTTGAGGATATACATTATTTGTTTACATTTACTTTGTTTACAAACATTGGAGTAAAACAAGCTTATATGTTGGGTTCTGATGTGGTTAGACAGTTGAGCTAAGCTCATGAGGCATTTATAAGTTATACTCTTCAAGAATCAATGGGTACATATCATTAATTTATAAGTTAGACTCTATAAGAATCAATGGGTACATATCATTCTATGCCATACAACACTCCGTGGCCTCCAACTGCTCTTAAATCCCAGTAAAACGAAATGCACGCTCTTCAACCGATCGCTGCCTGTACCCACCCGCCCGACTAGCATCACTACTCTGGACGGTTCTGACTTAGAATATGTGGACAACCACAAATACCTAGGTGTCTGGTTAGACTGTAAACTCTCCTTCCAGACTCACATTAAGCATCTCCAATCCAAACTTAAATCTAGAATTGGCTTCCTATTTCGCAATATGCTGCCAAACATACCCTAGTAAAACTGACTATCCTACTGAACCTTGACTTTGGCAATGTCATTTACAAAATAGCCTCCAACACTCTACTCAGCAAATTGGATGTGCCATCCGTTTTGTCACCAAAGCCCCAGATACTACCCACCACTGCGACCTGTATGCTTCATATTCGTCACCAAACCCACTGGCTCCATGTCATCTATAAGTCTCGGCTAGGTAAAGCCCCGCCTTATCTCAGCTCACTGGTCAGCATAGCAGCATCCACCCATAGCACGCACTCCAGCAGATATATCTCACTGGTCATCCCCAAAGCCAACTCCACCTTTGGCCACCTTTCATTCCAGTTCTCTGCTGCCAATGACTGGAACGAATTGTACAAATCACTGAAGCTGGAGTCTTAAAACTCCCTCACTAACTTTAAGCATCATCTGTCGGAGCAGCTTACCGATCACTGTACCTGTACACAGCCCATCTGTAAATAGCCCACCCAACTACCTCATCCCCATATTGTTATTTATTTTTTTGCTCCTTTGCTCCCCAGTATCTCTACTTGCACATTCATCTTCTGCACATCTATCACTCCAGTGTTTAATTGCTGAATTTGTATTTTTTCGCCACTATGGCCTATTTATTGCCTTACCTCCCTAATCTTACTACATTTTCACACACTGTATCTAGATATTTTCTATTGTGTTATTGACTGTACGTATGTTTATTCCATGTGTAACTCTGTGTTGTTTGTGTCGCACTGCTTTGCTTTATCTTGGCCAGGTCACAGTTGTAAATGAAAACTTGTTCTCAACTGGCCTACCTGGTTAAATAAAGGTGAAATATATATATATATATATATATTTAATGTGTCAAAAAAAACTATGTAGCAACTGCTGATTGTCCTTTAAAAGTTTGATTCCATAAAGTATCATTTTTCATTTTCATTTGATACTGTTTTCATCACGTGATACTGTTGGGCCCTTTAGTCAAAAAATCCTATAGAGAAAATCATAGCAGATTTTGGAACCTATCCTATAGGATAGAACCCCATAGGAGTCCAATATGACTGGTTCCGAAATCTGATAGGATTTTTCTATTGATCGTAGTGTAAAGGAACTTGCAGCCTTGAATCACTCCCAGACTGTGATGGTGTGTTAAAGGGATTGAGAATCACTGGTGTAATTAGGCAAAGATACAGAGTTTGTGCTCCGGAGACACGGGAGAGATGCTGTTTCCCAGTTTACTGGTCTTTAATCTTGATTGCAGTTTGACATAAATCTTCAGGTTTCTGTGCCATATTTATCTGTGAGATTGTCCAAACAAGAGCTGTGTTCAAATACCCATACTTTCATACTGTATACTACATAGTTAATAAGTATATACTATTAGTTAATTTTAGTATACTGTAAACGAACGGTATCATTTCAGTTGAGCGTACTAGCGCTACGCCTGTCTACCACAAGTTGATTCTGTTGCTATTCAACCTCTTTCTAGCTTGTTAGCATAACAAAACATTACTTGGTAGACATTTTATGACTTCGGGTCTGTTTCGTAAATTCAATCTGGAGTGCCAGAGTGCCCTCTGGGCGTTCGTACATTCAGAGCGTTGTCAGATTGTCAGTTCTTAAATTCAGAGTGTTCCGCTCTTGGAGCATTCAGAATGCGCACGGGACACTCTAGCCGAGGAGAAGGGTTGATCCAAGCGTTTTGACCTCACAATGGCAGTCATGCACCCAAGCTAACTGGCTAACATTGACTAGCTTGCTAGCTACTTCCAGACACAAATGAGAGAACACTTCACTATGACCATTTTACTCGCCCTAGCAGAGCTGGTTAGGCTGTTTTCATGTTATCTGGAGTGTTGGCAACTGTAATGATTTTTTGCTGACGTTTACTGACACCGACCATATTCAACAGGTGTTGTGTTTGTAAATTCATCAGTTATTCTGCGCTCTGGCACGCTCAGACATGATTGCTTTGAAATTGGTGTAGATGGCCAGAGCGGATTTACAAACGCACCCAAATGAACAATGTCCATTGAGAATGCACAAAGACTATACCGCTAAGCTAAGAATGATGTGAATAATCAAGTAAATAAATGTTGGAAGTTTGTTAGGTAGCATATAGTTAATATACTGGCAAGTTCGATGTAGTAGTAGCCAACTAACGACGTTGCTTAGGTAGCTAGCTAACATACAGGTACAAACTGCTGTAATGATATGCTAGGCAGTTCGTAAGGATAGCGTAGCTAACATACAGGTTCAAACTGCTGTAATGATATGCTAGGCAGTTCGTAAGGATAGCGTAGCTAACATACAGGTACAAACTGCTGTAATGATATGCTAGGCAGTTCGTAAGGATAGCGTAGCTAACATACAGGTACAAACTGCTGTAATGATATTCTAGGCAGTTCGTAAGGATAGCGTAGCTAACATACAGATACAAACTGCTGTAATGATATTCTAGGCAGTTCGTAAGGATAGCGTAGCTAACATACAGGTACAAACTGCTGTAATGATATGCTAGGCAGTTCGTAAGGATAGCGTAGCTAACATACAGGTACAAACTGCTGTAATGATATGCTAGGCAGTTCGTAAGGATAGCGTAGCTAACATACAGGTACAAACTGCTGTAACGTTTTGCTAGGCAGTTCGTAAGGATAGCGTAGCTAACTAATTGTCAGCCAAACACGACGTGTAACATAACTTATTTGAAAAGTCATTACTTTCTTACATTGCTCAACATTTTCTTAACATTTGTCATAATTAAAGCAAGGAATTTGTATCTGCACTCGTCGGACTTCGGCTGCATATTTTCAAAGGTATTTATTCAATTGTGGTGTCCATACAATGTGGTCTGAAATAACAATGAATGGAATAATATCAACACTATGGCAGGTTGTAATGAATAAGAAGACAGGGCTAATGAAGGGGCTGCTGCAGTCACTATGGGAGCTCTTTCTAGAGCGCCCGGTTAAATTGTGCATAAAGAGCATTTTTTTACTATGTAAATCAAATCAAATCCAATTTTATTGGATTACTGTTATTGCAGGTGTAGCGAAATGATTGTGCTTCTAGTTCCAATGGCAGCAATACCTAACTAGTAATATCTAACCATTTCACAACATATACCCAATACACACAAATCTAAATAAAGGAATGGAATTTTATTAAGAATATCATTTTATTAAGAATATATAAATATATGGATGAGCAATGTCAGAGCGGCACAGACTAAGATGCAGTAGAATAGGATAGAATACAGTATATACATATGAGATGAGGAATGCAAGATATGTAAACATGATTAAAGTGGCATTATTAAAGTGACTAGTGGCCAATGATATCAAGTCGGTGTATGTAGGCAGCAGCCTCTCTGTGTTAGTGGTGGCTGTTTAACAGTCTGATAGTCTTGAGATAGAAGCTGTTTTTCAGTCTCTCGGTCCCTGCTTTGATGCACCTGTACTGACCTCGCCTTCTGGATGATAGCGGGGTGAACAGGCAGTGGCTCGGGTGGTTGTTGTCCTTGATGTTCTATTTGTCCTCCCTGTGACATCGGGTGCTGTAGGTGTCCTGGAGGGCAGGAAGTTTGTGAGCGATATATGTGTACACTATATCAGCCTAAACTGAAATGTAGATGTATTTTTTATTGCGCTAACTTCCTGTACGTGGACAGTATGTGTTACTACATTACACAACCTCATGTTTTGACCACATCGAATTGAGGGTAATTGCACACTTTTTACCTCAGATTAGTGATGTTAGTATAAACATTTATAGTAATCACAATGACACAAAATATATTGCTTAAAACAGATTAATATCATTGCTTTTGTACCACTGAGAAAAAAATACTGTATTTAGCAGTAACAAACAAGAAAAAAAACATGAATCTTCAGCTATAACAATACAGTGATTCATAAACCACATAGAAATGGCTACAATTGAATAATCTACTGTAGTCAGCTGACAGGCAAAACCTGCCTAACAGTAGTTTCTTAGGTAGCATAAAAACGAGTGCATAAAATGCGGTACAATGTCAGACCAGTATGAAAAAAATATGAAAATGTATGCACCTACTACTGTAAATCGGTCTGGATAAGAGCGTCTGATAAATGACTAAAATGTGAAATGTAAACATGATTAAAACATTCACAACTTCGTCAGGAAACATAAGCAAATAAAAACTGTAATTACAGTTATTGCATTCACGCACAGTGAAAGATACAACTGTTAGAATAATATTGGTATAAAAGTAGAGATTCCCTGCACAGCCACAGGTGGCTATTTTAAGCAATATATTTTGTGTCATTGTGATTACCTTATAGGTCACATCACTGCACTCTATACTCCTCTGTAAACGGGTCATCTCTGTATACTCGTCGCAAGACCCACTGGTTGATGCTTATTTTAAAAAAAAAAAACCTGTTAGGCCTCACTCCTCCCTATCTGAGACATCTACTGCAGCCCTCATCCTCCACATACAACACCCGTTCTGCCAGTCACATTCTGTTAAAGGTCCCCAAAGCACACACATCCCTGGGTTTCCCTGGGTTGCTCGTCTTTTCAGTTTTCTGCAGGTAGCGACTGGAACGAGCTGCAACAAACACTCAAACTGGACAGTTTTATCTCAATCTCTTCATTCAAAGACTCAATCATGGACACTCTTACAGACAGTTGTGGCTTCTTTGAGTGATGTTTTGTTGTCTTTACCTTCTTGCCCTTTGTGCTGTTGTGTCCAGTAATGTTGTACCATGCACACTGCCCTAACCCATCTGGACAAGAGGAATACCTTTCTGAGAATGCTGTTCATCGACTACAGCTCAGCATTTAACACCATAGTACCCTCCAAACTCGTCATCAAGCTCGAGACCCTGGGTCTCGACCCCGCCCTGTGCAACTGGGTACTGGACTTCCTGACGGGCCGCCCCCAGGTGGTGAGGGTATGTAACAACATCTCCACCCCGCTGATCCTCAACACTGGGGCCCCACAAGGGTGCGTACTGAGCCCTCTCCTGTACTCCCTGTTCACCCACGACTGCGTGGCCATGCACGCCTCCAACTCAATCATCAAGTTTGCGGACGACACTACAGTGGTAGGCTTGATTACCAACAACGACGAGACGGCCTACAGGGAGGAGGTGAGGGCCCTCGGAGTGTGGTGGCAGGAAAATAACCTCACACTCAATGTCAACAAAACAAAGGAGATGATGATTGTGGACTTCAGAAAACAGCAGAGGGAGCACCCCCCTATCCACATCGATGGGACAGTAGTGGAGAGGGTAGTAAGTTTTAAGTTCCTCTGCGTATACATCACGGACAAACTGAATTGGTCCACCCACACAGACAGCGTGGTGAAGAAGGCGCAGGAGCGCCTCTTCAACCTCAGGAGGCTGAAGAAATTCGGCTTGTCACCAAAAGCACTCACACACTTCTACAGATGCACAATCGAGAGCATCCTGTCGGGCTGTATCACCGCCTGGCACGGCAACTGCTTCTCCCATAACCTTAAGGCTCTCCAGAGGGTAGTGAGGTCTGCACAACGCATCACCGGGGTCAAAATACCTGCCCTCCAGGACACCTACACCACCCGATGTCACAGGAAGGCCAAAAATATCATCAAGGACAACCACACGTGCCACTGCCTGTTCACCCCGCTATCATCCAGAAGGCGAGGTCAGTACAGTTGCATTAAAGCTGGGACCGAGAGCCTGAAAAACAGCTTCTATCTCAAGGCCATCAGACTGTTAAACAGCCACCACTAACATTGAGTGGCTGCTGCCAACACACTGACTCAACTCCAGCCACTTTAGTAATGGGAATTGATGGAAATTGATGTAAAATATATCACTAGCCACTTTAAACAATGCTACTTAATATAATGTTTACATACCCTACATTACTCATCTCATATGTATATGTATATACTGTACTCTATATCATCTACTGCATCTTTATGTAATACATGTATCACTAGCCACTTTAAACTATGCCACTTTGTTTACATACCCTACATTACTCATCTCATATGTATATACTGTACTCAATACCATCTACTGCATCTTGCCTATGCCGTTCTGTACCATCACTCATTCATATATTTTTATGTACATATTCTTTATCCCTTTACACTTGTGTGTATAAGGTAGTAGTTTTGGAATTGTTAGGTTAGATTACTCGTTGGTTATTACTGCATTGTCGGAACTAGAAGCACAAGCATTTCCCTACACTCCCATTAACATCTGCTAACCATGTGTATGTGACAAGTACATTTGATTTGATGTTTTGTTCTGCTACCATGTTGTGTTGCTACCATGTTGTTGTCATGTTGTGTTGCTACCGTGCTGTGTTGTCATGTGTTGCTGCCTTGGTATGCTGTTGTCTTAGGTCTCTCTTTATATAGTGTTGTGTTGTCTCCCTTGTCGTGATGTGTGTTTTGTCCTATATTTATATGTTATTTATTTGGATTTGTTTTAGTTTTAATCCCAGACCCCATCCCCACAGGAGGTATTTTGCCTTTTGGTAGGCCTTCATTGTAAATAAGAATTAGTTCTTAACTGACTAATAAAGGTTTTTAAAAAATACATGTTATTTTCGACAGGAATTAAACGACAGGATTACAATATGATTATGATAGAGGTGACAATCCTTTTTTTGTAACCTTTATTTAACTAGGCGACCCTAAATGATTATATTGGAAAGATCACTAACCCTAAAGTATTTTTTTGACTACCGCCAACTGTACAGACACACCGTAAATACATGTCATACATACTGACAAACCTGACTCATTAGTTATATTGTTTTATCCGTATGGTGACATCAGTGTGTTTGCCCCTTGCTCTCCCCCAGCCTCTGAGTCTCCACCTATCTCCCAGGCTGCGCCTGAAGCCATGCGTTATTTTCTATTAAAAAGATAATGAGTCACTGGGGTATGGATGGTTTCAACGGACAAGACTGTTGGACTAGTGACACCATCCAGCACTAATGTCTAAACTTGGACGGACAGGGAGGGGCTTCTTCTGTCAGCTGTTGCGTTGTGGCGCCCGGAGGCACCGCACACTTTCTGGACATTGTTGTGCACACTCACCGTCAGGGAAAACGGTAGACATATAAAACGGTCTTTCAGTCGATATAAGGTCAGTTCAACTCAAAGACCGTATTCAACTTCGAGGATACTAAGGGAAGGGATCGTCACAAGTCGATGTCCGTTATTTTGGGGTGATTCGATGCGTAACTGTCTTGAGCGCAACACTAGAAAAACATAGATCAACTTTTGTTTTTAGCAAATCATCTGGTTTACAACTTGTTTCTCATTGTCTACTATATATTTATATTACTTTGGCAATTGTCAGCTTGGGGAGAGTAAACTTGGACAGAGCCAATATTTAAGGTGCCGCTTTTTTCTTACTTTTCTTATTTGGAGCAGCAGCCAGTTGATCATGGCAGAAGACTTCTACACTCTGGGAACGCTGGGGAGTAGGCAGAGGGTCCCCCGAGACCCTTTCAGAGAGAGTCCGTCACTGGCCTCTCGGTTTATGGACGATGACTTTGGGATGTCCGCTTTCCCTGAAGACATGTCAATGGACTGGCCCGGTTGGGCCCGGCCTAGCCGGCTCAGCACGCGGCTTTCCGCACCATTCACGGGCACTCTGCGCACAGGGTTTCCACCAACGCGTGCATCAACTGGGCAGCCGCCTGTGTACAGCACGAGATACAGCGAGTCCCCCCGCAGCTCTCCGACCCAGACGCCGGGAGAGCCGTGGAAAGTTTGTGTGAACGTCCACAGCTTCAAACCAGAGGAACTTAACATCAAAACCAAAGATGGGTTTGTAGAAGTATCAGGTGAGGACATATTAGTTTAGGCTCTATTCAATCTGTATCTCTGCGGCCCGATTGAGGCGTCATACTGTATGCAGCGTTTACAGTGAACTTAATCTCCGATAACGCGGGAACATTGCCTTTAAATTTCAATCACACTGTAACGCTGAACTTCCGCAATACGGATTGAATAGAGCCATAGCCCTACTTCAAATATACAGTAATCGACTTGAACACATCTAAGAAAAAAGGGTTTATTGTCAGTTGCTTTGGGGATCAATAAGAAACATTAACAACTGTACTTATATAGGCTAGTGTTTCACATTTGAAAATGAAATGATATGCATCATCTCATACATGCAATTAAAGTACACAATAGACATGATTATTTACAAAATAGTTATATTCATATTTCAAATATGTACATCATATATTCTCATAGCCAGCTCATATGATAAGGATGTTTGAATACCTTACAACCTACAGTATATGGGGAAGTAGGGTCCATGACTTGCAGATTGTCAGCTCTGTTCATCAAGCCCAGGCACCTGTTCAGATGCCTCCAGAATCACTCACCCATGAGACAGATATAGATTTAAGTGAGGAAGTCCCATGACAACAGTCTCTGTCCAGAAGGAGACAAGCAACACACTGCTGTTAGTATTAGAGAATGTTTTGGACCTGTTATTCTGCCCGGTGATAGCTGACTAGACCCTTCAGTAATTTTTTTATCATATGCTCTTGTTGTGCTACCATGCTCTGATCCTAGGAACCAAATACACTGAACAGCTTGTTTCTGGAAGTATTATTCTGCCTGGCGATAGCTGATTGGTGCGTACACCCCCCTTGAGTATTTAATCAATTCATACAGTATAATCTTTGAGTTTGTTGTGTTACCAGGCACTGAACTGATTTACTGAAGTAAAATGAACTGAACTGTGCTGATTGTAGAACTAAATAAGTACAGGTGTTATATAAACCTCATATCCAGGGCGTCCATACAATCTTTGAGTTTGTTATGCTTTTACCAGGTCCTGAATGTAGGTTGAAATAAGTACAACATATATTTAAAGCTGTCCATGGCTTCTTTAGACTGTAGACTAATTATTTAACGGACAACTGAAGAATGCCAGGTGGAGTGGAAGTTACCGTAGAGAAGAGACTAGGCCTCATACGGAGCTTTTTATAAACACAGTGTTGGTGTGCCATTTGGGTCATTCAGTCAGCTAGCGCCATGGAGCTAAGGCCTGCCCGCCTCTGGGGGCTCTCCCTGACTGCCTGCCTCTGTGACCTGGCCTGTTCTAAGTGTGTGTCTGTGAGCATGTCATAAGCATGTTAAAGTCGGGGTTGACGTGGCCAGTCTGTGCTTTCTCTCATGTCATGTGTTGATAGTAACCGTCAAAAGTCAACCTAACTTTGGCTGAACAGAGTTTTTGCCTTGTAGTAGTTTCTGAGTTATCACGAAGCAGTGTGTCCTTGGTGCTGAAGCAAATATAAAGACACTTTGAATGGATGTATATCATATTTGCAATTAAGAAACTAATGTGATATGACAAGTGCAGTCGGAGTGTGTTACCAAGGCAGTTAGGAATGTGACATCCGTACCACACGGGACTGAGGGAGGATGAGAGGCTCATGGAGACTGAGAGAGGTTGAGAGGTTCAAGGAGACTGAGAGAGAGGCTGTGGTTGGTTGTGTTCTCTCCAGGACAGTTTCTATTCTCTCCAGACCAGAGCTGTGGTTATGTTTCTATTCTCTCCAGACCAGAGCTGTGGTTATGTTTCTATTCTCTCCAGACCAGAGCTGTGGTTATGTTTCTATTCTCTCCAGACCAGAGCTGTGGTTATGTTTCTATTCTCTCTAGACCAGAGCTGTGGTTATGTTTCTATTCTCTCCAGACCAGAGCTGTGGTTATGTTTCTATTCTCTCCAGACCAGAGCTGTGGTTATGTTTCTATTCTCTCCAGACCAGAGCTGTGGTTATGTTTCTATTCTCTCCAGACCAGAGCTGTGGTTATGTTTCTATTCTCTCCAGACCAGAGCTGTGGTTATGTTTCTATTCTCTCCAGACCAGAGCTGTGGTTATGTTTCTATTCTCTCCAGACCAGAGCTGTGGTTATGTTTCTATTCTCTCCAGACCAGAGCTGTGGTTATGTTTCTATTCTCTCCAGACCAGAGCTGTGGTTATGTTTCTATTCTCTCCAGACCAGAGCTGTGGTTATGTTTCTATTCTCTCCAGACCAGAGCTGTGGTTATGTTTCTATTCTCTCCAGACCAGAGCTGTGGTTATGTTTCTATTCTCTCCAGACCAGAGCTGTGGTTATGTTTCTATTCTCTCCAGACCAGAGCTGTGGTTATGTTTCTATTCTCTCTAGACCAGAGCTGTGGTTATGTTTCTATTCTCTCCAGACCAGAGCTGTGGTTATGTTTCTATTCTCTCCAGACCAGAGCTGTGGTTATGTTTCTATTCTCTCCAGACCAGAGCTGTGGTTATGTTTCTATTCTCTCCAGACCAGAGCTGTGGTTATGTTTCTATTCTCTCCAGACCAGAGCTGTGGTTATGTTTCTGTTCTCTCCAGAGCTAGGCCAGTCCAGCACTTTCCTTAGGTGTAGACGTCACACAGCGGGGGTATAAGGTTGCACATAGCTGGGTGGGACGGAGCAGAGGGTAGGGCAGTGGCTGCTACGCTGACATTTAGCATTCTGAGCAGCTGCACAGACAGGAGTCATAAACAGGACTTTATTAAGATGAGGTGTCCTTCATTCTGGAGCTTCCCAGATCTTTCCAGATCTTCCCAGATCTTTCCAGATCTTTCCAGATCTTTCCTTCCATTTCTCGCTTCCTCCCTCTGTCAGGGTTGGCGATTTCATCATCTGAGAAGAAGTAGGGTTAAGATGGGAAATGGGTAGGGGTGTTCTGCGTCATTCCTGTGATAATAATAAAGTCATTTTTTTATTTGCCTAATTAGGAATGTCAGTTAAGAACAAACTCTTATTTACAATGACTGCCTACCAGGGAACAGTGGGTTAACTGCTCAAGGGCAGAACATCAGATTTTTACCTTGTCAGTTCATGGATTCGATCCAGCAACCTTTCAGTTACTTGTCCAATGCTCTAACCACTAGGCTACCTGCCGCCCATTTGAGTTGAATTAAATTAAATTATATGACCCACCCTTACACCAAGGACTATGTTTCGACTCCATGTTAACTTCTGGACTCCACAATCCTGCGTTTCAGATAACGACAGTGAGATTTTTGCAACATGACATGTTGTTGATTGCATCTCCCACTTATCAGAAACTATGACCAAGCAAGAGAGATTACACAATTTGACAAAGTATCACTTGTTGGGGTCGTTGCACTCTGTTCATTGTATTTCATGTTGTTTTTCCCACAGGGAAACATGAAGAGAAGCAGGAGGAAGGAGGCATCGTGACAAAGAACTTCACAAAGAAGATACAGTGAGTATCCGTAGCTGCCTGGAACAATAACAACAACAACAATAACAACAACAATAACAAAAACAACAAATGATAAACTGATGCGCCTTTAGGATCACTTTACTTATTGCAGTCTCCCCAGTACCCACAGATTATCAGCAGTCTCCCCAGTACCCACAGATTATCAGCAGTCTCCCCAGTACCCACAGATTATCAGCAGTCTCCCCAGTACCCAAAGATTATCAGCAGTCTCCCCAGTACCCACAGATTATCAGCAGTCTCCCCAGTACCCACAGATTATCAGCAGTCTCCCCAATACCCACAGATTATCAGCAGTCTCCCCAATACCACAGATTATCAGCAGTCTCCCCAGTACCCACAGATTATCAGCAGTCTCCCCAGTACCCACAGATTATCAGCAGTCTCCCCAGTACCCACAGATTATCAGCAGGGTCCCCAGTACCCACAGATTATCAACAGTCTCCCCAGTACCCACAGATTATCAGCAGTCTCCCCAGTACCCACAGATTATCAGCAGTCTCCCCAATACCCACAGATTATCAGCAGTCTTCCCAATACCCACAGATTATCAGCAGGGTCCCCAGTACCCACAGATTATCAACAGTCTCCCCAGTACCCACAGATTATCAGCAGTCTCCCCAGTACCCACAGATTATCAGCAGTCTCCCCAATACCCACAGATTATCAGCAGTCTTCCCAATACCCACAGATTATCAGCAGTCTCCCCAATACCCACAGATTATTAGCAGTCTCCCGAATAGCCACAGATTATCAGCAGTCTCCCCAGGACCCACAGATTATCAGCAGTCTCCCCAGTACCCACAGATTATCAGCAGGCTCCCCAGTACCCACAGATTATTAGCCGTCTCCCCAGTACCCACAGATTTTCAGCAGTCTCCCCAATACCCACAGATTATCAGCAGTCACCCCAGTACCCACAGATTATCAGCAGTCTCCCCAGTACCCACAGATTATCAGCAGTCTCCCCAGTACCCACAGATTATCAGCAGTCTCCCCAGTACCCACAGATTATCAGCAGGGTCCCCAGTACCCACAGATTATCAACTGTCTCCCCAGTACCCACAGATTATCAGCAGTCTCCCCAGTACCCACAGATTATCAGCAGTCTCCCCAATACCCACAGATTATCAGCAGTCTTCACAATACCCACAGACTATCAGCAGTCTCCGCAATACCCACAGATTATCAGCCGTCTCCCCAGTACCCACAGATTATCAGCAGTCTCCCCAATACCCACAGATTATCAGCAGTCTTCCCAATACCCACAGATTATCAGCAGTCTCCCCAATACCCACAGATTATTAGCAGTCTCCCGAATAGCCACAGATTATCAGCAGTCTCCCCAGTACCCACAGATTATCAGCAGTCTCCCCAGTACCCACAGATTATCAGCAGTCTCCCCAGTACCCACAGATTATCAGCAGTCTCCCCAGTACCCACAGATTATCAGCAGTCTCCCCAGTACCCACAGATTATCAACAGTCTCCCCAGTACCCACAGATTATTAGCAGTCTCCCCAATAGCCACAGATTATCAGCAGTCTCCCCAGTACCCACAGAGATCTCCCCAGTACCCAGATTATCAGAAGTCTCCCAGTACCCACAGATTATCAGCAGGCTCCCAGTACCCACAGATTATCAGCCGTCTCCCAGTACCCACAGATTTTCAGCAGTCTCCCCAATACCCACAGATTATCAGCAGTCTCCCCAGTACCCACAGATTATCAGCAGTCTCCCCAGTACCCACAGTTTATCAGCAGTCTCCCCAGTACCCACAGATTATCAGCAGTCTCCCCAGTACCCACAGATTATCAGCAGGGTCCCCAGTACCCACAGATTATCAACTGTCTCCCCAGTACCCACAGATTATCAGCAGTCTCCCCAGTACCCACAGATTATCAGCAGTCTCCCCAATACCCACAGATTATCAGCAGTCTTCCCAATACCCACAGACTATCAGCAGTCTCCCCAATACCCACAGATTATCAGCCGTCTCCCCAGTACCCACAGATTATCAGCAGGGTCCCCAGTACCCACAGATTATCAACTGTCTCCCCAGTACCCACAGATTATCAGCAGTCTCCCCAGTACCCACAGATTATCAGCAGTCTCCCCAATACCCACAGATTATCAGCAGTCTTCCCAATACCCACAGACTATCAGCAGTCTCCCCAATACCCACAGATTATCAGCCGTCTCCCCAGTACCCACAGATTATCAGCAGTCTCCCCAGTACCCACAGATTAACAGCACTCTCCCCAGTACCCACAGATTATCAGCAGTCTCCCCAGTACCCACAGATTATCAACAGTCTCCCCAGTACCCACAGATTATTAGCAGTCTCCCCAATACCCACAGATTATCAGCAGTCTCCCCAATACCACAGATTATCAGCAGTCTCCCCAGTACCCACAGATTATCAGCAGTCTCCCCAGTACCCATAGATTATCAGCAGTCTCCCCAGTACCCACAGATTATCAACAGTCTCCCCAGTACCCACAGATTATTAGCAGTCTCCCCAATAGCCACAGATTATCAGCAGTGTCCCCAGTACCCACAGATTATCAGAAGTCTCCCCAGTACCCACAGATTATCAGCAGGCTCCCCAGTACCCACAGATTATCAGCCGTCTCCCCAGTACCCACAGATTTTCAGCAGTCTCCCCAATACCCACAGATTATCAGCAGTCTCCCCAGTACCCACAGATTATCAGCAGTCTCCCCAGTACCCACATATTATCAGCAGTCTCCACAATACCCACAGATTATCAGAAGACTCCCCAGTACCCACAGATTATCAGCAGTCTCCCCAGTACCCACAGATTATCAGCAGTCTCCCCAGTACCCACAGATTATCAGCAGTCTCCCCAGTACCCACAGATTATCAACAGTCTCCCCAGTACCCACAGATTATCAGCAGTCTCCCCAGTACCCACAGATTATCAGCAGTCTCCCCAATACCCACAGATTATCAGCAGTCTTCCCAATACCCACAGACTATCAGCAGTCTCCCCAATACCCACAGATTATCAGCAGACTCCCCAGTACCCACAGATTATCAGCAGTCTCCCCAATACCCACAGATTATCAGCAGTTTCCCCTGTACCCACAGATTATCAGCAGTCTCCCCAATACCCACAGATTATCAGCAGTTTCCGCAGTACCTACAGATTATCAGCAGTCTCCCCAATACCCACAGATTAACAGCTGTCTCCCCAATACCCACAGATTATCAGCGGTCTACCCAGTACCCACATATTATCAGCAGTCTCCCCAGTACCCACAGATTATCAGCAGTCTCCCCAGTACCAACAGATTATCAGCAGTCTGCCCAATACCCACAGATTATTAGCAGTCTCCCCCATAGCCACAGATTATCAGCAGTCTCCCCAGTACCCACAGATTATCAGCCGTCTCCCCAGTACCCACAGATTTTCAGCAGTCTCCCCAATACCCACAGATTATCAGCAGTCTCCCCAGTACCCACAGATTATCAGCAGTCTCCCCAGTACCCACAGATTATCAGCAGTCTCCCCAGTACCCACAGATTATCAGCAGTCTCCCAGTACCCACAGATTATCAGCAGTCTCCCCAGTACCCACAGATTATCAACAGTCTCCCCAGTACCCACAGATTATTAGCAGTCTCCCCAATAGCCACAGATTATCAGCAGTCTCCCCAGTACCCACAGATTATCAGAAGTCTCCCCAGTACCCACAGATTATCAGCAGGCTCCCCAGTACCCACAGATTATCAGCTGCCTCCCCAGTACCCACAGATTTTCAGCAGTCTCCCCAATACCCACAGATTATCAGCAGTCTCCCCAGTACCCACAGATTATCAGCAGTCTCCCCAGTACCCACAGATTATCAACAGTCTCCCCAGTGCCAACAGATTATTAGCAGTCTCCCCAATAGCCACAGATTATCAGCAGTCTCCCCAGTACCCACAGATTATCAGAAGTCTCCCCAGTACCCACAGATTATCAACAGTCTCCCCAGTACCCACAGATTTTCAGCAGTCTCCCCAATACCCACAGATTGTCAGCAGTCTCCCCAGTACCCACAGATTATCAGCAGTCTCCCCAGTACCCACAGATTATCAGAAGTCTCCCCAGTACCCACAGATTATCAGCAGGCTCCCCAGTACCCACAGATTATCAGCCGTCTCCCCAGTACCCACAGATTTTCAGCAGTCTCCCCAATACCCACAGATTATCAGCAGGCTCCACAGTACCCACAGATTATCAGCAGTCTCCCCAGTACCCACAGATTATCAGCAGTCTCCCCAGTACCCACAGATTATCAGCAGTCTCCCCAGTACCCACAGATTATCAGCAGTCTCCCCAGTACCCACAGATTATCAACAGTCTCCCCAGTACCCACAGATTATTAGCAGTCTCCCCAATAGCCACAGATTATCAGCAGTCTCCCCAGTACCCACAGATTATCAGAAGTCTCCCCAGTACCCACAGATTATCAGCAGGCTCCCCAGTACCCACAGATTATCAGCTGTCTCCCCAGTACCCACAGATTTTCAGCAGTCTCCCCAATACCCACAGATTATCAGCAGTCTCCCCAGTACCCACAGATTATCAGCAGTCTCCCCAATACCCACAGATTATCAGCAGTCTCCCCAGTACCCACAGATTATCAGCAGTCTCCCCAGTACCCACATATTATCAGCAGTCTCCCCAGTACCCACAGATTATCAGCAGTCTCCCCAAGTACCCACAGATTATTAGCAGTCTCCCAATAGCCACAGATTATCAGCAGTCTCCCCAGTACCCACAGATTATCAGCAGTCTCCCAGTACCCACAGATTATCAACAGTCTCCCCAGTACCCACAGATTATCAGCAGTCTCCCCAGTACCCACAGATTATCAGCAGTCTCCCCAATACCCACAGATTATCAGCAGTTTCCCCAGTACCTACAGATTATCAGCAGTCTCCCAATACCCACAGATTAACAGCTGTCTCCCCAATACCCACAGATTATCAGTCTACCCAGTACCCACATATTATCAGCAGTCTCCCCAGTACCCACAGATTATCAGCAGTCTCCCCAGTACCAACAGATTATCAGCAGTCTGCCCAATACCCACAGATTATTAGCAGTCTCCCAATAGCCACAGATTATCAGCAGTCTCCCAGTACCCACAGATTATCAGCAGTCTCCCAGTACCCACAGATTTTCAGCAGTCTCCCCAATACCCACAGATTATCAGCAGTCTCCCCAGTACCCACAGATTATCAGCAGTCTCCCCAGTACCCACAGATTATCAGCAGTCTCCCCAGTACCCACAGATTATCAGCAGTCTCCCAGTACCCACAGATTATCAGCAGTCTCCCCAGTACCCACAGATTATCAACAGTCTCCCAGTACCCACAGATTATTAGCAGTCTCCCAATAGCCACAGATTATCAGCAGTCTCCCAGTACCCACAGATTATCAACAGTCTCCCCAGTACCCACAGATTATCAGCAGTCTCCCCAGTACCCACAGATTATTAGCAGTCTCCCCAATAGCCACAGATTATCAGCAGTCTCCCCAGTACCCACAGATTATCAGAAGTCTCCCCAGTACCCACATATTATCAGCAGGCTCCCCAGTACCCACAGATTATCAGCAGTCTCCCAGTACCCACAGATTATCAGCAGTCTCCCAGTACCCACAGATTATCAGCAGTCTCCCCAGTACCCACAGATTATCAACAGTCTCCCCAGTACCCACAGATTATCAGCAGTCTCCCCAGTACCCACAGATTATCAGCAGTCTCCCCAATACCCACAGATTATCAGCAGTTTCCGCAGTACCTACAGATTATCAGCAGTCTCCCCAATACCCACAGATTAACAGCTGTCTCCCCAATACCCACAGATTATCAGCGGTCTACCCAGTACCCACATATTATCAGCAGTCTCCCCAGTACCCACAGATTATCAGCAGTCTCCCCAGTACCAACAGATTATCAGCAGTCTGCCCAATACCCACAGATTTTCAGCAGTCTCCCCAATACCCACAGATTATCAGCAGTCTCCCCAGTACCCACAGATTATCAGCAGTCTCCCCAGTACCCACATATTATCAGCAGTCTCCACAATACCCACAGATTATCAGAAGACTCCCCAGTACCCACAGATTATCAGCAGTCTCCCCAGTACCCACAGATTATCAGCAGTCTCCCCAGTACCCACAGATTATCAGCAGTCTCCCCAGTACCCACAGATTATCAACAGTCTCCCCAGTACCCACAGATTATCAGCAGTCTCCCCAGTACCCACAGATTATCAGCAGTCTCCCCAATACCCACAGATTATCAGCAGTTTCCGCAGTACCTACAGATTATCAGCAGTCTCCCCAATACCAACAGATTAACAGCTGTCTCCCCAATACCCACAGATTATCAGCGGTCTACCCAGTACCCACATATTATCAGCAGTCTCCCCAGTACCCACAGATTATCAGCAGTCTCCCCAGTACCAACAGATTATCAGCAGTCTGCCCAATACCCACAGATTATTAGCAGTCTCCCCAATAGCCACAGATTATCAGCAGTCTCCCCAGTACCCACAGATTATCAGCCGTCTCCCCAGTACCCACAGATTTTCAGCAGTCTCCCCAATACCCACAGATTATCAGCAGTCTCCCCAGTACCCACAGATTATCAGCAGTCTCCCCAGTACCCACAGATTATCAGCAGTCTCCCCAGTACCCACAGATTATCAGCAGTCTCCCCAGTACCCACAGATTATCAGCAGTCTCCCCAGTACCCACAGATTATCAACAGTCTCCCAGTACCCACAGATTATTAGCAGTCTCCCCAATAGCCACAGATTATCAGCAGTCTCCCCAGTACCCACAGATTATCAGAAGTCTCCCCAGTACCCACATATTATCAGCAGGCTCCCCAGTACCCACAGATTATCAGCTGTCTCCCCAGTACCCACAGATTATTAGCAGTCTCCCCAATAGCCACAGATTATCAGCAGTCTCCCCAATACCCACAGATTATCAGCAGTCTCCCCAGTACCCACAGATTATCAGAAGTCTCCCCAATACCCACAGATTATCAGCAGTCTCCCCAATACCCACAGATTATCAGCAGTCTCCCCAGTACCCACAGATTATCAGAAGTCTCCCCAATACCCACAGATTATCAGCAGTCTCCCCAATACCCACATATTATCACCAGTCTCCCAGTACCAACAGATTATCAGCAGTCTCCCCAGTACACACAGATTATCAGCAGTCTCCCCAATACCCACAGATTATCACCAGTCTCCCCAGTACCAACAGATTATCAGCAGTCTCCCCAGTACACACAGATTATCAGCAGTCTCCCCAGTACCCACAGATTATCAGCAGTCTCCCCAATACCCACAGATTATCAGCAGTCTCCCCAGTACCCACAGATTATCAGCAGTCTCCCCAATACCCACAGATTATCAGCAGTCTCCCCAGTACCCACAGATTATCAGCAGTCTCCCCAGTACCCACAGATTATCAGCAGTCTCCCCAGTACCCACATATTATCAGCAGTCTCCCCAGTACCCACAGATTATCAACAGTCTCCCAAGTACCCACAGATTATTAGCAGTCTCCCCAATAGCCACAGATTATCAGCAGTCTCCCCAGTACCCACAGATTATCAGAAGTCTCCCCAGTACCCACAGATTATCAGCAGGCTCCCCAGTACCCACAGATTATCAGCCGTCTCCCCAGTACCCACAGATTTTCAGCAGTCTCCCCAATACCCACAGATTATCAGCAGTCTCCCCAGTACCCACAGATTATCAGCAGTCTCCCCAGTACCCACAGATTATCAGCAGTCTCCCCAGTACCCACAGATTATCAGCAGTCTCCCCAGTACCCACAGATTATCAACAGTCTCCCCAGTACCCACAGATTATCAGCAGTCTCCCCAGTACCCACAGATTATCAGCAGTCTCCCCAATACCCACAGATTATCAGCAGTTTCCGCAGTACCTACAGATTATCAGCAGTCTCCCCAATACCCACAGATTAACAGCTGTCTCCCCAATACCCACAGATTATCAGCGGTCTACCCAGTACCCACATATTATCAGCAGTCTCCCCAGTACCCACAGATTATCAGCAGTCTCCCCAGTACCAACAGATTATCAGCAGTCTGCCCAATACCCACAGATTATTAGCAGTCTCCCCAATAGCCACAGATTATCAGCAGTCTCCCCAGTACCCACAGATTATCAGCCGTCTCCCCAGTACCCACAGATTTTCAGCAGTCTCCCCAATACCCACAGATTATCAGCAGTCTCCCCAGTACCCACAGATTATCAGCAGTCTCCCCAGTACCCACAGATTATCAGCAGTCTCCCCAGTACCCACAGATTATCAGCAGTCTCCCAGTACCCACAGATTATCAGCAGTCTCCCCAGTACCCACAGATTATCAACAGTCTCCCCAGTACCCACAGATTATTAGCAGTCTCCCCAATAGCCACAGATTATCAGCAGTCTCCCCAGTACCCACAGATTATCAGAAGTCTCCCCAGTACCCACATATTATCAGCAGGCTCCCCAGTACCCACAGATTATCAGCAGTCTCCCCAGTACCCACAGATTATCAGCAGTCTCCCCAGTACCCACAGATTATCAGCAGTCTCCCCAGTACCCACAGATTATCAACAGTCTCCCCAGTACCCACAGATTATCAGCAGTCTCCCCAGTACCCACAGATTATCAGCAGTCTCCCCAATACCCACAGATTATCAGCAGTTTCCGCAGTACCTACAGATTATCAGCAGTCTCCCCAATACCCACAGATTAACAGCTGTCTCCCCAATACCCACAGATTATCAGCGGTCTACCCAGTACCCACATATTATCAGCAGTCTCCCCAGTACCCACAGATTATCAGCAGTCTCCCCAGTACCAACAGATTATCAGCAGTCTGCCCAATACCCACAGATTTTCAGCAGTCTCCCCAATACCCACAGATTATCAGCAGTCTCCCCAGTACCCACAGATTATCAGCAGTCTCCCCAGTACCCACATATTATCAGCAGTCTCCACAATACCCACAGATTATCAGAAGACTCCCCAGTACCCACAGATTATCAGCAGTCTCCCCAGTACCCACAGATTATCAGCAGTCTCCCCAGTACCCACAGATTATCAGCAGTCTCCCCAGTACCCACAGATTATCAACAGTCTCCCCAGTACCCACAGATTATCAGCAGTCTCCCCAGTACCCACAGATTATCAGCAGTCTCCCCAATACCCACAGATTATCAGCAGTTTCCGCAGTACCTACAGATTATCAGCAGTCTCCCCAATACCCACAGATTAACAGCTGTCTCCCCAATACCCACAGATTATCAGCGGTCTACCCAGTACCCACATATTATCAGCAGTCTCCCCAGTACCCACAGATTATCAGCAGTCTCCCCAGTACCAACAGATTATCAGCAGTCTGCCCAATACCCACAGATTATTAGCAGTCTCCCCAATAGCCACAGATTATCAGCAGTCTCCCCAGTACCCACAGATTATCAGCCGTCTCCCCAGTACCCACAGATTTTCAGCAGTCTCCCCAATACCCACAGATTATCAGCAGTCTCCCCAGTACCCACAGATTATCAGCAGTCTCCCCAGTACCCACAGATTATCAGCAGTCTCCCCAGTACCCACAGATTATCAGCAGTCTCCCCAGTACCCACAGATTATCAGCAGTCTCCCCAGTACCCACAGATTATCAACAGTCTCCCCAGTACCCACAGATTATTAGCAGTCTCCCCAATAGCCACAGATTATCAGCAGTCTCCCCAGTACCCACAGATTATCAGAAGTCTCCCCAGTACCCACATATTATCAGCAGGCTCCCCAGTACCCACAGATTATCAGCTGTCTCCCCAGTACCCACAGATTATTAGCAGTCTCCCCAATAGCCACAGATTATCAGCAGTCTCCCCAATACCCACAGATTATCAGCAGTCTCCCCAGTACCCACAGATTATCAGAAGTCTCCCCAATACCCACAGATTATCAGCAGTCTCCCCAATACCCACAGATTATCAGCAGTCTCCCCAGTACCCACAGATTATCAGAAGTCTCCCCAATACCCACAGATTATCAGCAGTCTCCCCAATACCCACATATTATCACCAGTCTCCCCAGTACCAACAGATTATCAGCAGTCTCCCCAGTACACACAGATTATCAGCAGTCTCCCCAATACCCACAGATTATCACCAGTCTCCCCAGTACCAACAGATTATCAGCAGTCTCCCCAGTACACACAGATTATCAGCAGTCTCCCCAGTACCCACAGATTATCAGCAGTCTCCCCAATACCCACAGATTATCAGCAGTCTCCCCAGTACCCACAGATTATCAGCAGTCTCCCCAATACCCACAGATTTTCAGCAGTCTCCCCAATACCCACAGATTATCAGCAGTCTCCCCAGTACCCACAGATTATCAGAAGTCTCCCCAGTACCCACATATTATCAGCAGGCTCCCCAGTACCCACAGATTATCAGCTGTCTCCCCAGTACCCACAGATTATTAGCAGTCTCCCCAATAGCCACAGATTATCAGCAGTCTCCCCAATACCCACAGATTATCAGCAGTCTCCCCAGTACCCACAGATTATCAGAAGTCTCCCCAATACCCACAGATTATCAGCAGTCTCCCCAATACCCACAGATTATCAGCAGTCTCCCCAGTACCCACAGATTATCAGCAGTCTCCCCAATACCCACAGATTATCAGCAGTCTCCCCAATACCCACATATTATCACCAGTCTCCCCAGTACCAACAGATTATCAGCAGTCTCCCCAGTACACACAGATTATCAGCAGTCTCCCCAATACCCACAGATTATCACCAGTCTCCCCAGTACCAACAGATTATCAGCAGTCTCCCCAGTACACACAGATTATCAGCAGTCTCCCCAGTACCCACAGATTATCAGCAGTCTCCCCAATACCCACAGATTATAAGCAGTCTCCCCAATACCCACAGATTATCAGCAGTCTCCCCAATACCCACAGATTATCAGCAGTTTCCCCAGTACCCACAGATGATCAGCAGTCTCCCCAGTACCCACAGATTATCAGCAGTTTCCCAAGTACCCATAGATTATCAACAGTCTCCCCAGTACCCGCAGATTATCAGCAGTCTCCCCAATACCCACAGATTATCAGCAGTCTCCCCAGTACCCACAGATTATCAGCAGTCTCCCCAGTACCCACAGATTATCAGCAGTCTCCCCAGGACCCACAGATTATCAGCAGTCTCCCCAGTACCCACAGATTATCAGCAGTCTCCCCAGTACCCACAGATTATCAACAGTCTCCCCAGTACCCACAGATTATTAGCAGTCTCCCCAATAGCCACAGATTATCAGCAGTCTCCCCAATACCCACAGATTATCAGCAGTCTCCCCAGTACCCACAGATTATCAGAAGTCTCCCCAATACCCACAGATTATCAGCAGTCTCCCCAATACCCACAGATTATCAGCAGTCTCCCCAGTACCCACAGATTATCAGAAGTCTCCCAATACCCACAGATTATCAGCAGTCTCCCCAATACCCACAGATTATCACCAGTCTCCCCAGTACCAACAGATTATCAGCAGTCTCCCCAGTACACACAGATTATCAGCAGTCTCCCCAGTACCCACAGATTATCAGCAGTCTCCCCAATACCCACAGATTATCAGCAGTCTCCCCAATACCCACAGATTATCAGCAGTCTCCCCAATACCCACAGATTATCAGCAGTTTCCCCAGTACCCACAGATGATCAGCAGTCTCCCCAGTACCCACAGATTATCAGCAGTTTCCCAAGTACCCATAGATTATCAACAGTCTCCCCAGTACCCGCAGATTATCAGCAGTCTCCCCAATACCCACAGATTATCACCAGTCTCCCCAGTACCCACAGATTATCAGCAGTCTCCCCAGTACCCACAGATTATCAACAGTCTCCCCAGTACCCACAGATTATTAGCAGTCTCCCCAATAGCCACAGATTATCAGCAGTCTCCCCAATACCCACAGATTATCAGCAGTCTCCCCAGTACCCACAGATTATCAGAAGTCTCCCCAATACCCACAGATTATCAGCAGTCTCCCCAATACCCACAGATTATCAGCAGTCTCCCCAGTACCCACAGATTATCAGAAGTCTCCCCAATACCCACAGATTATCAGCAGTCTCCCCAATACCCACAGATTATCACCAGTCTCCCCAGTACCAACAGATTATCAGCAGTCTCCCCAGTACACACAGATTATCAGCAGTCTCCCCAGTACCCACAGATTATCAGCAGTCTCCCCAATACCCACAGATTATCAGCAGGCTCCCCAATACCCACAGATTATCAGCAGTCTCCCCAATACCCACAGATTATCAGCAGTTTCCCCAGTACCCACAGATGATCAGCAGTCTCCCCAGTACCCACAGATTATCAGCAGTTTCCCAAGTACCCATAGATTATCAACAGTCTCCCCAGTACCCGCAGATTATCAGCATTCTCCCCAATACCCACAGATTATCACCAGTCTCCCCAGTACCCACAGATTATCAGCAGTCTCCCCAGTACCCACAGATTATCAGCAGTCTCCCCAGTACCCACAGATTATCAACAGTCTCCCCAGTACCCACAGATTATTAGCAGTCTCCCCAATACCCACAGATTATCAGCAGTCTCCCCAATACCCACAGATGATCAGCAGTCTCCCCAATACCCACAGATTATTAGCAGTCTCCCCAATAGCCACAGATTATCAGCAGTCTCCCCAGTACCCACAGATTATCAGAAGTCTCCCCAGTACCCACAGATTATCAGCAGTCTCCCCAGTACCCACAGATTATCAGCCGTCTCCCCAGTACCCACAGATTTTCAGCAGTCTCCCCAATACCCACAGATTATCAGCAGTCTCCCCAGTACCCACAGATTATCAGCAGTCTCCCCAGTACCCACAGATTATCAGCAGTCTCCCCAGTACCCACATATTATCAGCAGTCTCCCCAGTACCCACAGATTATCAGCAGTCTCCCCAGTACCCACAGATTATCAACAGTCTCCCCAGTACCCACAGATTATCAGCAGTCTCCCCAGTACCCAGAGATTATCAGCAGTCTCCCCAATACCCACAGATTATCAGCAGTCTCCCCAGTACCCACAGATTATCAACAGTCTCCCCAGTACCCACAGATTATTAGCAGTCTCCCCAATAGCCACAGATTATCAGCAGTCTCCCCAATACCCACAGATTATCAGCAGTCTCCCCAGTACCCACAGATTATCAGAAGTCTCCCCAATACCCACAGATTATCAGCAGTCTCCCCAATACCCACAGATTATCAGCAGTCTCCCCAGTACCCACAGATTATCAGAAGTCTCCCCAATACCCACAGATTATCAGCAGTCTCCCCAATACCCACAGATTATCACCAGTCTCCCCAGTACCAACAGATTATCAGCAGTCTCCCAGTACACACAGATTATCAGCAGTCTCCCAGTACCCACAGATTATCAGCAGTCTCCCCAATACCCACAGATTATCAGCAGTCTCCCCAATACCCACAGATTATCAGCAGTCTCCCCAATACCCACAGATTATCAGCAGTTTCCCCAGTACCCACAGATGATCAGCAGTCTCCCCAGTACCCACAGATTATCAGCAGTTTCCCAAGTACCCATAGATTATCAACAGTCTCCCCAGTACCCGCAGATTATCAGCAGTCTCCCCAATACCCACAGATTATCACCAGTCTCCCCAGTACCCACAGATTATCAGCAGTCTCCCCAGTACCCACAGATTATCAGCAGTCTCCCCAGTACCCACAGATTATCAACAGTCTCCCCAGTACCCACAGATTATTAGCAGTCTCCCCAATACCCACAGATTATCAGCAGTCTCCCCAATACCCACAGATGATCAGCAGTCTCCCCAATACCCACAGATTATTAGCAGTCTCCCCAATAGCCACAGATTATCAGCAGTCTCCCCAGTACCCACAGATTATCAGAAGTCTCCCCAGTACCCACAGATTATCAGCAGGCTCCCCAGTACCCACAGATTATCAGCCGTCTCCCCAATACCCACAGATTATCAGCAGTCTCCCCAGTACCCACAGCTTATCAGCAGTCTCCCCAGTACCCACATATTATCAGCAGTCTCCCAGTACCCACAGATTATCAGCAGTCTCCCCAATAGCCACAGATTATCAGCAGTCTCCCCAGTACCCACAGATTATCAGAAGTCTCCCCAGTACCCACAGATTATCAGCAGTCTCCCCAGTACCCACAGATTATCAGCCGTCTCCCCAGTACCCACAGATTTTCAGCAGTCTCCCCAATACCCACAGATTATCAGCAGTCTCCCAGTACCCACAGATTATCAGCAGTCTCCCCAGTACCCACAGATTATCAGCAGTCTCCCCAGTACCCACATATTATCAGCAGTCTCCCCAGTACCCACAGATTATCAGCAGTCTCCCCAGTACCCACAGATTATCAACAGTCTCCCCAGTACCCACAGATTATCAGCAGTCTCCCAGTACCCAGAGATTATCAGCAGTCTCCCCAATACCCACAGATTATCAGCAGTCTCCCAGTACCCACAGATTATCAACAGTCTCCCCAGTACCCACAGATTATTAGCAGTCTCCCAATAGCCACAGATTATCAGCAGTCTCCCCAATACCCACAGATTATCAGCAGTCTCCCCAGTACCCACAGATTATCAGAAGTCTCCCCAATACCCACAGATTATCAGCAGTCTCCCCAATACCCACAGATTATCAGCAGTCTCCCAGTACCCACAGATTATCAGAAGTCTTCCCAATACCCACAGATTATCAGCAGTCTCCCCAATACCCACAGATTATCACCAGTCTCCCCAGTACCAACAGATTATCAGCAGTCTCCCAGTACACACAGATTATCAGCAGTCTCCCCAGTACCCACAGATTATCAGCAGTCTCCCCAATACCCACAGATTATCAGCAGTCTCCCCAATACCCACAGATTATCAGCAGTCTCCCCAATACCCACAGATTATCAGCAGTTTCCCCAGTACCCACAGATGATCAGCAGTCTCCCCAGTACCCACAGATTATCAGCAGTTTCCCAAGTACCCATAGATTATCAACAGTCTCCCCAGTACCCGCAGATTATCAGCAGTCTCCCCAATACCCACAGATTATCACCAGTCTCCCCAGTACCCACAGATTATCAGCAGTCTCCCCAGTACCCACAGATTATCAGCAGTCTCCCCAGTACCCACAGATTATCAACAGTCTCCCCAGTACCCACAGATTATTAGCAGTCTCCCCAATACCCACAGATTATCAGCAGTCTCCCCAATACCCACAGATGATCAGCAGTCTCCCCAATACCCACAGATTATTAGCAGTCTCCCCAATAGCCACAGATTATCAGCAGTCTCCCCAGTACCCACAGATTATCAGAAGTCTCCCCAGTACCCACAGATTATCAGCAGTCTCCCCAGTACCCACAGATTATCAGCCGTCTCCCCAGTACCCACAGATTATCAGCAGTCTCCCCAGTACCCACAGATTATCAGAAGTCTCCCCAATACCCACAGATTATCAGCAGTCTCCCCAATACCCACAGATTATCAGCAGTCTCCCCAGTACCCACAGATTATCAGAAGTCTCCCCAATACCCACAGATTATCAGCAGTCTCCCCAATACCCACAGATTATCACCAGTCTCCCCAGTACCAACAGATTATCAGCAGTCTCCCCAGTACACACAGATTATCAGCAGTCTCCCCAGTACCCACAGATTATCAGCAGTCTCCCCAATACCCACAGATTATCAGCAGTCTCCCCAATACCCACAGATTATCAGCAGTCTCCCCAATACCCACAGATTATCAGCAGTTTCCCCAGTACCCACAGATGATCAGCAGTCTCCCCAGTACCCACAGATTATCAGCAGTTTCCCAAGTACCCATAGATTATCAACAGTCTCCCCAGTACCCGCAGATTATCAGCAGTCTCCCCAATACCCACAGATTATCACCAGTCTCCCCAGTACCCACAGATTATCAGCAGTCTCCCCAGTACCCACAGATTATCAGCAGTCTCCCCAGTACCCACAGATTATCAACAGTCTCCCCAGTACCCACAGATTATTAGCAGTCTCCCCAATACCCACAGATTATCAGCAGTCTCCCCAATACCCACAGATGATCAGCAGTCTCCCCAATACCCACAGATTATTAGCAGTCTCCCCAATAGCCACAGATTATCAGCAGTCTCCCCAGTACCCACAGATTATCAGAAGTCTCCCCAGTACCCACAGATTATCAGCAGGCTCCCCAGTACCCACAGATTATCAGCCGTCTCCCCAATACCCACAGATTATCAGCAGTCTCCCCAGTACCCACAGATTATCAGCAGTCTCCCCAGTACCCACATATTATCAGCAGTCTCCCCAGTACCCACAGATTATCAGCAGTCTCCCCAGTACCCACAGATTATCAACAGTCTCCCCAGTACCCACAGATTATCAGCAGTCTCCCCAGTACCCAGAGATTATCAGCAGTCTCCCCAATACCCACAGATTATCAGCAGTCTTCCCAATACCCACAGACTATCAGCAGTCTCCCCAATACCCACAGATTATCAGCAGACTCCCCAGTACCCACAGATTATCAGCAGTCTCCCCAATACCCACATAGTATCAGCAGCCTCCCCAGTACCCACAGATTATCAGCAGTCTCCCCAATACCCACAGATTATCAGCAGTCTCCCCAGTACCCACAGGTTTTCAGCAGTCTCCCCAGTACCCACAGATTATCAGACAGACATTTCACACATCTATTGTTATACAATCCAATATAAAAAAATGTTGGCTCATTCCTAGGCACGCAAAACAATGACAACAACTGATAAACAGTTGTTCCTTTAGGATTACCCTACCTCCTACAGTCTACCCACAGCTAATCTAGCAGACATTTTAAACATCTATTGTCATATGATTTTATATCTAAAAATCAGCTGATTGTCCCAGTATCCCAAGAAAGGCATCTAGTGTGTAGAATGTTCCATAGAGCCATGCCCCTGTTAATTGGGACTATGGAATATCAGACAGTGGTGCTAATCATGAGTACTGGGGCACTGCCTTGCCTTCCAAACAGCACTGTCTTCCCTACAGTACACAACACACTACAGGCCCCAGTCAAAAGTAGTGTACTATATAGGGAATAAGGGGCCATTTGGGACACATGTAGTGTCTTACAGGCATCACTTCAATGTAGTTCATTTCCCCTTGGCTAATTAGTAGGCAGCTGGTCTGCACCGGCTCCAGCACTACTCTCTCTGTCATCATATCACCAAGCCTTGTAATTGGAATCCCTTAGATCACACAAACACTCACACCTGCACGCACACACACACAAACACACACACACACGTTGTGCTCCAGCTAAGCTAAACCAGAAGCAAGAGACGGACTGAGAGATAGAATAGTGTGTATAAAAATAACTGTCCTCAATACAGGAATTCTCTGGCTGTAGAGTACAGTAGGCTACACTCAGTGGAGAGGGAGAGAGAGAGAGAGAGGGGGAGAGAGAGAGAGAGAGAGAGAGAGAGAGAGAGAGAGACATTCCTGTACTGCCTAATCTAATGTATACATGCATGAGAAACCGTGTGTTGTTTTTAGTCTAAAAGACTAGAGCTGGGCTATTTCTGGCAGGTTATTCAACTCTGATGCACATTGAGCCGAGTCACAGTCAACGGCCTTTAACTGTGACTGTATTCATGATACTCGGCTTCTTTTGACATGATTGATCTATCAATTGATTGTGGTCTTATAGGATGGTGTCTGTAGAGATAGAATTAAATTAAAATGATTAACTACAGAACGTTTTTCTCTAAATGTTCTGGAGTGAAAATATAGTGCATCGCCAAGGTTAACTACTTTAGTTATTCAAGAAGCAAACACACTGTAACTCAATGTCCCTGGAAGTCTCTCTCTGGAATGTCATTCCTGTGTGTTCTGCTATGAAGGTCTCAGTGTGTTTGTTATTCAGGGCTGTGGGTGGATTGTCATTGTCACTTTGCCTCCTGTCTCTATTCCTGTGATAGACATAATAATACTGGACTGCTTCAGATTGACTCAGTCCATCAGCTGCACTGGCACACACACACACACACACAAACACATACACACACACACACACACACACACACACACACACACACACACACACACACACACACACACACACACACACACACGCACACACATACACACACTCACTCACTCACTCACAACAACTGATCACTCACACAGACAAACACACACACACACACACGCTCTGTATTTTTCTCTCGCTCTCTTTCTCTCTCTTCCTCTCAGCCCTGTTTCACTACCCCTGATTCTTTAAAAAACTATATTGGACAGTTTTTGGCAGCCATACAGAATCAATAGGCTAGATAAAAAGACGTGTAGCCAGAGTTAAACAAAACCCCCATCCGGACAGATAAGGCTCTACAGCCCGGTGTGGCTCGTAATAAGCCGGATGAGTGATTTGACTTTGCCAGAGAGACACTGACTATGCCATACTGCATTGAGAAAATAGGTGACCGTGAATTGAAGCCTTGAAGCCAGGGATGATTTATCCTGAACTCTTCAGTCACTTCCAACTTTCCACACATGAGTGTGTCTGAGGGATCTCTTTCCCCTCACTCTTTCCCTTCTATCCATTGGTCACTGGCCTCCTTGAACTCCTGTCTTATAGACAAGCAATTGTCTGTTGTGTGTGAAGATGGTTGTCTGTAGAGGGGTTATGCTAATGAAATGGAGGGTAGACTCTAGGTCTAGGCCTGTGAGGCTGGGTTGTTTATTTAAGGACCTAGGAACACTTGGCAGCTCATATGGAAACTCCTGTGACGGATGGACGGAGGGCTTTATTTGGCCATGCTCCTTGACAAAGACCAGATACCAGTCCATTTGGGGTCGCTGTCTCTCGTTCGTTCTCGCTCTTTCTCTCCCCTCCCTCTCTCTCGGTCCTTCTGGTGTTTTCTCTTCTCTCTCTCTCTCTCTCTCTCTCTCTCTCTCTCTCGCTCTCTCTCTCTCTCTCTCTCTCTCTCTTTTATCTCTCTCTCTGTCTGTGGGTCTGTCTTTATTTCTCTCTCTCTGGCTACTCTCTATCTCTCACTCTCTGTCTTTCTTTCTTTCTCTCTCTCTCTCTCTCGCAATTTATCTGACTGACAACGTTAGCATCTGTAAGCAAGGTCACACATATGACGAGAATGTGTGTTTAGAAATGTTATGGGATGGACATGCTACTACAGTGTCATAAGTGAGAAAAGACAAGACAAAGCTCAGTATAGGTTAATAAATACCACACTGACGTTTGTGGGATACAAGGCTAGTTCTAGCTCAAACCCAGAGCCATACAGTATACTTCTGTCTGGGCTATCTTCCAATGATACTGTATTTCCTATCTTCTCCAAGGTCATCTTTGAATCTCTGTCTGTTTATCTCATATTGGTCCAATCATAGCAGGGTTGTGTCCAAAAAAGCAACCGATTCCCTATATAGTGCACTAATTCTGAACGGTGCATTCTGACTGGTTAAAAGTAGTGCACTACATAGGGAATAGGATACCATTTCAAGCTCTGTCAGTTTATCTCATATTGGTCCAATCACACAAGTCCTCCTCTCTCCATCCTTCAGAATTCTCCTAAACATTTTGACGGAAGGTAATACTGTATCTCACTTTTATTCCTGTCAACACAGAACTCATTTCTCTCTCTCTCTCGCTCTACACTCTGTCTCTTCCTTGTTCTCTCGTTCTCTCTACCTCTCTCTAAACTCTCTGTCTCTCTCTCTCTCTCGCTCTACACTCTGTCTCTTCCTCGTTCTCTCGTTCTCTCTCCCTCTCTCTAAACTCTCTGTCTCTCTCTCTCTCGCTCTACACTCTGTCTCTTCCTCGTTCTCTCGTTCTCTCTCCCTCTCTCTAAACTCTCTGTCTCTCTCATTCTCTCTCCCTCTCTCTCCCTCTCTCTAAACTCTCGTTCTCTCTCCCTCTCTCTCCCTCTCTCTAAACTCTCGTCTCTCCCTCTCTCTCCCTCTCTCGTTCTCTCTCCCTCTCTCCCTCTCTTTCCTTTAGAATTATCTTAAACATTTTCACAGAAAGTAACAATATCTCACTGAATCTCTCTTGCTCTATTTCTCTCTCTCTCATTTCCCCTCTTTCTTTCTTTCTTTCTTTCTTTCTTTCTTTCTTTCTTTCTCTCTCTTTCCCACTCTCACTACACATTTATGAGGAAGCCATTTATGCTAATCTAGTCATATAAAGTATGTATCATATTTTCAGTACAAAAACCATGGAGGAAAATGGAGAAAGAAAAACTTGAAATTGTCTGCTAGCCGTCCACCTGGCTGTTGGGATGAGCTAGTTAGAAAAGTATGTAGATGGAAATTGCAGGTGATAATAAACTTTGCATCAGGCAGCCATTTTATGTATAATTGGAATCTTTATTTCTCAGTCCTGCGCCTGGAGCGAGTCCGTCTCATTTCTTCTTCTTCTTCTTTATTATTCTCTCCCTCATGGCGCCACAAAGATGATGGCAGCCAGAACATTTGAATGAAAACCTGGAAAATACATTTACATTTATCTCTGGGGTGTGAGATTACGCATTCGGAATGAGCGAAGGCCAAAGAGGGAGAGAAAAAAATAGTTTTCAACAACAATTTCATCTGCAGTCAAGGTGTCTCCTCACGGGCAGTTTTACACCCTCTGTTTATAACTGATAGTGTTAAATCCTCTGTTTATAACTGATAGTGTTAAATCCTCTGTTTATAACTGATAGTGTTAAATCCTCTGTTTATAACTGACAGTGTTAAATCCTCTGTATATAACTGGAGGCTGTTATGAGACAGTGTTAAATCCTCTGTATATAACTGGAGGCTGTTGACAAGATGTCAATCAAATCTGTGTCTTGGCACCAAACGGTATTTGCCGTACTGCTGCGGTGAGGTTCATGTTTTTAAGATGTCCAAGCACAGGGGTGTACACTTCATTTTTTCCTGCTCTTTCTCTCACACCTGTTCTCTCTGTTGTTATAGTTACCAACCTTTTCAAGACCCTCAAGCTTAAACGTCTATGTACGAGTCTCTCACATATGTTCTCTCTTTCTCTCTCCTTCCCAGGATTCCAACCGACGTTGACCCTGTGACGGTCTTCGCCTCCTTGTCACCAGAGGGGGTGTTGATCATCGAGGCGCGGCAGAGCCCTCCCTACTACCTCTTCAGTAACGAAGGTCCCCAGGGAGAGATGGAGGAGGCCAGCCAGAGCCAAGAGGCCAGGCCCCAGGAGGCCGCCATGGTCTAGGACGAAGCCCAGGACCGAGCTCTCTTCCCTGGGGGGACACAGGCTCACCCCGGGCCCAACATTCGGGGCAACCATGATGTACAGAGCCACATTTGACCCCAAAATGATTTTTGTTTGATTATTGGCACTCATGCAACTCCATAATTGAGCATCCAGCAGAGTAGAGGAAGAGCTAACATGTTGAAAGTCTGGGAGACCCTCAGCATATGTTGTAGCACCCTACATCACTCTATTCCCTTTGTAGACTACTTCTGACCCCTATATAGGGAATAGGGTGCCAAAGAAACACCCTGATGTTCATTTTGAGTGTAAAGTAATCTCTCAATCATCCCCCTAAAAATATATATTTTTGTGTATCTCTTGGTAGCCATGCTGCTTGGTTCTCGCACCAATTTAATTACAAGTCACAAACTAAATCAATCCCACTGTCTCACAGTAGCATTGCTACACTATACTGGTACAGCATGCCGTCCATTCTATGCTGTCCCAGGTATATGCAGTGCTGAAGTGACCTGTTCAGATACAGACAGAGGCTGGCTCAAGGCTGGGAGCCCCGTCTACCTGGGTCGGTCCGTAATGTAATGTCTCCCTTCAGTATTTCACACCTTATTTGACCGATATGCATCATGCAATGTCTTTTATGTGTAATTGATCTGTTGTCAATCATATTATGTTGAATGGGTAAATTAAAGAAGCTCATTGAAATTCATAAGGAAGTCGTACAATATGACTGAGTGGGAAGATAAGTTATAGTCTCATTATCGTTATAGTGTGTTATAGTGTGTGTTGGTATTGTATTATACCCCAATGTAGGTGACTGACTGTAAATAAATTGCACTGTAGCTTACCTACCATATATACCGATCCGGTCTATTCAAGTGCCGTAATTGCCCTAACTAGAGGTCTTACAAAATAATGTTCTTTGCATTTTTTTATTTGTACATGTGATAATGATGTTGTGTTGGTTCTTGGTACAAAGGTAATAAACTTTTTGCCAGACTTCTCCCATCCCTCTCTCCTCACCTCCCTCCTCCTCCCCCACTCTCTCTCCCATCCCTCCCTCCTCTCTGCCCTCCCTACTCCTACCCCCCCACTCTCTCTCTCCCATCCCTCCCTCCTCTCCTTCTCCCTCTCGTCCCTCTTCTTGATATCTTTGTATTTGTTTATGCAAATAAAACCTCCCATAAATCCCAGTGTTTGTTCACATCTGTGTGTTTTGTTCTGTGGATTTGTGCCATGTAATGTTTAGGCCAGAGTCCAAGATGTCCGTCTGACAGTGCCCAACAACAGTAATTGGGTAACATATCAGTGCATTTGGAAAGTATTCAGACCCCTTGACTTTTTCTACATATTTTTACTTTACAGCCTGATTATAAAATTGATTACATTGTTTTTTTCTTCTCAATCTACACACAATACCCCATAATGACAAAGCAAATACAGGTTTAGATTTTTTTGCAATCTTATTAAAAATAAAAAGTATTCAGACCCTTCGCTCAGTACTTTGTTGAAGCATATTTAGCAGCAATTACAGCCTTGAGTCTTCTTGGCTATGACACTACAAGCTCGGCACACCTGTACTTGGGGAGTTTCACCCATTCTTCTCTGCAGATCCTCTCAAACTCTTGTCAGGTTGGATGGGGAGCGTCGCTGCACAGCTATTTTCAGGTCTCCAGAGATCTTTCAGAGGGTAACAGGCTCTATCTGGGCCACTCAAGGTCATTCACAGACGTGTCCCTAAGCCCCTCTTGCGTTGTCTTGGCCATGTGCTTAGAGTTGTTGTCCTGTTCGAAGGTGAACCTTCGCCCCAGTCTGAGGTCCTGAGTGCTCTGGAGCAGGTTTTCATCAAGGATCTCTCTGTACTTTGCTCCATTCATCTTTCCTTCCATACTGACTAGTCTCCCAGTCCGTGCCGGTGAAAAACATCCCCATATGATGCCGCCACCACCATGCTTCACTGTAGGGATGGTGCCAGGTTTCCTCCACACGGGAGGCCTGGCGTTCAGGCCAAAAAGTTCACTCTTGGTTTCATCAGACCAGAGAATCTTACTTCTCATGCTCTGAGAGTCCTTTATGTGCCATTTGGAAAACTGCAAGCGGGCTGCCATGTGCCTTTTACAGAGAAGTGGCTTCCATTTGGCCACTCTACCATAAAAGCCTGATTGGTGGAGTGCTGCAGAGACAGTTGTCCTTCTGGAAGGCCCCATCTCCACAGAGGAACTCTGGAGCTGTCAGAGTGACCATCATGTTCATGGTCACCTCCCTGACCAAGGCCCTTCTCCCTCGTTTGCTCAGTTTGGCCGAGCGGCCAGCTCTAGGAAGAGTCTTGGTGGTTCCAACTTCTCCATTTAAGAATGATGGAGGCCACTGTGTTCTTGGGGACCTTCAATGCTGCAGAAATGTTTTGGTACCCTTCCCCAGATCTTTGCCTCGCCACAATCTTGTCTCAGAGCTCTACAGACACTTTCTTTGACCTCATGGCTTGGTTGTTGCTCTGACATGCACTGTCAACTGTGGGACCTTATATAGACAGATGTGTTCGTTTCCAAATAATTTCCAATAAATTTGATTTACCGCAGGTGGACTTCAATCAAGTTGTAGAAACAGGATGATCAATAGAAACAGGATGATCAATAGAAGGATGATCAATAGAAACAGGATGCACCTGAGCTCAAATGCGAGTCTCATATCAAAGGGTCTGAATACTTACAGTTGAAAAAAAACTCGTTTTTTCAACCTCTCCACAAATTTCATGTTAACAAACAATAGTTTTGGCAAGTCGGTTAGGACATCTACTTTGTGCATGACAAGTAATTTTTCCAACAATTATTTACAGACAGATTATTTCACCTATAATTCACTGTATCACAATTCCAGTGGGTCAGATGTTTATACAAACTAAGTTGACTGTGCCTTTAAACGACTTGGAAAATTCCAGAAAATGATGTCATGGCTTTCGAAGCTTCTGATAGGCTAATTGACAGAATTTGAGTCAATTTGAGGTGTACCTGTGGATGTATTTCAATGCCTAACTTCAAACTCAGTGTCGCTTTGCTTGACATCATGGGAAAATCAAAAGAAATCAGCCAAGACCTCGGAAAGATAATTGTAGACATCTACAAGTCTGGTTCATCCTTGGGAGCAATATCCAAATGCCTGAAGGTACCACATTCATCTGTACAAACAATAGTACGCAAGTATAAACACCATGGGGCCACGCAGCCGGCATACCACTCAGGAAGGAGACGTGTTCTGTCTCATAGAGATGAACGTACTTTGGTGCGAAAAGTGCAAATCAATCCCAGAAAAACAGCAAAGGTGTAACGACTGTTGGTGGAAGAAGGACCAAGGTGCAGCGTGGTAAGTGTTCATATTTCTTTCATGAACTGAACACTGAATAAACAAAAACAACAAAGGAAAAGGCTACCTAAGTATGGTTCTCAATCAGAGACAACGATACACAGCTGCCTCTGCTTGAGAACCACACCCGGCCAAACAACAAAGAAATCCAAAACATAGAAAATGAACATAGAATGCCCACCCTGGCCAGGGCGTGACAAAAGGACCTTGTGAAGATGCTGGAGGAAACGGGTGCAAAAGTATCTATATCCACAGTAAAACGAGTCCTATATCGGCATAACCTGAAAGGCCGCTCAGCAAGGAACAAGCCACTGCTCCAAATCTGCCATAAAAAAGACAGACTACGGTTTGCAACTGCACATGGTGACAAAGATCGTACTTTTTGGAGAAATGTCCTCTGGTCTGATGTGACAGTAATAGAACTGTTTGGCCATAATGACCACAGTTATGTTTGGAGGAAAAAGGGAACACCATCCCAACTGTGAAGCACGCGGGAGGCAGCATCATGTTGTGGGGGTGCTTTGCTGCAGGAGGGACTGGTGGACTTCACAAAATAGAGGGCATCATAAGGAGAGAAAATTATGTGGATATATTGAAGCAACATCTGAAGACATCAGTCAAGAAGTTAAAGCTTGGTCGCAAATGAGTCTTCCAAATGGACAATGACCACAAGCATACTTCCAAAGTTGTGGCAAAATGGCTTAAGGACAACAAAGTCAAGATATTGGATTTGCCATCACAAAGCCCTGACCTCAATCCTATTGAAAATGTGTGGACAGAACTGAAAAAGCATGTGCTAGCCAGGAGGCCTACAAACCTGACTCAGTTACACCAGCTCTGTCAGGAGGAATGGGCCAAAATTCACCCAACCTATTGTCGGAAGCTTGTGGAAGGCTACCTGAAACGTTTGACCCAAGTTAAACAATTTAAAGGCAATGCTACGAAATACTAATTGAGTGCATGTAAACTTCAGACCCACTGGGAATGTGATGAAAGAAATAAAATATCAAATAAATCATTCTCTCTACTATTATTCTGACATTTCACATTCTTAAAATAAAGTGGTGATCCTAACTGACCTAAGACAGGGAATTTTTTACTCTGATTAAATGTCAGGAATTGTGAAAAACTGAGTTTAAATGTATTTGGCTCAGGTGTATATAAACTTCCCACTTGCATTTTTCTTTTAATGCATTTCTGAAAACCTGTTTCAACTTTGTCATTATGGGGTATTGTGATGTCATTATGGGGTATTGTGATGTCATGTCATTATGGGGTATTGTGATGTCATTATGGGGTATTGTGATGTCATTATGAGGTATTGTGATGTCATTATGGGGTATTGTGTGTAGACTGCTGAGGATCAACATTTATTTCATCCATTTTTAGAATAAGGCTGTAACATAACAACATTTGGAAAAAGTCAAATGGTCTAAATCATTTCCGAATGCACTGTATTGGTGTGTGTTTCAAGTGGCAGCCTTTCCCTTTATAATGAACCAATCATGGTACATAGGGCTCTGGTCAAATGTTGTTCACTATACATGAAGTCTATAGGGTTACATTTGGGATGCATCCCAAGGATGAAAACAGGGGAGTTTGTCACTGCCAAGGGTGAGCGGCAATAAGAGGGCATTACTAGATTAGTTATTTCACTTCAGGGTGAACAATTGGAGGATTATGTCGCTTGCAAATTAGTGTTGAATTCAGATTAAGGTGTTTTGAAGGCACGGTGTTAGAATTCCAATTTTGGGGATGTCCTGAGAATAGGCTTCTAGTTATCGCTAGAATTCATTCAGATTCTGTCAACAACTATGTTTTATCCTCCTATTTTACTGAGTGGAGCTAAAAACCCTTCCATTGTGATGTTGTATTGTAGCTATGGTCAAAACCATGGTCGTCTCCTTGGCCAAGTTGCTCATCCTGAACTGACACATGTACTGTAAAACCCAGCTGTGCAAACATACTGTTTGATGTTTGTCTACTCATTTAAAGGCATTATAATGAATGAATCTTCATTATCTCAACGGTAACTGTATGCATGTGATTATCAACTAGAAAAGGTTATTTTTTGTAGGTAGCTGTGTCAATATGATCACACAAGGAATACCAAAACAGATGGAATATTGATGGTAAGTCGCTCTGGAAAAGAGTGTATGCTAAATGACTAAAATGTCAATGTAAATGATTGTAACAAAATGAACGACAACAGGACAAAGCATTAGCTTTTTCATTTGCTATTGGTTTATTGGAGCTCCAAACAGTGCATGGTCACAGTGACAGTGTGTGGTTCTTCACTCACACGCACATTGATAGAATCAGGGTTATTATGCAAGCTTTTGCTGCTAGCTGGTGAAGAAGTAGCCTGATCCCAGATCTGATTGTGCTGTCTTGCCAATTCTTATGGTCATTGTCTACAATTGGTTGAACAAACAGATCTGGGACCAGGCTATTCCTAAAGAGGAAGTCTGCAGAATGCAGGCGCTTGGGATGGATGTTTTGAATCTTAGCAAATTCCTTATGAAATTACAGCCATGTCTCTCTCTCTCTCAGTCACGTCTCATCCCCCCTCGCTCTCTCTCTCGCTCTCTCTCTCTCTCTCTCTCTCTCTCTACTTGGTGTATGCCTGTTGCTCCATATCAGGGTGCTCTGGAACTTCCAGCTCCTGAGAGTGGTGGGCCCCCTCCTCTGCTGGACTCATGCCTGGCTCGTGCTCCTCAGGCTGGGGCGGGGCCTCGGCTGCCTCCCCTGAGCCCTCCGAGTGCTGGGGCTCTTCGTCATGGTCTTGAGCTGGGTCTGTTTTGTGTTCCCCGCGGTCGGACGTGACTGTGTCTGGGGAGTCAGGGGCATCAAGGTGCTCAAAGGGCTCTGTGGGATCTGGAAGCCCTTCTCCCTCTTTTCCCTCTTTATCTACATGCTCTGGGTTAGTGTGTGTCTCCCCCTCCTCTGCTCCTCCTCTCCCTTCCTCATGGCTCTTTGGCTCAGCCGTGGCGCTGTCTGGCTGAGCCTCTTCTCCAGGGACCTCCTGTGCTAACTTGTCCCCATCCTTGGGTGTCTCTGTGGGGAGCATGGTGCCAGGCTCTGCGGGAGTGAAGTCAGGCGCCTCCAGGGATACAGGGGCCACAGCAGGGGCAGATGGAGAAGGCTGGGAGTCTGTGTCAGCTACAGTAGTCTCCTCTGGCTTAGCTCCACCCTCCTCTACCTCTTCTCTTATGGTCTCCTTCTGCACCTTCGTAGTGTGACAAGCAGCAGTAAAGAAAATACAGGAAGCACACACATTAGAATTAAAGGTCATTTGTGTTCTAACTTTGTCCTTGTAATGTACAAGACAGAAAATAAAAAACAGGACAGGACATGGACAGATTACCAGGAAAACTAGGAAATACCAACGCTTCCTACTTCCTATGCTATACTTTCTTTTCAGTGTCCAAGGCCAGGAAGTGATGTAAACAATGAGCATCGCATACAGTTGAGGTGTTATGGGTTTCACCCCTTGTTACCTGAATGGGAATTATGATGTCATCAGGGATGCTGGGGTCAGGAAGTGAAGCCTCTACAGTCAGAATTCCATCACCAGACAGAGACGATCGTATGGTCTTAGAGACAATACCTATCGGGAGCCTGAGAAAGCACAACACCCTTTTACATTTACACAACACAGTATCATAACTTATATGTACAAAACAGTTGTATTGTGTCATAATGCTGATAAATACAGTATCAATACAGTTAACATGCAATTGTCATGTATATTGCTACATGTTGGTGTAAAGGACAGTAAATTGAGTACTCAAAACATTTATCCTAGCTGCATTGTATTCTACAACATCAACTGTTGAAGCTGACAAACATTTCTCACACACCGTGTTGAAAATCGATCAGCTTGGAAACTTACATGTATCTCCTGGTGAAACATCTAGCAACAAAGCCATGCTCATCTGGTCTCTCTTCATGAGTCCCTGAGGATGAAATATCAACTATATTAGACATTTGAATAATACTAATAATATGGAGACCCACAGTGGAGTTAGACATCACTGAGACAGCAGGGTGGAGCTAGACAACACTGAGACAGCAGGGTGGAGCTAGACATCACTGAGACAGCAGGGTGGAGCTAGACAACACTGAGACAGCAGGGTGGAGCTAGACATCACTGAGACAGCAGGGTGGAGTTAGACATCACTGAGACAGCAGGGTGGAGCTAGACATCACTGAGACAGCAGGGTGGAGCTAGACATCACTGAGACAGCAGGGTGGAGCTAGACAACACTGAGACAGCAGGGTGGAGCTAGACATCACTGAGACAGCAGGGTGGAGCTAGACATCACTGAGACAGCAGGGTGGAGCTAGACATCACTGAGACAGCAGGGTGGAGCTAGACAACACTGAGACAGCAGGGTGGGGCTAGACATCACTGAGACAGCAGGGTGGAGCTAGACATCACTGAGACAGCAGGGTGGAACTAGACAACACTGAGACAGCAGGGTGGAGCTAGACATCACTGAGACAGCAGGGTGGAGCTAGACATCACTGAGACAGCAGGGTGGAGCTAGACAACACTGAGACAGCAGGGTGGGGCTAGACATCACTGAGACAGCAGGGTGGAGCTAGACAACACTGAGACAGCAGGGTGGGGCTAGACATCACTGAGACAGCAGGGTGAAGTTAGACATCACTGAGACAGCAGGGTGGAGCTAGACATCACTGAGACAGCAGGGTGGGGCTAGACATCACTGAGACAGCAGGATGGGGCTAGACATCACTGAGACAGCAGGGTGGAGCTAGACATCACTGAGACAGCAGGGTGGAGTTAGACATCACTGAGACAGCAGGGTGGAGTTAGACATCACTGAGACAGCAGGGTGGAGTTAGACATCACTGAGACAGCAGGGTGGAGTTAGACATCACTGAGACAGCAGGGTGGAGTTAGACATCACTGAGACAGCAGGGTGGAGCTAGACATCACTGAGACAGCAGGGTGGAGCTAGACATCACTGAGACAGCAGGGTGGAGCTAGACATCACTGAGACAGCAGGGTGGAGCTAGACAACACTGAGACAGCAGTATGGAGTTAGACAACACTGAGACAGCAGGGTGGAGCTAGACATCACTGAGACAGCAGGGTGGAGCTAGACAACACTGAGACAGCAGGGTGGAGCTAGACATCACTGAGACAGCAGGGTGGAGCTAGACATCACTGAGACAGCAGGGTGGAGCTAGACATCACTGAGACAGCAGGGTGGAGCTAGACATCACTGAGACAGCAGGGTGGAGCTAGACATCACTGAGACAGCAGGGTGGAGCTAGACAACACTGAGACAGCAGGGTGGAGCTAGACATCACTGAGACAGCAGGGTGGAGCTAGACATCACTGAGACAGCAGGGTGGAGCTAGACATCACTGAGACAGCAGGGTGGAGCTAGACAACACTGAGACAGCAGGGTGGAGCTAGACATCACTGAGACAGCAGGGTGGGGCTAGACATCACTGAGACAGCAGGGGTGGAGCTAGACAACACTGAGACAGCAGGGTGGAGCTAGACAACACTGAGACAGCAGGGTGGTGGAGCTAGACATCACTGAGACAGCAGGGTGGAGCTAGACATCACTGAGACAGCAGGGTGGAGCTAGACAAGCAACACTGAGACAGCAGGGTGGAGCTAGACAACACTGAGACAGCAGGGGTGGAGCTAGACATCACTGAGACAGCAGGGTGGGGCTAGACATCACTGAGACAGCAGGGTGGAGCTAGACATCACTGAGACAGCAGGGTGGAGCTAGACAACACTGAGACAGCAGGGTGGAGCTAGACATCACTGAGACAGCAGGGTGGAGCTAGACATCACTGAGACAGCAGGGTGGAGCTAGACAACACTGAGACAGCAGGGTGGAGCTAGACAACACTGAGACAGCAGGGTGGAGCTAGACAACACTGAGACAGCAGTGTGGAGTTAGACAACACTGAGACAGCAGTATGGAGTTAGACAACACTGAGACAGCAGGGTGGAGTTAGACAACACTGAGACAGCAGGGTGGAGCTAGACAACACTGAGACAGCAGTATGGAGTTAGACAACACTGAGACAGCAGTATGGAGTTAGACAACACTGAGACAGCAGGGTGGAGCTAGACAACACTGAGACAGCAGTATGGAGTTAGACGACACTGAGACAGCAGTATGGAGTTAGACAACACTGAGACAGCAGTATGGAGTTAGACAACACTGAGACAGCAGGGTGGAGCTAGACAACACTGAGACAGCAGGGTGGAGCTAGACAACACTGAGACAGCAGGGTGGAGCTAGACAACACTGAGACAGCAGGGTGGAGATAGAAAACACTGAGACAGCAGTATGGAGTTAGACAACACTGAGACAGCACTGGAGCTAGACAACACTGAGACAGCAGTATGGAGTTAGACAACACTGAGACAGCAGGGTGGAGCTAGACAACACTGAGACGGCAGGGTGGAGCTAGACAACACTGAGACAGCAGGGTGGAGCTAGGCAACACTGAGACAGCAGTATGGAGTTAGACAACACTGAGACAGCAGGGTGGAGCTAGACAACACTGAGACAGCAGTATGGAGTTAGACAACACTGAGACAGCAGGGTGGAGCTAGACAACACTGAGACAGCAGGGTGGAGCTAGACAACACTGAGACAGCAGGGTGGAGCTAGACAACACTTTGACAGTGTGGTGGATAATAACTCAAACAGAGTTTCAGGATAACTTCTACATACAGTACGTTCCAACGTTTGAACGCCTTGACCGTCTTGACGAACGATCTGGCCTTAATGGCCATGTAGTGTTATAATCTACAGCCAGAAGAGTACTGGCCACTCCTCAGAGCCTGGTTCCTCTCTAGGTTTCTTCCTAGGTCCCTGCCTTTCTAGGGAGTTTTTCCTAGCCACTGTGCTTCTGCATCTGCAAGCTTGTTCCCTGGGTTTTCAGGCTGGGTATCTGTAAAGCACTTTGTGACGTCTGCTATTGTAAAAAGGTATTTTGATTGATTGATGGATTCAACTCAGCAACATTTTAGTTTAAATTGACTGTATCTATGGCGCTATAACATAACTGGGGCATTACAGTTTAAATAGGCCCAGTATCCATGCTATGTCATTACAGGAGCATTTCAACGTAGTTTCAGAACAGGTAGGCCTACCTCCGATCTCCAGGAAGCCGCTGCGGGTCCTGAGAGTGATCTCTGCGGGGGAGAAGTGACTGACATCCAGGGTGATCCTCCAATTGTGCCCCTCCACCCGGACCTCCGACAGCCCTTTCAACCCTGCAGACTCTACCCTGCTCAGCTTGGGGGCTAGCTGGTGCATTGAGGAGGCCGGGGCCGGAAAGGAGGGCACCAAGAGGGGCAGAGAGGGAACGTACCCAGTCCAGGAGCTGGCTGCCAGGAGTCTATGGATGTTATCCATCCAGCTGAGGTCACGGAGGTCACCGGCCTCTAGGAACGGTGGCAGGCCGAAATCCTGGTTGGGAAGGAGGCTGCTAGGGGTGGGCTGCTGCCACCAGCTCCACAGGGGGGACCAGAAGAAGTCCCTAGAGTAGTGAGGACGTGATGGGGCTCCTGGTGCCGATGGGGCCGCTGCTTTGGTCTGCTCGGTCATGGTTCAGAAAAATGTTACAGGGTTGGAGAGAGAGAGAGAGACCCACAGCAAGTAAAAAATGCTGGAGTGCTAACTGTAACGATACAGGAGGAGAGGGTCGCAGAAGAGAAGAAACACTGTGCAGCGAAGACAGAGATGTCTCTGGGGCTCTTTATATACCCACCCTGTCTGTTTTAGCACTTCATAAGCAGTAACAGTTATCTTATGAGAGGGGAATGTGAGGGCGGGGTGATAGGTGCACCTAGGAGTCAGAGCTGTTACCTCTCTGTAGACAGGCCCAGGGGAAGCGGGCATACACAGAGTGCATAACAAATGGAAACCTATTCCCTTTATAGTGCACTCCTTTAGGGTGCTAGTCAAAAGGGCTTTGGTCAGGAGTAGTGCATTATATAGGGAATAGGGTGCCATTTGGGCAAAACCAGAAACAGAACTAATTAGATGTATTTATAACTGTGAGGGGGAAATGGCAAATAGCTGCTGGATGACTCCAGATGAGGTAGAAGAGCTGCTATACTTCTCATGTCTCAGTGTGTGTGCATGTGCGTGCGTGCGTGTGTGTGTGTGTGTGTGTGTGTGTGTGTGTGTGTGTGTGTGTGTGTGTGTGTGTGTGTGTGTGTGTGTGTGTGTGTGTGTGTGTGTGTGTGTGCGTGCGTGCGTATGAGGTGAGGTGAAGAAGGTGTTGTCGAGGCCCAGCCCTGGCTGTGACAGACCCGGTCAACCTTCTCACGTCCCAGTGATCTTCATTCTCTCTCTGGTAACTAGGGGTCCTCAGCTGTGTGTTGAAGGGTGTGTAATTCAGGCCCTTCTTAAATACTTCCTTCCTCCCTTGCATCCTTCCTTCCTACCTTTCCTGAACAAATCTCTTATCTGATATAGTTGGACTGGTGAAAACTATGTGATAGAACCGTTGCGTTAGATTAGTAATTACTTCAAGGTAGGGAGTAAGGAAGGTTGTTTTTCCAACCCGGGCATCAGTCTCTGAGAGTTGACCCGCTCATTTAGATGCCCTGCTGTGTCAGTTTGTGTTTGTTTTGGAACATGAAATGCTTCCCGTGATCTTTTGGGATAGACATAGTCAACCTGTGTGTGTGCGCGGGCGTCAAAATCAAATCAAATCAAATTGTAAACTCAGCAAAAAAATAAACGTTCTCTCACTGTCAACTGCATTTATTTTCAGAAAACTTAACATGTGTAAATATTTGTATGAACATAACAAGATTCAATAACTGAGACATAAACTGAACAAGTTCCACAGACATGTGACTAACAGAAATGGAATAATGTATCCCTGAACAAAGGGGGGGGGGGTCAAAATCAAAAGTAACAGTCAGTATCTGGTGCGGCCACCAGCTGCATTAAGGACTGAGGTGCATCGCCTCCTCATGGACTGCGCTCTTCCACCAAGACACCTGCAAGTTCCTGGACAGTTCTGGGGGGAATGGCCCTAGTCCTCACCCTCCGATCCAACAGGTCCCAGACGTGCTCAATGGGACTGAGATCCGGGACTTGCTCAATGGGACTCAGCCTATTGCAAAGAGTCTGAGCACTGTTGGAGGGACTGTGCGTTCCTGGTTTAACTCAGGCAGTTGTTGTTGCCATCCTGTACCTGTCCCGCAGGTGTGATGTTCAGATGTTCCGATCCTGTGCAGGTGTTGTTACACGTGCTCTGCCACTGCGAGGACGATCAGCTGTCCATCCTGTCTCCCTGTAGCTCTGTCTTAGTCATCTCACAGTACGGACATTGCAATTTATTGCCCTGGCCACATCTGTAGTCCTCATGCCTCCTTGCAGCATGCCTAAGGCACATTCACGCAGATGAGCCCTGGGCATCTTTCTTTTTTCGGAATCAGTAGAAAGGCGTCTTTAGTGTCCTAAGCTTTTATAACTGTGACCTTAATTGCCTACCGTCTGTAAGCTGTTAGTACCGTTCCACAGGTGCATGTTCATTAAATGTTTATGGTTCATTGAACAAGCATGGGAAACAGTGTTTAAACCCTTTACAATAAAGATCTGTGAAGTTATTTGGATTTTTATTAATTATCTCTGAAAGACACGGTCCTGAACAAGGGACGTTTCTTTTTTTTGCTGACTTTATTTCTCATGTCCCAACAGAGTAAGACAAATCTACAAATATGATAATAAAAAATAATAACACAGCAAAATAACAATCACGAGGCTATATACAGGGAGTACCGGTACCGAGTCAATGTGCGGGGGTAAGAAAGAGTTGAGATAATTGAGGTAATATGAACATGTAGGTGAGATAATTGAGGTAATATGAACATGTAGGTGAGATAATTGAGGTAATATGAACATCTAGGTGAGATAATTGAGGTAATATGAACATGTAGGTGAGATAATTGAGGTAATATGAACATCTAGGTGAGATAATTGATGTAATATGAACATGTAGGTGAGATAATTGAGGTAATATGAACATCTAGGTGAGATAATTGAGGTAATAAGAACATGTAGGTGAGATAATTGAGGTAACATGAACATGTAGGTGAGATAATTGAGGTAACATGAACATGTAGGTGAGATAATTGAGGTAACATGAACATGTAGGTGAGATAATTGAGGTAATGTAAACATGTAGGTGACATAATTGAGGTAATATGAACATGTAGGTGATATAATTGAGGTAGATTCCAAGAACACAGGATGAGATGTTACTATCCTTTGTGCAAGCACTTCCAAGAGTTAATGAACAGTGAGCCTGGTGAAATTTGGGGAGCGTATCGTCAGTAGTGTACCTTTGGTTCCTAGGGTGTTTCGGCCTTTCACACTACACACCCTCCCCAAAGGCGGCCAGCGACAGGGTGATCAATCCTACGCTTGCGTCCCGGTAATATGAACATGTAGGTGAGATAATTGATGTAATATGAACATGTAGGTGACCAGGCAATCTGGATAGATAATTAACAAAGAAGCAGCAGCGTATGACAACAGTGAAGAGTGTGAAAGTGTGTCTGTGTGAGTGTGTGTGTGGCATCAATATGAGTGTGTGTATGTGTATGTGTGTGTGTGTGTGTGTGTGTGTGTTTTCTGTTTGTGAGTGTATGCAGTGTATGTGTGTCTCACAAGTGACACTAAACTCTTACTAAACTAGAGACTGACATAATGTTTAGATTACGCATTAGGTCACATTATTTTATATCACGCCTATTGAGTGCCTTTTAATTGTATGTGTTTTCAACGATTACCTTTTACTTCATTTTTTACATTCTCACGTGTGAAATTGAATTGCGTGAACTATTTGTTTGCTTGCATGGACTACATTGACTTGAGAGCTGTTGGCAATTCCTCAAAAACCTCCTCCATCCCCAAACTAATTACGGGGACACGCCCCTCTGAACTGTTCCCCAGCTGACACGGGGACACGCCCCTCTCCACTTTTCGCCTGCTGACACGGGGACACGCCCCTCTGAACTGTTCCCCTGCTGACACGGGGACACGCCCCTCTCCACTTTTCGCCTGCTGACACGGGGACACGCCCCTCTGAACTGTTCCCCTGCTGACACGGGAACACGCCCCTCTCCACTGTTCCCCTGCTGACACAGGGACACGCCCCTCTCCACTGTTCGCAGATGGGCCGGTGGGGAGCTATGGACAGTCTGCGACAACCCATCCAGCCATTGACTACCGGACCAGCCATCGACTAACAACCTCTGCCTGGGAGAAAGAGTCGACCCCTCCTAGGGTGGATCCAAACGATCGACCCCTGCTCGGGTATTTTATTTACATTTTTTATTTAACCTTTATTTAACTAGGCAACTCAGGGTAGAGCCAAACGAACAAACATTGGCCACTGCTCCGTTAGTGAATTGCTGTGTTAGTTTGCCCCAGTGTTCATAGTTAGCCTATTGTCATAAATCCTAGCCCTTTTATATGTTTCTAATTGGGCCGCAGTGGTACGTATTATTGGCATTGCTGTAAAAGCTGAAAGTGTTGAGTCCAGTGAGTGTGTGGGTAGAATCCAGTGAGTGTGTGGGTAGAGTCCAGTGAGTGTGTGGGTAGAGTCCAGTGAGTGTATATGGGTAAAGTCCAGTGAGTGTGTGGGTAGAGTCCAGTGAGTGTGTGGGTAGTGTCCAGTGAGTGTGTGGGTAGAGTCCAGTGAGTGTATATGGGTAAAGTCCAGTGAGTGTGTGGGTAGAGTCCAGTGAGTGTGTGGGTAGAGTCCAGTGAGTGTGTGGGTAGAGTCCAGTGAGTGTGTGGGTAAAGTCCAGTGAGTGTGTGGGTAAAGTCCAGTGAGTGTGTGGGTAGAGTCCAGTGAGTGTGTGGGTAGAGTCCAGTGAGTGTGTGGGTAGAGTCCAGTGAGTGTGTGGGTAAAGTCCAGTGAGTGTGTGGGTAGAGTCCAGTGAGTGTGTGGGTAGAGTCCAGTGAGTGTGTGGGTAGAGTCCAGTGAGTGTGTGGGTAGAGTCCAGTGAGTGTGTGGGTAGAGTCCAGTGAGTGTGTGGGTAGAGTCCAGTGAGTGTGTGGTAGAGTCCAGTGAGTGTGTGGGTAAAGTCCAGTGAGTGTGTGGGTAGAGTCCAGTGAGTGTGTGAGTGTGGGGTAGAGTCCAGTGAGTGTGTGGGTAGAGTCCAGTGAGTGGGTAGAGTCCAGGTAGAGTCAGTGAGTGTGGATCAATGTACATAGTAAAGTCCAGTGAGTGTGTTTGGTTTAGAGTCCAGTGAGTGTGTGGGTAGAGTCCAGTGAGTGTGTAGGTAGAGTCCAGTGAGTGTGTGGGTAGAGTCCAGTGAGTGTGTGGTTTGGAGTCTAGTGAGTGTGTGGGTAGAGTCCAGTGAGTGTGTGGTAGAAGTCCAGTGAGTGTGTGGGTAAACATCCAGTGAGTGTGTGGGTAGAGTCCAGTGAGTGTGTGGGTAGAACTCCAGTGAGTGTGTGGGTAGAGTCCAGTGAGTGTGTGGTAGAGTCCAGTGAGTGTGTGGGTAAATCCAGTCCAGTGAGTGTGTTTAAGGGGGTAGAGTCTTTAGTGAGTGTGTGGGTAGAGTTTGTTCCACCATTGGGGGCCAGAGCAGCGAACCAGTGAGTGTGTGGGTGAGTCCAGTGAGTGTGTGCAAGAATGCAAAAATGTCAGTGCAACTAAAGGAGGGGGATCAATGTACATAGTCACCAGACGGGCAGGTAGTTGTAGGGGTTTAATGGCACAGGCAGCTAGAAGATGACAGCGCCACTAGCCACTTTAACTATGCCACTTTGTTTACATACTCATCTCATATGTATATACTGCACTCAATACCATCTGTCTTGCCGAGGTTCTGTATCTTGCCTATGTCCGCTCTGTACCATCACTCACTGATAGGAGAGACCATGTGATTATGACTTTATGTACATATTCTTTATCCCCCTTACACTTGTGTCTGCCCATAAGGTAGAGGAGGATAGGTTTTGGAATTGTGAGAGCAGAGGAGAGAGAGTAGCTAGATTACTTGTTGGAATTATTACTGCATTTGGATCAAGGAACTGGCCAGAGGAGCACAAGTAGTTTTGGAGAGAAAAGAAAGAAGGGATACTGGTCTGTACACTCGCATTAACATCTGCTAACCATGGGATGTATGTGACAAATAAAGAGAGGAGGGATAGGGTCATTTGATTTGATTTGATATTTAATTAACTGTTCAGCACATCTGCAGAGAGGGAGGAGGGGGAGGGGGAGGAGGATTCAGGAGGGAGGAGAAGGTTGCAGAGCTTCCTAGGTTAGAGGCAGATGCTTGGATTTAGAGCTGAAAGTGGCAGGAAGGTGTTTCAGGTCCCAGACTGGGCGCTCCGGTACCGCTTGCCGTGCGGTAGTAGAGAGAACACTCTAGGACTTTGGTGGCTGGAGACTTTTACCATTTCTGGGGCCTGTGGTGATGCAGCAAGTCAAGATGCTCTCAATGGTGCATCTGTAGAACTTTTTGAGGATCTCAGGGCCCATGCCAAATCTTTTCAGCCTCCTGAGGACGAAGATGTGTTGTCATGCCCTCTTCACGACTGGGTTGGTATGTTTGGACCGTGATAGGTCCTTAGTGATGTAGACACAGGAACTTGTAACTCTCGACCCGCTCCACTACAGCCCCGTCGATGTGAATGGGGGTGTGCTTGGCCCCCAGTTTCCTGTAGTCAACGATCAGCTCTTTGTCTTGCTGACATTGAGGAAGAGGTTTTTGTCCTGGTACCACACTGCCCAGTCTGGCATCCTCCCTGTCTCATCATCATCAATGATCAGGGATACCATCGTTGTGTCATCAGCAAACTTAGTGATGGTGTTGGAGTCATGTGCAGCCATGCAGTCATGTGTGAACGGAAAGTACAGGGGGGAATAAGCATTCATCACTGAGTGACATTGTATTGAGGGTCAGCGTGCCGTATGGGTTGTTGCCTACCTGCACCACCTGGGGTCGGCCAGTCAGGAAGTTCAGGATCCAGTTGAAGACGGAGGTGTTTAATCCCAGGGTCCATAACTTAATGATGAGCACTATGGTGTTGAATGCTGATCTGTAGTAAATTAACAGTATTCTCACACAGGTGTTTGTCCAGGTGGGAATGGGCAGTGTTGAGTTCAATAGATATTGCGCCATCTGTGGATCTTTTGGGGCAGTAAGCGAATTGGAGTGGGTACTCAACTAACATCAAGGCGGTGGCCCGTTCCTGTAGGTTCATGCTCTACAACATCCGCAGAGTACGACCCTGCCTCACACAGGAAGCGGCGCAGGTCCTAATCCAGGCACTTGTCATCTCCCGTCTGGATTACTGCAACTCGCTGTTGGCTGGGCTCCCTGCCTGTGCCATTAAACCCCTACAACTCATCCAGAACGCCGCAGCCCGTCTGGTGTTCAACCTTCCCAAGTTCTCTCACGTCACCCCGCTCCTCCGCTCTCTCCACTGGCTTCCAGTTGAAGCTCGCATCCGCTACAAGACCATGGTGCTTGCCTACGGAGCTGTGAGGGGAACGGCACCTCAGTACCTCCAGGCTCTGATCAGGCCCTACACCCAAACAAGGGCACTGCGCTCATCCACCTCTGGCCTGCTCGCCTCCCTACCACTGAGGAAGTACAGTTCCCGCTCAGCCCAGTCAAAACTGTTCGCTGCTCTGGCCCCCCAATGGTGGAACAAACTCCCTCATGACGCCAGGACAGCGGAGTCAATCACCACCTTCCGGAGACACCTGAAACCCCACCTCTTTAAGGAATACCTAGGATAGGATAAAGTAATCCCTCTCACCCCCCCCCCCTTAAAAGATTTAGATGCACTATTGTAAAGTGGCTGCTCCACTGGATGTCATAAGGTGAATGCACCAATTTGTAAGTCGCTCTGGATAAGAGCGTCTGCTAAATTACTTAAATGTAATGTAAATGTACAGGGTGCCTGGATGATGGTGTTGATGTGAGCCATGACCAACCTTTCATAGCATCTAATGTCTACAAATGTGAGTGCTACAGGGCAATAGTCATTTATATATGGTGGTCTGCTTGAAACATGTCGGTATTACAGACTGTGTCAGGGAGAGGTTGAAAATGTCAGTGAAGACACTTGCCAGTTGGTCAGCGCATGCTCTTAGTACATGTCCTGGTAATCTGTCTGTCGCTGCAGCCTTGAATGTTAACCTGTTCAAAGCTGCGAAGAGCTTGATCCCACAGTCATCCGGAACAACTTGTGCTCTCATGCATGGTTCAGTGTTGCTTGCCTCGAAGCGAGCATACTTAGCTTATGTGGTAGGCTCGCGTCACTGGGCAGCTCGCAACTGGGTTTCCCTTTGTCATATTTGATCGTTTGCGTGCTCTCCCACAACCGAAGAGTGTCAGAGCCAGTGTAGTAGGATTCGATCTTGGTCCTGTATTGATGCTTTGCCTGTTTGATGGTTAATTTGAGGGCGAAGCAGCATTTGTGCGTGTGTGTGTGAATGTGCATGCCTGTGTGTGCTGTGTCTGGAGAGTTCCTCATTTGTTCGGTTGGGCAGTTTTCAGAAGGGTTTATTAGTGTTTGCATCTTATATCAGCTGTGACAGAGTTGTCCGTGTTTCGTCAGTGAGATGCTGTGCCCTGAGAAACTGACACACTGTCCATTGGAGCACAAAGCTGATTCAATAGATATGTATGTCATTCAGTGATATGTCCCAGTAACAGTTTCTGCTTGTGGGATCAGGCCAGAGGCTGTTAGCAGAGGTTGAATTGTTTTTATGGAAGAATAGTCCCCCGTGATTGGTGTTGTTTACAATTCCCCAACGTCTTCTTCTAGGCAACTTATGCTAACCTCTAGACAGGATCCTGCATGCAAGGAGGAAAGTAAAGACAGTGTCATCAAAAGGGATTTAGGGATTTACTGAAAGCACCTGTATCTGTTCCTGTGCCAACAGACATGAATAATACAAATGAAAGCTATCCGTATTCCCAGGAATTCCATTTCAAGCATAGGGATTGTTAGTGTGTGTTTGAGGTGGTTGGGCCTGCCCCGCCGTATCACTTTGCTATTCTTGTGTGGGCTGAGCTTCTCTGTAACAATGGGAGACACAGGTCTTACAACAAAACACCTGTGGTTCAATGTGAAGGCTGCTGCCAAAGTCTGCTGAGACAGTGGAATGACTTTTTGACAGGGGGGTGGAGGATTTTTTAAGCAAAATTCTCAAATGACATCAGAGTGACCTGTTGTAAGGAAATAGAAATCTGTGAAAACGAGCCAACGTGTTTCTGATAAGATTTCAGTTTGGCTTGGATGCATATTGTATGTGGTTGAAATACTATCAGCTTTTATGATGCTGAGAAAGATAGTACCTCTACAATCAATCAGTCAATCAATCATATGTATTTATAAAGCCCTTTTTACATCAGCAGATATCACAAAGTGCTGTACAGAAACCCTTAAACTCCAGAGAGCAAGCAATGCAGATGTGGAAGAAAGGTGATAAGAGAAACTCCACTGATAGGTAGTAACTTAGGAAGAAACCTAGAGAGGAACCAGCCTCTGAGCAGGTATCTAACTGCACATTTGCATTCTCTCAAGATACTTAAATAAATAAATCATATTTCTCCACTCAAGTTTCCCAGTCCAAATTTAGCCTAAATTTGGTGTATACTTTTACTGCAAGAAATGCTTAATGCTGCAGAAGATAATATTAAGGCCTATGTGAGAGGGTCTAGACCTACAGTCAGTGTCCAGATTTCAGTTTCCATTTAGCCCGTCTGAACAGAAGGCTACAGTTGATTTGACTTCGGCTTCTTGTGACTGTTGAATTTGTACAGCGCCGAACAATCATCACACACGCTATCGTCCCCTTTTAGCACTTCACCAAATCTTTTGCAAACGTGACGTTTCTGGCCACCCCGTCTCTTTATTTTCAACTTTTCATTTCGCAGCTTTTCTCTTATTGAATTAAACTGACATTGTCCTTTTTGCCTCTCCCCCCCCCCCCCTCTCTCTCTCTCTCTCTCTCTCTCTCTCGCTCTCTCTCTCTCTTTTCTCTTTTCCTCATCCCATCTCTTGTGACTGCTCAGAGAGATCAGACAGTTTTACCCATCTCCTTTTCTTCCATTGAACTCAATTGAACCCTGTATGTGATTGATATTTTTTCTTTGGCAGGCGGTGGTGTGTGCGTGTGTGTGTGTGTGTGTGTGTCTGCGTCTGTCTGTCTGTCTGTCTGTGTGTGTGTGTGTGTGTGTGTGTGTGTGTGTGTGTGTGTGTGTGTGTGTGTGTGTGTGTGTGTGTGTGTGTGTGTGTGTGTGTGTGTGTGTGTGTGTGTGTGTGACACAGAGAGTATATTCCACAGCGATCAGTGACACAGAGAGTTCTGTGGCCTCAGTTTGTATGATGGCAATTTGCATATACTCCAGAATGTTATGAAGAGTGATCAGATTAATTTAAATTAATTGCATAGTCCGTCTTTGCCATGCAAATGAACTGAATTCCCCAAAAACATTTCCTCTGCATTTAAGCCCTGCCACAAAAGGATCAGCTGACATCATGTCAGTGATTCTCCCGTTAACACAGGTGTGAGTCTGGACAAGGCTGGAGATCACTCTGTCATGCTGATTGAGTTTGAAAACAGACTGGACGCTTCAAAAGGAGGGTGGTGCTTGGAATCATTGTTCTTCCTCTGTCAATCATGCTTACCTGCAAGGAAACACGTGCTGTCATCATTGCTTTGCACAAAAAGAGCTTCACAGGCAAGGATATTGCTGCCAGTAATCAGCCATTTATCGGATCATCAAGAACTTCAAGGAGAGCGGTTCAATTGTTGTGAAGAAGGCTTCAGGGCACCCAAGAAAGTCCAGCAAGCACCAGGACCGTCTCCTAAAGTTGATTCAGCTGCGGGATCGGGTCACCACCGTACTGGTTGCTCAGGAATGGCAGCAGGCAGGTGTGAGTGCATCTGCACGCACAGTGAGGCAAAGACTTTTGGAGGATGGCAGCAAAGAAGCCATTTCTCTCCAGGAAAAACATTAGGGACAGACTGATATTATGCAAAGGGTACAGGGATTGGACTGCTGAGGACTGGGGTAAAGTCATTTTCTCTGATGAGTCCCCTTTCCAATTGTTTGGGGCATCCGGAAAAAAGCTTGTCGGGAGAAGACAAGGTGAGTGCTACCATCAGTCCTGTGTCATGCCAACAGTAAAGCATCCTGAGACCATTCATGTGTGAGGTTGCTTCTCAGCCAAGGGAGTGGGCTCACTCACAATTTTGCCTAAGAACACAGCCATGAATAAAGAATGGTACCAACACATCCTTCGAGAGCAACTTCGCCCAACCATCCAGGAACAGATTGGTGACGAACAATGCCTTTTCCAGCATAATGGAGGACCTTGCCATAAGGCAAAAGTGATAACTAAGTAGCTTGGGGAACAAAACATCAATATTTTGGGTCAGTGGCCAGAAAACTCCCCAGACCTTAATCCCATTGAGAGCTTGTGGTCAATCCTCAAGAGGCGGGTGGACAAACAAAACCCCACAAATGCTGACAAACTACAAGCATTGATTATGCAAGAATGGGCTGCCATCAGTCAGGATGTGGCCCAGAAGTTAATTGACAGCATGCCAGGGCAGACTGCAGAGGTCTTAAAAAAGAAGGGTCAACACTGCAAATATTGACTCTGCATCAACTTCATGTAATTGTCAATTAAAGCCTTTGACAATTATGAAATTTCTGTAATTATACTTCAGTGTTCCATAGTAACATCTGACAAAAATATCTAGACACCAAAGCAGCAATCTTCGTGAAAATGTATATTTGTGTCATTCCCAAAACTTTTGGCCCCACCTGTATGTGTGTGTGTGTGTGTGTGTGTGTGTGTGTGTGTGTGTGTGTGTGTGTGTGTGTGTGTGTGTGTGTGTGTGTGTGTGTGTGACACAGAGAGTATATTCCACAGCGATCAGAGACACAGAGAGTGTATTCCACCACCCCCAGTTCTCTGCTCTCATGCCTCTAAAACACATGTTCAAAGCCTCAGATCAGTGGATGAAAGATACAGACACACATTGGCCAGTTTGCTTTAAACAGCCTCTGTGGGATTTCACTATCTACGACATGTCCCCCCGTGTAACACTCCCAGATCCAGCCACATCTTCAGGCTATAGAGTGAATACTCCATATGCTGTTTAGATAACACACAGGAAGGGAGACCCCATCTTTCTTTTGTCTTCCTCTGCACATGGCTTCTCTCCCTATTCCCTAATAAATGCATCTGAACTAAAACATAGTGGGTGGGGTTATCTATAAAACATAGTGGGTGGGGTTATCTGGGTGGGGTATAAACACAGTGGTGGGTGACATAGGGGTTATCTACAAGACATAGTGGGTCTACAAGGGGGTGGGGTATCTACAAGACATAATGGGTGGGATAGTGGGTATCTACAATACATAGTGGGTGGGGTTATCTGGGTGGGGTTATCTAAGACATAGTGGGTGGGTTATCTACAAGACATAGTGGGTGGGATTATCTACAATACATAATGGGTATCTATAAAACATAGTGGGTGGGGTTATCTACAAGACATAATGGGTGGGGGTATCTATAAAACATAGTGGGTGGGGTTATCTACAAGACATAGTGGGTGGGGGGTTATCTATAAAACATAGTGGGTGGGGTGGTGGGTTATGGGTTATCTACAAGACATAGTGGGTGGGGTTATCTACAAGACATAGTGGGTGGGGTATCTATAAAACATAGTGGGTGGGGTTATCTACAAGACATAGTGGGTGGGGTTATCTAGACATAGTGG